>NC_056627.2:319489609-319825442 GCF_002870075.4 Lactuca sativa | reverse complement strand
AGTAGTCTTCTCACGAGACCCGCTGTAAGTAAGTAATAATGGGATTGATAGTCCCCATACTAAAAGTTCTCCTTAGAAGAGATTCTGGGAGACTAAAGGTGACTTCCGCAACGAATCGCTGGGAAATCCACATTCATGTTACGTAATCATATATATACTCAAAACTATACCTATAATAGTTTACTAGAAATATATGAACGTATACCTTTGCTACCAAAAGGTACTAAACTGACTGATTAGGACCTTTATATCTACATATGTATACATAATATATAAGTAAGATTTAGACGACCTTCGGACAACTAACCGATACCTTAAGTACACATCCAAACAAGGAAAAGGAAATAAGGCGAGTTAGCAGTTCTAAGTCCTTCAAACATTATTTATATAACTATACATATCTAGACATGCTTTGAACAATTGTACTAGGAATAGTAAATAGTATCTCCTAACTATACCTATTATAGTTACTAGTGATGTATGTGAATAACCGAAAGTATGCCTTTGCTACCCAAAGGTACTGAACTGACTAATGGAACTTTTATGTCTATATATGTATACATGATATATAACTAATATTTAGACGACATTCGGACGAATAACCGATACCTTAAGGCCACATCCAAACGAGGAAAAGGAATTAAAGCGAGTTAGCCGTCCTAAGTGCTTTAAACATTACTTATATAACTATACATATATAGGCATGCATTTGACAATATAAAAGTATAAAAGAAGTTTTGTAAAACCTTTGAAAAGTTTAATAACTAAGAAATGATGACTTGATGTCAGATTATAAAACAATTTGAAAGTAGTTTGTTTGATAAGACAGTTTTAAGTATAAGAAAAACCTTTGTTTGAAACACAATTGTAACAGAGTTTGAAAGGAAACATATAGTATGTAAGTCAGTTTGATAAAGAGTTTTAACATGTAAAAACGGTTGAGAAATTCATTTGAAGTAATATGTTTGGTAAAACAGCTAAAAATGTGGTAAATCCATTTGTATGCTAGTTATTAATCACATGTTTTTTTTGAACGGCAAATGCATTAAAGACTAGCAAGAGACTAGCACAAAAAAGAATTACAAATTACAAGTGCATAAAGGAGAAGTACACCAATTAAACCACGAGATAGAATTAAACTTCGATCTATTCTTAACCCAATTGAAAGCAAGGATTTGAATATCATCTGTCGTCTTGAGATGCGAACATCTCTTCTTCTTAAAAACAAGGTCATTGCGAGTTCTCCATATACTCCACAACACCGAGTATATTAACATCAGCCTGAGCTTCAGTCTCTTCTTATTAATGCCCGAGGAAATCAAAACAATTTTTTTAAGCTCATCATAATTATTGGGAATGCAAGGCAGTAAGCCACTCCAATTACTAAACCAAGACCATATCTTCTTTGAGAATGAGCACTGTGTAAAAATATGCTCAACCAATTCCTCTATTTCCGCTCAAAAGTGACAAGTAACAGAATCCAACAAAATTCCTGTTTCCACAAGCTTGCAAGCCACCAGAATTCTATTGCAAAGCAGCCTCCAAACGAAACAATTCACTTTAATTGGAACACATTTCACCCAATGAAAATCCCCCATATGATTATGGATATCCAAATTATTATCCATTAAATCTCTAAGAGATTTAACAGAGAAAATGTTGGGCTCTCCAGCTTTCCACTCCCATGAATCTGTCTTTCTAGATAAACTTGTATCTGCCACCATACTTGTCATCTTCTCCAACTCAGCCGACTCCCTGCCACTTCTCGGAGATCTCTTCCACATGCCTTGAAAAACAACACCATCGCCAATATTAATCCTATATGAGACCTTACAATTCTTTTCACTTTCAATCTTATACAACTCCGGGAATTCCATTCTTAAAATTATATCACCACACCATTTATCTTTCCAAAAATGGGTATGTTTCCCATCTCCTAATTTCCAACAAAACAAATCACCAAGACCAATATTCCATTCATCAAGCTCCTATTTTATCTGATAAATTTTCAGCCAAGGCCCCGGTATTCCACATCTTGCAAAATCCATCCCATCAATTCCTCTAGTATTATGCAATGCCCTAATACAAGAGGACCAAAGCGAATTTTGCTCAACTCTAAATCTCTACCACCATTTTGCTAGTAGTGCAATGTTCATCGATCAAAGATCACCAACACCAAATCCACCCAAGTTTTTTGGTCGAGTAATAGTCTCCTAAGCAACCCAATGGATCTTCTTACAATTCTCAACACCTCCCCAAAGAAATCTCCTTCTAATGCCTTCCAAAACTGCAATAACTTTCTTAGGAGCTTTAAAAAGAGCAAAATAGAAAAGAGGAAGACTACCCAAGACGGATTTGACAAGAATAAGTCTACCTCCAAACGAAAGATTTTTAGCCTTCCATATTGACAACTTATTCTTGAACTTCTCTATAATCGGATTCCAACTTTTAACAAGGTTCATATTGGCGGCAATAGGAAGACCAAGATATTTAAAGGGAAAGCAACCGGGCTCACAATGCAAAATACTAGCCAGACGATCAATGTCCAAGTTATCAACCCCAATACCAAAAACTTTGCTCTTTCCGAGATTAACTTTAAGACCTGAGGCAAGATTAAAACATCTAAGAAGGATCAAGGCTAGCATGTTTTGATTGATGAAAAGGATCGAGATTAACTTTAACACCTGATTGATAAAATAACTAGCATGAATCAACTTGTATCCCCCCCATAAAATCATTTATAAACATTTAAAAACATTTAAAAGGTTAATTAAGGGGTATGAACTCACCTGTTGTGACTGGATTGTACGGCCGTAAACTCTTATGGGGACATGTTTTGATTGATGTTTAAGGTCTTAAACACTTCTAAGAAGGATCGAGGCTAGCATCCAAGGCTTAGGAAGGGACTAGGGTCCATTTAACCCCATTTAGAAGGGTTTACGGCCCAAGAACATCCCTTGGCCGTAAACTCCTTTGGTCTTATGTTTCTTGGTGATTTTCAAGTGTAAAAAAGTTCATATTAAGCACACAATAAGCTAGGGCAAGTGCACTTACAAGATAGAAGCTTGATTGGGTGTTTAAGGTCCAAGAATACTAGTGTGTGTTCTTGGTGTTTTGAAGAATGCTTGATTATCTATCAAATGAAGAGATTTCATGGATGAAATCATTCACAAACAGTAGATAATGAAGTTTACTAACAAAACAAGGAAGAAAATACTTACTAATTTAAAGATCTTGAGATGATACTTGAGAGAGAATGAGGTTAGGAATTGAAAAATGGTTGAAAATGACAAAAATGGCTAAGTGCCACTTATATACCCCTTAGGGTTTACGGCCCCAATACCATTTGGGCTGTAAACTCCCTTTTCTTGGAGTTTTGGAACCTAAATGTTGCACACATTACCCTATAGTATCCTCTCTCCAGTTATCTCTTGCAGTACTAGGCTATAGAACACTCAAACTGACTCCAAAACTACTAAAATTTGTCAATTGAAAGATTGAATTTGATTGAATACAGAGATTGTCATAAGATAGAAATTTCGAGTTGTCACAAATAGCCTCTTTCTCAAATATCCATCCTATCTGATTGTTTTGGTGAAGGCAACCCAAATTGACCATGCTACTCTTCGGTCAAGTACATAAAAATTAAAGTTATGGGCTTAGAAACCTAATCCAACATACTCCCACTTGGATAAGTCTAATAACTATTATTGCAAGTACGACTCCAACATCCTAACTAGCAATCGTAGCTCTTAAAATCCGTTATCGAACTCTGACCTAGTCAATGACATGCCCATTAGATAAGAGATCATATATTCCTCCATTCTAGATAGCGTATTAACTGATACATGTATTATAATCATTCTCTATGTTCATGTGTTGTTTCCTGATTTCCGATTTATGACGACCGACTAATTAAACAATTCAAATCAGTCTAGGCTTGGCCAAGAACTTAGGGTTGTCATCACTAAATCATTGAGGGGACCACACATATCGCTTTTATTCCACATTGGGTAAAAGGAATGGATAAACTTCGACTTAAGTGCTTCCTTGTACTTACTCATCAAACCACACGCAACAATATCTTTTATAACACCAAGTTATTGGTACGTTTACATATGTCAACGTGCAACTGACTTGTAAACTACAACTCACATGTCTAGGTTTCAAGAATATAAGATATTATCGTCTCATGATCACTCGTGATAAAATCCATGAAGTAATTCAAATGAGCGTGGGTTTAATCCAGTACACGAATCTTATTCCAGAAATACTCATGAACACTACAGCAAACTTATGCTATGTCTAAAACACTTTAGACAATCTACAGACGAATTCATGACAGCCTTGCCTCAATACCTACTTCCAAAGTATGATCGAATGTCGATGGTTTGAATAATCTTATTATTCGGAAGTTAAAACATGCGAAGTGAAACACAAGAATAATCGAATCCAATATGGTCTCAAAACTTTTGAATATAAATAAATCACCTTTTACTTAATCACCATATTTATCACACATTATTCATTGTATAATGTTTCGATTTATCAACTTAATACTTGAATTAAAATAGTAGTTATCCCATGCTCCAAGCATGCACACTATGGTTACATATGGTTCTTACTTTGTGAAATAGATCAACTGTAAACATTTCCAATGACACTCATTTTACAATTCCAAATCCTTATTGTAAGTCTAAGAACACCAAGTCCTTGCCACTTACTGTAATCTATTAGATTCTAAGCTTATATGCAGTGATCCTTTTGTAATGAGTATGTACACAAGTCACATATACTTTGCTAATTACAAAACTTTCCATTGGAAATTGTTACAAGACAATTGCATAGATCTGAAGTCTCATATTCAAAGCACATTCCTTTGAACATCCTTCTTGCATAAAAGTTTCTAACTTACTCATAGATTCTTGATATACAACACCTATTATGGAAACGTTTCCATAATTTCCATATGACTATCCATTATTAATAGAATCCTATCTACTAAAACTCATGTCCATATGGTCAATCCATTACTATACTTCTAATTGTCCATAAGCAACCAATCTTTGGTGAACCATGGATTGTTCTTAGCAATTGTTTAAC
The DNA here is from genome assembly GCF_002870075.4 of Lactuca sativa. Classification (NCBI taxonomy): domain Eukaryota; kingdom Viridiplantae; phylum Streptophyta; class Magnoliopsida; order Asterales; family Asteraceae; genus Lactuca; species Lactuca sativa. The sequence goes on along the minus strand of NC_056627.2, from coordinate 319,820,339 downwards.
AACTTTAGTCATATACAGTTCTGGTCCATTTTCCCTCTTAATGCCTTAGGCATTTGGAAAATTAGAACATGAGAATATTATAGCACATGCAATTGATCATATATCCGAAGCATATGGGAAACGATTCAAAATGTCTTACATAAAGACCTGATACTTTACCAGTCTCTTGCTATAACATTTCCATATATAGAATTTCCTTGTGAGTAGAATTTCCTATATCCGAAGCATATGGGACACGATCCATATGGGACACGATTCACATGCAATCTGTTTAGGGTCTGCTGGAAGTGAGAGGGACGACGGAGGCTAGTTTGGGACGAGATAAGTTGTTTAAATAGGTGCAAACCCTAAATATTAAGGTTTCATCCAAACAACTTCTACTCGTCGAGTCGGTCCCCCGACTCGTCGATGTGACAACCCCAAATATTTCATATATATATATAATTTCAACGGTTATCACTTCATTTGGAAGTCAAATTCATTTCCGCCATCTTTTAGCACAATTTAAATTCCGTTTTAGTATTTCGAGCCTTTCACACTTAAGGAACAAGCGTTAAAAAGCAACCACTAAAGCCCCAACACCAAAACAATGCCATAAACTCCATGAGATGGAGTTTACGGCCGTAAACATGAAGTTTACGGTGGTAAACTCTGGGCGGTAAACTCACCCTATATAAGGATTGAGTGAAGTTCATTTGCACTCTTTCCACACTCTAGATACTTTCTCCCTCTACCCTCTCTCTTTAAATCCCGATTTCTCCCAAGAATCTTCAAGTTTCGTCCCCAAATTGTAAGTACTTCTACCCTAGAGTGTATTAAAGCTTATTACATGTCCATATATCATTGAAATCACCCAAAAATCACAAGAACAAGGTGTTTACGGCCCAAGAACTTCTTAGGCCGTAAACCCTTAATTTGGTGCCAAAATGTCCCCTAACTCCTTCCTTATGCTTAGAACCTAGCTTAGATCATACCCTTGAAGCATTAAGGACCTTAAACATTAAGTTTGGAGGTTTGAATGAGGGTTTACAGCCCAAATCTTTTCCAGTGCCATACACAAATGTATTTTTTCACTCTTTTTATAATGTAGATCGGTGTGTTCACCTCCAACTCATCCATAGACATTCCTAATGACAACCATGGATGAAATAAGTTCTTGTATCTTATTTTTCTAGATAATTACAACTTGTTTCATTGATGACTTAATGATTTGAGGTCTCAATGTTTCATAAGCTTGATTAAGCAAATATGAAGACATTAAACTTCCATTTCAAGCTATAAGTATGTATTGAGTTCATAGTTTATGAATATTGATTCTAATTGTCTAAATATCACAAATACTAAATGAAGGACATCATTTGTCCTTGTGAACCTCTATTGAAAATCATATAAGCTCCAATTTCTCGTAAATAATTTTATAAACCTAGATCATCAAAATATTAGACACTTTGACCTAGTACACCAAACTTATAACATTTCCATGAGGTTTAATGAGTCAAAAGTTTAGGCGCATCATAAGTAGTGCTTAAATCACCATTGAATCCCTAATTCAAAGGTGAAAATTAATCATATATCTATAAAATTTCCAAAAATGATAGATTTTCTATCTTAAATGGATTTTATAAATATCAAAACGCACGTATATTCATCATTAGATTCGTGAAAACATGTTAAATTTCATATTCCACCATTGTTGGAGATTTGAAGTTTTCAAAAACCATTTAAACTCAAAATCAAGAAACCAATAAGTAATTACACTTAAAATTCCTAATCAAATGGTTGAAACAAGCTAGAAAGTCTACTATAACTTCCTAATCAAGTATCGAATATGGAAGTGGGAAAATTCCCAAACCCTAACTCGAATCTAGGTGAAGAAGATGAAGAAAATATAACTTTTTAAATGTTTCTAGCTACCAAAATTCATCTTCACTTCAAATTCACCTATGAATTTTCTCATGGTTTCCATATCACTCTCAAATACTCTCCTAACTCTGAAAAAATATGAAATAAGAGGGAAGATATAAGAGTGGGGCCTTTTGTTTTCAAAAAAAATTCTCTAATGACCATTTGGTGGTCCCTTAATTTTAAGTTTCACACTTTAGCCTAACTAGCATCTATAAATCTAAAGAGTTTCATTGTTCTTACAAGGTGGCTATAAAATGAGTTTCTTAACATTTTTAGTCCTAACTAAGTCAAAACAAGGTTAAACCCACGATTTGTGAATTTTGCAATTTTAGTCCTTCTAGTTTAATTTTTATATCTTATGATTAAACCTATAATCATTATCAAATAATTTAAACTCATTACAACTATTTAATTAATATTTCCATATTATTTTTAATTTTTTGAATTTTAAATTTTTTCTAATTTAAATTTAATTTACTAAAAGAGCAAAAATAATTTGCCCCAAAATAAGGATGTTACGGGATATATATATATATATAACACTTTAAAGTTCCATTTATATTGATCCATTTCATCACACTCATTGATGGTAGATTTGCATTAGAACATGACATATTACAACTTATGATAATATTGTTTTAAAGTTTGCTTTATGTGACAAACTAACTTCACAAATTTATATATCTTTTCTCCATTCATTCGGGAAGCATCTCATTAGGTAGTCCAAGATAGATTTATATTTCAATATGTCAAAAGTTCTAGGTAGTTCAAGATACAATTATAATTCATAAATGTAAAACCTAACCTTTTATTTCCCAATTTGGGATATTCAGGAGATAGGTAATGCACATTCTGGGTGTGAACGAGAATGATCAAAGTTCTTTACATCCAATTTCAAAAAGACTTCACTTCTATGGAATTTTCTACCTCTAGAGTTCACATGGAGATTTTATACTCTTCAACTCTTGTATCTAATGTTAATTATGAACATGAGCTTAAATCAGGTTTTGTCCTTAATTCAATTCAAAATCGTAAGCAGTGGTGGAGTCAGAATGAAATGTCGTGGGTATCACACATAAATTTTTAGGGTAGCACACCGTAAAAATTACACTACAGCAAAAAAATTCTCACAAAATTTTCACTACGCCTGGAAATTTGAGGGGTACCACGGTCTACCCCGGGCGCCTACATAGATTTTCCCCTGCTCGTAAGAGTTTTACTGATTTGGATCTTAGATTTTAATTCATTTTGTAACGCCCGTAGATCCGGGCTAATCAATTTAGAGACGATAGGCGTCAAAAATGAATTTTTGATGAAAGATTATTTATAATGAATAATCTTAACTAAGTTATAGTATATGTTACAAGGTTTCTGTGCATATAAAGAACGCCGAAATCCGAGTTATAAAGAAGAAGTTTTGACATGTCGAAGTTTCGCGACAGAACCGGCACGACACAGCGCGACGTAAATAGTGAATTTACGTTAGAGCGATATTTAGCCTTAGAGATCTAAATGAAAGTCATAGAGTTCGTTAAACCGTGAGCATGCATAAAAAGAACGTCCAAATCTGACTTCGTATGAGGAAGCTATGATTTTTCTAAGTTTCAGCTTAGCAGTATGTAGCCTGAATACTCAATTTGAGATCGAGCGATTTTTAGCCGAATCAATCTAAACGAGAATCAAAGATCTCGTCAATTGTAGTGAAATGATAAAAAGATAGGCAAAAACGGACGTCGGATGAAGAAGTTATGAATTTATAACGGAGTTTTCCAGTCCCGGCCTACTAAAATAATATAATAAAAATAAAGTCAAAATTAGCCGACAGAGTCTAAACGAAAGTTGTTGAGAGTAGTCTCACCTACTCGGGGATATAAAGAACGTCAAAAACGGAGTTCGTATGAGGAAGATATGAATTTTTGAAGTTTATTAAATATTTTCGGTATTTAATTTAAATAAAAATTATCCGATATTATCCAAAGGGGGGAGTCAACGAGCTGATCCACATTACGCCCAATGTAATGTAATTTATGCCCAATGTAATTTGGGTTTCCATCCCCCTATAAAAGGAAGTCGAGTGTAGCCGAGTTCTTTGCTCATTTCTTCCCTTTCTCTCGCGTTTTCGCATCGTTTTTCGTGCAAGAAATATCCCAAAGCCCTGGTATCATTCCCGAGACTCGAAGCAAGTCCCGAAGCCCCGAAGATCCCGAGAAGTGTGATTCCCGAACTGAAGCTCTGCCCGCGATAAGCCAATTTTTGTGAAGATCTTCCAGATCTACCGAAGAATACTACTTCTACAAGTCATAGTGCTGTCCGATCATCTTCTAAATCAAGTGAGGGTGTGGTCACTTTCTTCTAACACATAAATATTAAGTATTTTCTATGAAATACGTGCTATGTGTATAATATATTGTTGTTTATTTGAGATGATTGTGAAATTGGGGATGTCACACATTTACCCGTTTACGACCGTAACTATTAACCTTTTTATTAAATGTGTTGGATACATATATATATATATATATATATATATATATATATATATATATATATATATATATATATATATATATATAATCAAGTTCAACAGTGAACTCCCTTTTAGGGACTGAACCAGCAAACTAGATGCATAAGTTTACAAACAAAACAAAACAAAACAAACAGGACATTTCAATCAGTAAAAGGTTCCATCTTTTCAAGTAATAAAGATGTTGTTGTCCCTACTCAGTATAAGGTTCCATCTTTTTAAGTAATAAAGATGTTGTTGTCCCTACTCAGGAGAAACTCTCATCATGCTAGATTCATCAGAAAACTCCAACTACTACTTCTACCTCCCCATAAATCGATTAATTTCCCATTGTTCAATGTTTTTTGAGTATATTCTCATCGCACCATTTCTTGCCATAATTTTCCTTCGTCATTCCAGGGTAATAATTGCTGAAAAATTCTATTTTCAATTTGTCTTTGATAATTAATTCCCCATCCATGATTATATTCTTTTTTCTTTATGCTTTTTCAAGTTCGATATTTAGGTTTGTTGTTATCATGATTGCCCTTTTGTTCTCTATTAATTTTGCTAGAAATGTCATGACACCGATGGTTCGCTTCTTCTTTTATTAGTAATTCATTGATCAATTTAAGTTGTTTCTTAAGTTGATTCAATTCTACCTTTTATCCTGTTTGCTTGTTTCAGAAAATTTCTCGATTTTTTTTGTTGTTAGGATGTGGGTCTTATAGATAATTGAAATGAAAATTTAATTTATAAAAACTATGCATCTGTTAAAATGCATAGTTTTATTATCCACTTGTAATTGTTGAACCAGTTGTTTATTATTGAATATATCTCCTCCATGGCTCCCTTCCAATAAAGAGAACTACACCTTCACTTTGCGATCAGATTGGCTACTTTTAAACTTTAAACTTGATATGGTTCCAAATGCTTTGAATAAAAATTGATAAATAAATCAAGCTTGACAACAAGTATTATAATCAAAAAAATGTTGGTTTAAGGATTTTTAACAATAATATGCATTTATTGATCATATTCATTTTCAGGTAAGCATGAAGTTATGGATTAGTTCTGAAATAATAACATATATTGGACCACGGATTACTAAATAAATAGTAAACCTACCACTAGGTACCAGCTTTGGAAGATTTAGAAAACTACTACTTGTACTTATACTTGAGTATCTATCTGACCAAGACATTGCAACATAAACAACACCAAACAACACCAAAACTACACAAACATCATGTAAGTTGCTCTTTCCTTTTCACTTAATAATTAATATAAGTTTTCTTTTTTCCCTAATAACTAGATACTAAAAGTAAGAGAAATGACCCTAATTTTTTATATATTTTCAGTGAACATTTCATGTTTAAGAAAAATGAAGCAGATATTCGTTTCCGTTTCACTAATTTGGTAACTGAAAAGCTTCATAATATATGATCAATAAGTAGTTTCTTTGAGAAGGAAACCCCTGCAATCAAGAAAACCAAAACAGGTAAAAAAAAATTATCAACCATACTTTTTAATGATTTTTTACGAACAATGAGTATGTTGTTGCATCAAACAAGTTCTTCCTTTTTTCTTACTATTCTAACTTTTTATACTCATAATAAGATTATGATAATTTGTACATTGGTGTAAGTTGGGTTATATGGCTCGGTGATCAGAATTATCGAATTGCCCTCTCTTAACGATCAACAAGGGCACTTGTTGAGATGCAAACTTAGAGGGTATATCTGCAATAAGATCAGGTATGCAACATCATGTATTTCATTTTCTTGGTATTCAACATTTAACATTTTTTTATATGTGTCATTTACATTGGTTGTATTTTTGCAACTGGAATCAAATGCCCATTAGTTCCATTTTTTTCTTGGACACAAATACCCCTGAGTTTTAAATTGTAAAGTTGGAAAAAAATGGCCAAAGGTTCCATTTTGTAAACATGGACAAAATCCCCCCTTGAGTTACATTTAGCACTTAGATAAACTTTTCATGCTTTAAACATGGATATACTCAGGAGGGTCATACTTCATTACAACGAAATCTTGTACTTTTTTTTTATCAATTTTAAAGTCCAACAAAATTAACCAGCAACTACTACTTTTAAATGTCATTTTTCATTGGTTGTCTAAAATAAGAGCAATTATTAGATTTCACACCTATGGTCCTATAAGAATTTATATGAACAAAAATGGTCCATGGTGAAACGACCCAAAAACACGACCCAAAAATTTTTGTTTTTAATATAATCAAAACTGCAATCAGAGCATCATATAGTAAAACCATACGTGATGTATTCCAAAACATAATAAAATACTGTGCGGAAAAACTGTATCATACTACATCGGATCAAACATCTAAATCAATCCCAGGCTAAAGCTGAGGCGGTGGTGTGTGCGATGCCGTCATCCAGAGCTCTTCCCTTTGCTTGCGGAAGTACCTGAAACCAAAACTGAAACTGTAAGCACGAAGCTTAGTGAGCTCCCCCAAACTACCACATACCATACAATAACACATAAACACATATTGGGCCTTGCCCACTGCATCGGGCCGAAGCCCGGAAACTGCATCGGACCAAAGTCCGGAACTGACTGGGACCTTGTCCCCTGCATCGGACCGAAGTCCGGAACTAACTGCATCGGACCGAAGTCCGGAACTGACTGCATCGGACCGAGGTCCGGAACTGACTGGGACCGTGTCCCCTGCATCGGACCGAGGTCCGGGACTGACTGCACATAGCATAGCATATCACAACCATTTATATTGCATACTGCATCGGGCCGTGGCCCGGAACACAAACACATACACATAGCACATAAAACGTGTCTGAACCACGAAGGCATCAAACATACGAACTACTACATCGGGCCGAAGTCCGGAAACTACTATTAACTGGACGGGCCGGCATTGTGGCCTTAAACCCGTCCCTACGGAAAGGAGACTCACCTCGTAAGCTAGCGGATGAGTGTGTGGCTCGGAAAGCTAACGGCTGCTGCTCCTGAATCTCCTCGGCTACAAATCCATAAACACACTCAATCAATCACTAGCACTATACTTAGGGTAAAATGACTCTTTTACCCTTGGTCAAAGTTGACTTACTCAGGGCTGACTCGCCGAGTTGGGATACCCGACTCGCCGAGTCCTAGACTCTCCGTTCAACTCTTACATGCTGTTACTCGTCGAGTGTGGTATCGACTCGACGAGTACCCTCTGAATCCAAGAACTCAGATGATCTTCATCCGACTCGCCGAGTCAGATGAACAGACTCGACGAGTTGTTCTTAATTCTCAAGGAGATTGCCTTGGACTCGCCGAGTTGTATGAACAACTCGCCGAGTCCCTCCATTACTGAGTCTACTCTTAACTCGCTGAGTCCACTCCCTAACTCACCTCGTCCACTCGACACTGAAGAAACTGGAGGACTCGGGACCCGCGACGTGACTCGTCGAGTCGTTCTTCCGACTCGCCGAGTCGCCGCCATGCAACATATTTTTACTCGATTTCTCTTGAATCCAACACATGCAAATGATAGATCTAGGTCCATTAAGCTGTTTTACCACGTAAAGTTTCCAACTTTACGTGCACAACCACATGAATGAGGGAAATAAGACTAAAATATGCACAATAAGGGTAGATCCATGGCTAATAAGCAATGTAACCCCAAAAAGACAGTGGATCTGGACTCTTCAACACCCCAACACACAGATCCAAAGGTATTTCGGCTTAATAATACAATCAAGCAAGCATAAAGCTTGGAACAAGCATCAAATAGCCCTTAAAAGAGCTCTAATGGAAGTTTAAGCATGAAACCAGAAGAGGACTCCGAAAATACCTGAATAAGTTCACACTTGATCTTGGATCTTGGCACTAGAACTCGTTTCCTTGCTTCCTTCTTCTTCTCCTTCTTCACCCCTTCACAAAATGGAACAAGATCACTTATAAGCTCACAAGAGGAAGGTTTAGGGTTTCTAACAGTGCTCTCAGGGGGAAAGTGACGAGATGGAGGCTATAATGGGGTTTAAATAGTGAGCAAAACCCGGGGAGTTAGGGTTTCACCCAGACGGATGGACTCGCCGAGTCCAGGATATGGACTCGCCGAGTCCAGGATATGGACTCGCCGAGTCGCCGGCTCCCGCGTGCCCAAGATGCGCGACCCGACTCGGCGAGTCAGGCTAGAACTCGCCGAGTCCCTCTTGAAAACTTAGCCCAAAACAAATTAATTAACATACCGGAAACGGGTCGTTACAATTCTCCCCCACTTGTTTCAGACTTCGTCCTCGAAGTCTGCTACAGCTGGATCTGCGAATAACTCCGGGTAGTGCGTTCTCATTTCTTCTTCAGCCTCCCATGTCCATTCAGACCCCTTCCGATGCTGCCACTGCACCTTTACCAGCTGAATTACCTTGTTCCTCAAGGTCTTGGTCTTCCGTTCCTAAATTGCTATCGGTTTCTCGATATAATTCAAGCCGCTATCGACCTGGATATCCTCCAAGGGAACGACCGCTGTCTCGTCCACTAAACACTTCCTCAACTGCGACACGTGGAAGGTGTTGTGTATCAAACTGAGCTCCTCCGGAAGATCTAACCGATAAGCAACCCGACCCACCCGGGCCAAAACCCTGAAAGGACCAATAAATCTGGGGCCCAATTTGCCCCTCTTCCGGAACCTGATGACACCTTTCCAAGGTGAGACTTTCAGAAGAACCATGTCTCCCACCTGGAACTCCAAGTCTGAACGCCTCCTGTCGGCGTAGCTCTTCTGCCGACTCTGCGCAGTCTGCAGTCTACTACGGACCTGCTGGATCAGTTCCGTCGTCTTGAGCACCACTTCGGTGCTCCCCATGACCCGCTGACCGACCTCGCCCCAACAAATCGGGGTCCTGCACTTCCTGCCATATAACATCTCAAAAGGAGGTCGATCAATGCTCGCATGATAGCTGTTGTTATACGAGAATTCCGCTAAGGGAAGATACGTGTCCCAACAGCCCCCAAAATCCAGAACACATGCCCTAAGCATGTCCTCGAGAGTCTGAATCGTCCTCTCACTCTGCCCGTCAGTCTGAGGATGGAAAGCGGTGCTGAAATGGAGACGAGTACCCATCTCGTCGTGAAACCGCTTCCAGAATCTGGACGTGAAGCGAACATCTCGGTCCGACACTACCGATACCGGCACTCCATGACGTGCCACAATCTCTCGCACATAGATATCGGCTAACCTTTCCGCCGATATACTCTCCTGGATCGGAATAAAATGGGCACTCTTCGTCAACCGATCCACCACTACCCATATCGAATCTACTCCACGTGCGGTCCTGGGAAGTTTGGTGATAAAATCCATGGTGATGTCCTCCCATTTCCACACGGGAATATCCAACGGCTGCATCTTGCCGTGAGGTCTCTGGTGCTCCGCCTTGACCTTCCGGCAGGTCAAGCACCTCTCAACGTACCAAGCGACGTCCCGCTTCATGCAGGGCCACCAATAATCAGGTCGAAGATCTCGATACATCTTCGTCGCCCCTGGATGGATAGAAAATCGAGACTTATGAGCCTCGTCCATCAATATCTGCCGTACCCCACCCCAGTACGGTACCCACACCCTACCATGAAGCGTCATCAAACCCCGACTGTCGTAGTCGAACGAAGCTACTCGATCCACTATCCTCTCGCACTTCTGCCTTTCCTCCTTGAGACCCTCCATCTGAGCCTCCTTGATCCGCTCCAACAAAGGAGTGATCACCGTCATCCTCATACACAAATCCCTGATAGGGGTCGCCGACACTTTGCGGCTCAGGGCATCGGCCACCACGTTGGCCTTCCCTGGATGATACAGGATCTCACAGTCATAGTCCTTCAGCACGTCCAACCATCTCCTCTGTCTCATATTCAAACTCGGCTGATCCATAAGGTATCGTAAACTCTTGTGGTCCGTGTAGATAGTACAGCGGACCCCATACAGGTAATGCCTCCATATCTTGAGGGCAAATACAACTGCCCCCAGCTCCAAATCATGGGTAGGATAATTAGCCTCGTGAGGCTTCAACTGTCTCGAAGCATAAGCCACCACATGGCCTCGCTGCATCAACACTGCTCCCATACCGGTGATCGAAGCATCACAATAGACCACGAAATCCTCAACACCCTCTGGCAAGGTAAGGATCGGAGCCTCGCACAATCTCTGCCTGAGAGTCTCGAACGCCGCCTGCTGCTCAGGCCCCCAATGAAAAACTACCGACTTCTTGGTTAGTCGGGTGAGCGGCACTGCTATCTTGGAGAAATCCTGAATAAACCTCCGATAATACCCTGCCAATCCTAGGAAGCTCCGAATCTCAGATGGAGACCTCGGGACCTCCCACTGCATCACGGCCTCAATCTTGGCCGGGTCAACCAAAATACCCTTCTGATTAACGAGATGCCCAAGAAACTGCACCTCGCGTAACCAGAATTCGCACTTGGAGAACTTAGCGAACAGTCTCTCCCTCCTCAAAGTCTCCAACACCTCCCGCAGGTGCTCCTCGTGCTGTTCCTGCGTCTTGGAATACACCAAGATGTCATCGATGAACACTATCACTGACCGATCCAGCATCGGTCTACACACGCGGTTCATGAGATCCATGAACGCGGCTGGGGCATTGGTGAGCCCAAATGGCATCACCACAAACTCATAATGACCATACCGGGTCCTGAAAGCAGTCTTCTGTACATCCTCATCCCTGACCCTCATCTGGTGGTAACCGGAGCGTAGGTCGATCTTGGAGAACCAAGACGCTCCCTGGAGCTGATCGAACAAGTCATCTATCCTCGGGAGTGGGTAACGGTTCTTCACCGTTACCTTGTTCAACTCCCGGTAGTCAATACACATCCGATGCGACCCGTCTTTCTTCCTCACAAATAAGATCGGCGCTCCCCAAGGCGAACTGCTCGGTCGAATGAAACCCTTGTCTAACAGCTCCTGAAGCTGTGTAGACAACTCCTGCATCTCAGGGGGAGCAAGTCGATATGGTGCTTTGGCTATCGGAGCCGCACCAGGAACCAGGTCGATCCTGAACTCAACCTGCCTCTCAGGAGGTATCCCCGGCAAATCCTCGGGAAACACATCCGGGTAATCTCGAACAATAGGAACATCATCGATCGTCGTCTTGCCCTTATCCCGGGCATCCAAGACGTAGGCTACATAACCGGCGCAACCCTGCTGAACGTAGCGCCTCGCCCTAGCGGCCGAGCAGAAGGTCACTCCTCGCTGGGGCCTCTCGCCCTGAACCACTATCTCTCCCCCACTGGGAGTACGAACCCTCACTAGCTGAAGCTCACAGTCAATCACCGCCCCGTTGGGGCTTAGCCAATCCATTCCCACAATAACTTTATTCCCGCGCAGGGGAATCGGAACCAAATCCACTGAAAACTGCTCCTCAAATATCTGAAGGGAACACCCTCTATATACTTTGTCGACCCTCACGGTCCTATCATCTGCTATCTCCACCTCTAACGGACAATCCAGTTTCCCTGGAGCTCTACTGAACCTCTTGCTAAGCGCAAGAGATACGAATGATCGGGTAGCCCCCGAATCAAATAATACCAAAGCAGAAATGCCGTTCACAGAGAACGACCCTGAATAAAACATACAACCATAAGAAACATTTAATCAATAATAATAAAGAGATAAAAGGGAAGATACATACCCGTCACCACATCAGGAGTCGCTCGCGCCTCCTCTGCTGTCATCTGAAATGCCCTGCTCTTCGCCACCGGCGCATCAGCTCGGCCCTGACGGCCATCCGTGATCCTCAAGGTAGCAGGGGCGGGTGCATGCACCTTCCCTGCTGCAGCTAAACTGGGACACTGGGACCTTTTGTGTCCCCTCTGATTGCACTGAAAGCAAATCAGATCCGATGCTGTAACCGTAGTGGCAGGGGCCGTACAATCCCTACTCAAATGCCCAATCCGACCGCACTTGTAGCAGCCGGAACTCCCTGCCTTGCACACTCCCTCGTGCAATCTCCCACACTTGCCACATCGACCGTGGCTCTGCTGACTCCTAGATCTGTGATCTGAAACCTTGGGCTTTTTGCCCACACTGCCTGCACCCGAAACCGCCTCCGGTTTCCTCTTCCTCTCCATCTCGAGATCAATCTCCCTCTCTCTGGCTCTAGCAATCATGTCGTCCAGTGTTTTGCAACTGGACCGGCTCACAAACATACGAATGTCGCTCCGCAACATCTCGTGATAACGGGCCTTCTTCATCTCCTCGTCTGCTGCATACTGAGGAACAAGAAGGGCCCGCTCCCTGAACTTGGCGGTGATCTCCGCCACTGTCTCGGTAGTCTGGGTAAGATCCTGGAACTCCCTGGCTAACTGTTGCACCTCAATGACCGGTGCGAACTCCGCTCTGAACCTGGTAGAAAAATCAGCCCAGGTCATGGCATCCAATGCCGCATCATCCCCGATGGTATGTCCTACCTCCTCCCACCAGTCACGTGCCCTGTCCTTCAGGAGACAGGACGCCAATCTGACCTTGTCCCCCTCGGGACATCTGCTAGTGCGGAATGTGTTGGCCACATCCGCCAACCACCTGGTACTCGCTATGGGGTCCCATGCCCCGTGGTAGTCAGGAGCCCCGCACGCCCTGAACTCCCTGAAAGTGAGTGTGCGCGACCCCATCATGGCCGCCATCTCAGTACGGAAGGTACTCAGTCTCTCATCCATCATCTCCAAAATGCCCTCCTTGATCGAACCGAAGATCACAGGAGTCTGCTCAAGTATGATGCGAGTAATCTCAGAAGAAAGGAACTCTCTGGTCTGCTCATCCATCTGTCCGACCTCCGGGTCGGATCCCGATCCTGATCCTCCTTCGGCATCTGAACTGCCGGCTGCTGGCCTCGGACGCAAAACTACCATTCTGAAACATATCATAACAACATCAGAACATTGAAATATTTCAAGGGATCATAATACGACTACTAGCTTCCTGGTCTAATCTTGGCCTTCCTTGATTCGAGTACGGATCCTCTGTTTCCAGTAGTATGGGCCCCTACTACCTTCCACATCTATCCGTACTTTCCTCAAGAACTGCCTCGACTTCCCCAAGTCACTTCTACCGCTGCTATTTTCTGCTACCCTCACCCTAGGCTTGCCCTAGAGAAAACTCGAGCTCAATACGACTGGTCCTCAGCTGCTGTAGGTCTCCTTGCACTGCCAGTTAGCCATCACCTGAACACCATCACATGTGATGAGGATCGGATAATCCTTCATGTAAAAGATCCGTCCCTACAACGGTTGGACTCAAACAAGAGCTGCGCAGTAGGGCCAGTTCCAGCACTCTGGGATTATTCAAACCTGATTACATGTGGTGTGACGTGTCCACCTAATGGCTAACTCCCATTACTCGAATCCCACTAAGCACAAAGCAAGCAGCATTCGGACAAGGGAAACAGACTCACGCAAGCTATTCTTATAACAAGAAATTGCACTAGCATAGGATGCTAAGCTCACACTATCAGGCATAACCTAAACAGGCTATCCTACTGCTGTCTACTCAATTCTAGCATGCAATATTCATAGAGCTGTAACACATAAGCAGGCACGTAAGGCATTCTCCTACACCCTTAGTCCTATTCTAGCATGCTGTTCTACTAAACTGAAATTGAACAAATAACTTGTATGGGTAATTTGGGAGTACTTACTTGAGCTCGGTTGACCGCATGCACACACCTCTATCTTAAAACAATTCTTTTTCCTCCTAAGTGTTTTCAAAATTCCTTTGTAAAAACATTTTATTAAAAATCTTTTATTTCCCCTTAGTTTGAGTTCAGATACACCCGAGAGTGTATCCGAATCCCTCAAACCAGGGCTCTGATACCAACTTGAAACGACCCAAAAACACGACCCAAAAATTTTTGTTTTTAATATAATCAAAACTGCAATCAGAGCATCATATAGTAAAACCATACGTGATGTATTCCAAAACATAATAAAATACTGTGCGGAAAAACTGTATCGTACTACATCGGATCAAACATCTAAATCAATCCCAGGCTAAAGCTGAGGCGGTGGTGTGTGCGATGCCGTCATCCAGAGCTCTTCCCTTTGCTTGCGGAAGTACCTGAAACCAAAACTGAAACTGTAAGCACGAAGCTTAGTGAGCTCCCCCAAACTACCACATACCATACAATAACACATAAACACATATTGGGCCTTGCCCACTGCATCGGGCCGAAGCCCGGAAACTGCATCGGACCAAAGTCCGGAACTGACTGGGACCTTGTCCCCTGCATCGGACCGAAGTCCGGAACTAACTGCATCGGACCGAAGTCCGGAACTGACTGCATCGGACCGAGGTCCGGAACTGACTGGGACCGTGTCCCCTGCATCGGACCGAGGTCCGGGACTGACTGCACATAGCATAGCATATCACAACCATTTATATTGCATACTGCATCGGGCCGTGGCCCGGAACACAAACACATACACATAGCACATAAAACGTGTCTGAACCACGAAGGCATCAAACATACGAACTACTACATCGGGCCGAAGTCCGGAAACTACTATTAACTGGACGGGCCGGCATTGTGGCCTTAAACCCGTCCCTACGGAAAGGAGACTCACCTCGTAAGCTAGCGGATGAGTGTGTGGCTCGGAAAGCTAACGGCTGCTGCTCCTGAATCTCCTCGGCTACAAATCCATAAACACACTCAATCAATCACTAGCACTATACTTAGGGTAAAATGACTCTTTTACCCTTGGTCAAAGTTGACTTACTCAGGGCTGACTCGCCGAGTTGGGATACCCGACTCGCCGAGTCCTAGACTCTCCGTTCAACTCTTACATGCTGTTACTCGTCGAGTGTGGTATCGACTCGACGAGTACCCTCTGAATCCAAGAACTCAGATGATCTTCATCCGACTCGCCGAGTCAGATGAACAGACTCGACGAGTTGTTCTTAATTCTCAAGGAGATTGCCTTGGACTCGCCGAGTTGTATGAACAACTCGCCGAGTCCCTCCATTACTGAGTCTACTCTTAACTCGCTGAGTCCACTCCCTAACTCACCTCGTCCACTCGACACTGAAGAAACTGGAGGACTCGGGACCCGCGACGTGACTCGTCGAGTCGTTCTTCCGACTCGCCGAGTCGCCGCCATGCAACATATTTTTACTCGATTTCTCTTGAATCCAACACATGCAAATGATAGATCTAGGTCCATTAAGCTGTTTTACCACGTAAAGTTTCCAACTTTACGTGCACAACCACATGAATGAGGGAAATAAGACTAAAATATGCACAATAAGGGTAGATCCATGGCTAATAAGCAATGTAACCCCAAAAAGACAGTGGATCTGGACTCTTCAACACCCCAACACACAGATCCAAAGGTATTTCGGCTTAATAATACAATCAAGCAAGCATAAAGCTTGGAACAAGCATCAAATAGCCCTTAAAAGAGCTCTAATGGAAGTTTAAGCATGAAACCAGAAGAGGACTCCGAAAATACCTGAATAAGTTCACACTTGATCTTGGATCTTGGCACTAGAACTCGTTTCCTTGCTTCCTTCTTCTTCTCCTTCTTCACCCCTTCACAAAATGGAACAAGATCACTTATAAGCTCACAAGAGGAAGGTTTAGGGTTTCTAACAGTGCTCTCAGGGGGAAAGTGACGAGATGGAGGCTATAATGGGGTTTAAATAGTGAGCAAAACCCGGGGAGTTAGGGTTTCACCCAGACGGATGGACTCGCCGAGTCCAGGATATGGACTCGCCGAGTCGCCGGCTCCCGCGTGCCCAAGATGCGCGACCCGACTCGGCGAGTCAGGCTAGAACTCGCCGAGTCCCTCTTGAAAACTTAGCCCAAAACAAATTAATTAACATACCGGAAACGGGTCGTTACACATGGCTACTAATTTTATTTATAATTATTCATATGCATATGCATATACTTATTCTTATGTATATACATAAGCATATACTTATTCTTATGCATGTGAATATGCATATGCATATGTATATGCAATGTTTTAAAAACCGGTTTGAATCGGCTGGTCGAACCGATTGGACCGGGAATCGGGGGAGAGAGCGGTTTAACTATCATCGGTTTTATGTCGATTTCAGAACCGGATTGAACTGGCCGGTTTTTCGAAAAATCTGGTTGAACCGGTCAAAATAATTCGGTTGAACCGGTTAAACCGAATAAAAACACATGGGAAAAACCATTTTCATAATAAACTTTGGCGATTTTTTTTTCAAATCTATTTAGTTTTCTCTAAATAATAATCATATGGTAAATGTTATAAAGTTTTTTGATGTGTTTGTATTAATCTAAAACTATATTTTGGTTCAATATTATACTTTATTTTCTTTTTGACGTATATAGATTTATGTAAAACACTAAAACTTATTGTTATGTGTTATTTTAGTGTATTAGAATTGATCTATAACTTATTTTTATGTATATTTTTAATGGTTGAACTAATAAACGTCGAATTCATTATTTATATACGTATGTATGTATAAGAAAATAGGATAAAATATGAAAATTATAGAAACTGGTTGACCTGCGGTCGAACCGGTTGAACAGGGAACCGGTCACCATACCGGTTCAACTAAAATACCGGTTTTTAAAACATTGTGTATTTGTGTATGTATATTCATATGCATATGTCACATACATATTATTATGCATATGCATATACATAAGCATAATCATAATCATACGTAGTTAATTGTCATATGCATATATTTATTCTTATGCATATGCATATATTTTTTCATATGTGTCTATATATATATATATATATATATATATATATATATATATATATATATATATATATATATATATATATATATATAAGCATTAAAAACGTTTTTTTTTTAAAATATGCATGTGCATATACACAATATACATGAATATGCATTAAAAATGCATTTTTTTAAATATTAATTTTGAAATGTTCCAAATATCTTCGTTGATTTTAAAAAATAAAAATAAATAAATAAATAAATAGTCAAAAAAATTTCATATAAGTGAAAATATACCTTATATTTCGAAATTAAGATTTTAAAAAAAAATCTCAAAAAAAATGCATTTTTAATGTATATTCATATTTTCTTTTTGTGTAAATATACATTTTCAAATAAATATGCATATATACATGCATATAATTTATTTTATTTTGCATTTCCTTTATATTTATCTATGTATATGCAAGTGTATAATTTGGTACTTAAATATACTATAGATAAAAACTTTTTGGTTCTCTCCCTCAATTTAGTTCTTCATTAATCTTATATATATATATATATATATATAAAAGATCAAATGAGAAACCTTAAAAGTTAAAGAACTCTAAGAACCATATACTGTTGATGTATTTTTTTTTTCTTTTGATATTTTTTCTGATAAATGCCAAAAACAATAAGTATATTATGGCCATTTTGAAACATTAATTAACATTAAAACAGTAACATCATTTATAAAAATAAGATATGATGATTTATTCCCCTAAAAAAAATTTACAAGCTTCCATAAACTTATCCCAAAACACTACCACTATTTCCTCCAACTACCACCACCATTCAACTTGATGCCACCTCTTGCTATAGTAGTTGGATAACTACCGCCACTCCATTAGATCCTACCGTCAGCTAAACTCACCACCAACGAGCTCTAACCTACGAATTCCAACCTCCAACAGATCTATGCTAGATTTCAATCTCAGATATGGAACTTTCGGCGACTCTAAGCCAGAAGTGAACTTCTACACCTTCAGATCTGGAACTTTCGGTGACTCTATATGAACTATAGTTATCATCATCGAAACACCATATCTGATCTTCTACATTATCAAAATTGTGATATATGGGCCTCTGACCTCGCTAAAACACTAGAAAACGTTGACTGTCGATGTTCTTTCTTTTCTCAGGTGCCCTAACAACGACGGCCACCTTACTCCAGATCTAGATCTTTGTAGAGCGTTGAGGGTCTACCAAAATGGACTCCATCTAGATATGCTTTTTCTTTGATTCCTCCGGATCAACTTTTTTTTCCTAGTGGCTGGTGATGGTTCCACCTTCGTCTTCTCTATCGACTGAATCAATATTACTAACTCCTCCAACGACTTTTGCTAACCCCCTCTTGCTGCCTTGTGGTGTCGCCGGAAAATACAGCATCAACATCTCATTAGTGGTTGCCTAGCCTCACAGTGATTTCTTCTATATACTCTCATAATCTCTCTCACACATGCAATACCCTCTCTCACTCATATGACATCACATCCCCTTGTAAATGAAGGAATAAATTGTAGAATAATATGAGTGTTTTGTTTCTCTTAATATCTGATGTGCAATGTTTGGTCATTATTGTAACCTCTATGATTAGTGTGACTATCTAGTGACATGATAAATTTTTAAATAATTATAGGTTTTTTTATTTTTTGTTTATTTAGGTGATTATAACATTGGTACTTGTCTTCCATCTTGTTTAATTAATATTTGTAAGGAAAGTATTGAACGGTTAATTATTTTGTTCTTTCTAATAAAAATATATGATTGTTAATTTTAAAATCATATGGATTGTTAAATTTTATATATTTAGTATTTTTTTTAGTTTTATTGTGTTATATAATTAGGTTGTTGGTTTTGCTTAAAATTGAAAACATTATTTATTTATTTTTGCATTAAAATAAAAACTCATGAAAACAATTATATACTTTTTAGTTAATTTTCACAAATTAAATTTTCACAATGTTTGAGCTATTTTATGGATCATCTTTGCATTCCCTAATTATTTTTATAGATATGACCGTATTAAACTGTAAATTGATTGTATTAAGTTGTTACTTGACTGTATTAAGTTGTAAACTTTGTGTATTAAACTGCAAATTTATTATATTTTTTTGTGAATTTTGTACATTAAATTGTGAATTCACTATATTAAGTTGTGAATTAACTATATTAAGTTGGAAATTAATTCTTTTAAACTGTGAATTTTTTTAGGAATTTTGTGTTATTTTTTTTTTATGAATTTTGTGTTTGCTTATGATTATACATAAATATGATTTCTCTAATTTTGAATAAAGTATGTAAAATTTAAACCGTGAATATTGTGTAAGTTAAACTTTGAAAGAATCACTAGCCTCAAAGTTACTATTGTAAGTATTAAGTTAAGAATATGGTTGTGAATGCATTTTTTTGTTTACAAAACTATGAAATTATTGCCTTGTGAATTATATGCGTTAAACCATGATTTTATGTTTTAAACTATAAATTGATTTCATTAAGCTGTGAATTTTCTATTTAAACTGTGAATTTACTATATTAAATTGTGAATTTTGTCTATTGAACTGTGAATTTGTTGTACTAAGTTATAAAATTTGTGTGTTAAACTATGAATTAACTATATTAAGAGTTTTAATTTGATAATATAGTTGTGAAATTATACTTTTTATGTATTAAACTATGAATTTATTGTATTAAGATGTGCACCTTTTGGATTTGGTTATATTTTTGTGTTTTAAATTGTAAAGTAACTACATTAAGCTGTGAATTATCTGTTTAAATTATTGACTGTCTATATTAAGTTGTGAAATTTACGTATTAAACTAAAAATGAACTTTATTAAGGTGTATATTTTATATAAACTTTATCTTAAAAAATGAATGAAGGTATGCACAAAATATTAAACTTTGTATTATTGAATTTATATGTTTATTAAACTGTGAATATGATATTTTAAACTGTGAATACACAATATTTTTCTTTACGAAATTTACAATTTAGAAAAAAAAAAATGAATTTGTCCGGGCATAATTCTATTTATTTATTAAAATTTTGTATGCAAAAATAAAATTATGTGTTAAAAAATATCATCAAAAAATGAGAACAACAAAGTTTGTTATATTAAGCTGTGAATACACCCAGAAAAATGTCATTGAATTTGATGTTACTCTGATGACGTTCCGAAGTTGGTCCAGCGGCAGTCCGACGACGTTTCGACAACTAGTGGCAACTAGTTGTAAAGAACAAAATGGAAAATTTTTGTTTAATATAATGTATTAATATTTATTTTGTCGAAAATGTCATTAATGAAAAAAAATGGTTCTTAGGTTCTTAACTTTTTTAGGTTCTCATTTGAACCACTCCATATATATATATATATATATATATATATATATATATATATATATATATATATATATATATATATATATATATATATATATATATATATATATATATATATATATGAAAAAATTGAAAAAATGGTCCATGTAGTATGCAATTTTTAAGTGTTATAGTCCAAACCACAACTTTTTTGGATTGGTAGTTCTTTTGAGGTAGTTTGCTTGTGATTTTGATCATTCGGTAAACTGAAAAAACTAAATTGTCCTTATTATATTTATTTCCCATTTTTCTTTTCTTTTTCATATAAGTATTTATATATAAAAAATAAAATTAGGGGCCCACATACTCTCTCTCTCTCTCTCTCTCTCTATATATATATATATATATATATATATATATATATATATATATATATATATCTCACGCGCGCGCGCTCGCTCTCCATCGGACGCTAATATGTACTCAGACACCACCCCTCCTTCATAGAAAGTACCTGCAACAACCCCATCTTCTTCACCATCTTTTCTCGTTTTTCCTCCACTAAATTCGAATGTCAATTAACCAGGTCAATAAAAAAAGATGGAAACTAACTGTGTATATATGTGTTCTAGAGAGAGAGAGAGTCGGTTCTCTAAGCCTACCAGCCTTCGTCATTATTGTAGATTTTCCAGTAAAGGAAGTGTTACAGGTGGTACATTGAAATGGAACCTCAACCACCAGCTTCATCTTTTTTCACCATGACTCAGCCGCCCACTCCATCTTCTCCGGCCCAGGCACCGCTTCCACCTTCAATCTACCTATGATAAAAAAAAGCTTCTAATTTGGTTTAAGCATTCTTCAATGTTTTTGATCTACAATATTTCATGATCTGGGTTTTCGATTTGCACCAAATACGCTTAAAAATACGAATTTTCATGCTTTGGGTCTTCTACTGATTTTGGTTTAGGGTTTGTGTTTGACTTTTGTATCTGAATTTTGTACTTGATCTAGATTACTATAAGTTTTAATTTTTTGATTTTGAAATCTAAGTGGGATGCCAGCCAAAGAACAGGGAAATGAGATGGTGGGTTCAAAGGTATACTATGGGTAACATGGATCGTTTGAGTTTCTATTTTGGGTTGTTTTTCGTATTGTCATACTACCTGCACAGGATTCAAATTTCATGTTCATCTTCTTCAGTGTGTGTCTCATACAAACGGTAAAGGAAAGAAATAAAATAGGGTGAAGGGTATACAATCCAAAATGAAAGAATCGATTATTTGAGTTTGATGGTGAAATTGAATGTTTGTAAGAAAGAAATTGCATCTCTAATGTCGGAATCAACTGTGAACAAGGGTTGGATCGTAAGTGGGTTTGCACAGGAGAGAGAGAGAGAGAGAGAGGGAGAGAGGGAGAGAGAGAGAGAGAGATGTAGGTCTAAATTAGTTATTTATTTTCTTTTTCATTTAAATTAAATAGAAAAAACATAAAAAAATACATCAGAAGGGGCATTACAGTCATTTCAATTTTATGAGGGACCAAATTTATATACAAACATGGCCAAAAGGACCACGAAGCCAAAAAAGTCGGGGTTTGCACCAAAACCCCCAAAAAATGCTTACCACAAGAACCATTTTGCAGTTATATATATATATATATATATATATATATATATATATATATATATAGAGAGAGAGAGAGAGAGAGAGAAGTGAATATACCCTTAAGGGTATATAGGCTTACGAGTTGTTTGTTTTTTTAAAAAGCTCTACAACACCACTTTTTTCTGCACCCCGCAGACAACGCATAGACTTAGATCCCCGCATAGCATTTGTTTTTTCGAAGTGTTCAGATATAAAAACATATGCGCGAGGTCTTCACCATGTAGACATGGACTACCCACTTCTCAAGTCTGCGGGCTTTCACCTAAAAAAAGGCTTGTTATCTTCTTCAAACGCATTCTCCATCACGCCTCCAATACTTCCTTCGAATCCCTGCCTCACTCCAGCACCGACTTGCTATACTCCTCTCTGATCAACCATTGTCGTTGCCATTTGTCGAAGTCTTCGGCCTCAACGACGCCGACCAGAGTTTGATTGTCCCCTTCGCTTCCTGTCTCGTTCACTTCACTAGTCAACATTTTTTTTTTTGTTTTTCACTTCAAACATGAAATTGGTGGTTAATTTTACTGGAAAAGTCTCTGATCGAGTTAAATATGTTGTTTGATTTTGCTGAAAATGTTTGTTCTTGCTTAAATTTGGTGTTAGATGTTACAAATCCAAAAATAATGTTGAAAATTACCTTTCTTGCTTAAGTTCTTATTAATTGTTGCTGACAATCTATGACATTGGTGAAATCAAGCTTTTTCTTTATTACAATATAAAAGTATGTGTTGAAATATGAAATAATGATTAGAATATGGTGATTCTTGCTCAAAATACTCTTTATTGCTTGAAATTGTTGTTAGAATGTACTGAAAATACTCTTTTTTGCTGAAATAGTTCTCCGAATGTGTGGGCAATTGTTATTTGGTTTTGGAAATATGACATAATGATGTTAATTTGTAGTTGATTGTTTGCTGAAAATACTCTTTTTTTTTGCTGAAATTGTCGTTAGAATATGCTGAAAATTGTTATTTGGTTTTGGAAATATGACATAATGATGTTAATTTGTTGTTGATTGTTTGCAGAAAATACTCTCTTTTTTTTTCTGAAATTGTTGTTAGAATGTGTAGAAAATTGTTATCTGGTTTTGGAAATATGGCATAATGATGTTAATTTGCTGTTGGTTTTTTTTTGGTGAAATGGTTATGGCTCTTGTTGAAAATTGTTATTTGGTTTTGGAAATATGACATAATGATGTTGATTTGTCTACGATATAATTATTGTTAGAAATGGGAGAGAAACAACAATGGACCAATGAGCATTTAAAATGCTTATTGGATACTTGTATTGAAGAAGTAGAGAATATGGGTAGAAAATGATTGAGTTTGTAGAAAGATTCATGGATAAGGCTTGGAAGAGTTCTTAAGGAAAAATTTGGCATTGATTTGACTCAAAAACAAATGAAAAACGCATATGACAATCTGAAAGTCAAATACATAGGATGGGTATATTTGAAATACAAAACCGACAATATATACAATTCTCAAACAAACACTTTTAACTTAACAGTGAAGGAATGGGATGATTTTAAGAAGGTACACACACATATATTTTTGAAAATTTACGTTTGAAGTTGTCAAATATTCTTATACTATTTTTTTTGTTACATTTGGGTTAAGGGGCATCCGAAGGTTGCTTCATTGAGAACAATTCCACTGCCTTTTCCAGATCTTTGTGTACGTCTTTTTGATGGAAATAGTGTTACTGGTAATTTTAGGAGTTACTCAACCCAATCATCATCAGTAGTTGGAGCATCTTTTTGTCATGTTCCACCACTTTAGTTATCGCCACCCCTTTTCATGCAATAGATGATGATGGTGATGACACTTCCCATCATGAGCCACCACCTTATGCTGCTTCACCTTCTGTTGCTTCACCATCCGGTAACCCCAACAAAAGGGCTAAACCCTCAACTCCTATAGCTCCTAGTGCCTCACCGTCTGCTTCTTCACCTGATGGAACTTCTATTACTGCTGACGATTTAGCATCTGAAATGAAAAAAGCTCTACAAAGTTTGACTAAAGGGTATACACTTCCTCAATGTTTAAAGAAGTTAGAGGTGCTTCAGTTAGGCCTTACAGATCCTTTACGCTTTGTTGCATATCATATTTTTGAAGGGACCTTAAACATGAGAGAGAGATATAGATGCATGTGCTCGATGTTCCGATGATATTACGAGGATGGCTTGAGATGATGGGTACAAGTTTAGGAGTTTTGAAGGATGGAAAGATTATCCGATGATTTTTCTTGTGTTGAAACTATTTGTTAGGTCTTTTTGCCTTTGTTGGAACTATTTTGTTAGGTCTTTTTGCCTTTGTTTGAACTATTTTTTGTTATTTTGCTACTTGGAATATGGTTTATCTAATGTTTTTTTGGTACTTGAAATATGATTAATGTCATGTTTATTCGCAACTTGAAATATGGTTTTTGTAATTTTTTTTTGCTACTTGGAATATGGTTTATCTAATGTTTTTTTTTGCTACTTGAAATATGATTAATGTAATGTTTATTTCCTAATTGAAATATGGTTTATGTAATGTTTTTTTGCTACTTGAAATATGGTTTATGTAATGTTTTTTTGCTACTTGAAATATGACTAATGTAATGTTTATTAAAGTTCTACTTTGTTAATTTTAGGTTCATAATGGATCACGATCAAAAGTTACTTCTCGTAATTCTTATGTACCTCTACATCCATTATTTATGGAAGAGGATGTGAAACCATTGCGGGATAATGATTCGGAAATGACGAGACATGAATACACATTGGAGTTATTACATCGTAATCATTTACAATGTGTTGAAGTACTACGCATGTCCCATGACTCTTTTGTACGACTATGTGCTCATTTTAGAGCAAATTACTCATTAAAGGACAACAAACATATATCGGTTGATGAAAAAATGGTTATGTTTTTGATGATGATCGGCCATAATCAACGTTACGTGATTATCAAGCAGAGATTTCAACACTTGAAGCAAACAATTCATAATTTTTTTTATATATGAAGTGTTGGAAAAATGATGATTTCCGCACAAGATGTTATAGTACTAACTTCTTTTAATCCGAATCCAAACATTCCAGGACATAATAGGAGGCTATGACGGCTTTTCAAAGGGGCAGTTGGTGCACTTGATGACACTTTGATACATGTTGTTCCTGCTAAGAAACAAGACTTATATAGAAATGGGGGAAAGGGAGATTGTTACCAAAACGTATTGGCAATTTGTGACTTTAATATGATTTTTACATTTGTTGTGGCCGAGTGGGAAGGGATAGCGCATAACTCTAGAATATTATCAAAAGTAGTAGTTGATCCACAAGCATCATTCTCGTTTCCACCACCAGGTAAGTTTTTGTTTTTTTTTTAAATATTTTTATCTTAGTTTGAAAATTGATTAGTGTTTTGCAATTTTTTTACAGACAAATATTATCTTTGTGATGCCATGTATGCACACACTTGAGGATTTATGGCCCCTTATCGTAATGTAAGGTATTGGCTTGGAGATTTTCGTAAAAAACGTGCATTGACCAATAAAGAAAAATTTTAACCATGGACATGCAAAATTTTGGAATGTCATTGAGCGTGCTTTTGGTGTTTTGAAAGCACGCTACCCTATATTAAGAGGATGACACCATTCCCGTTTGTGACACAAAGAAACATTGTCATGGCATGTTTCATGCTTCATAATTTTATAAGGAGAGAATGACTGAGTGATGAGTATTTCGCACGATACGATGAACTCAATTTCTCGTTTCGAAATAACAATGTGGTCGTTGATGATGATGAAAACGGGATTCCAACACATGGTACTGCAGCAGACCGTGAATATATGACTTAGTTATAGAATGAAATTGTTGATCAGTTGATGCACAATATATATTGAATTGTTTTAAATGAAATTGTTATTGTAAAGCCAATTTTTTTTGTTGCATGACTATTTTAGTTGCATAAATTTTATTTTCAATGTTATATGACTATAATTATTAAAAATTTGGTGTTGAAAAATCATTTTATTTAAAATTTAGTTATTTCAGCAGCCTGCAGACGTTTTGTCCACCTCTTCTGCTACAGAGGCTTGCAGATGTGGTCCACAAGACTTTAGACATTTTGGCTTCAGAAAAACAAACAACACCTTAGGTATCCAAACTCAACATACTACGTCGTTTTGTATCATATATATATATATATATATATATATATATATATATATATATATATATATATATATATATATATATATATATATATACACGCATTGTAATCGTCCAATGTTCTTATAATTCAACTTCTAACTTTATTTACTTCCAATATTTTTATAAATTTCATAATTGTCTTCCTCTTACATAATTTTCATTTTCAACTATAATATATATATAACATAGTACGTGTTCCGCAAAAACATGTAATGTAAGATTAAGATAATAGTGAAATTTTGAAAATGTTGAAGGAAAATCAAGTTAGAAGTTGGAGTTTAAGAACATTATAATGAATATAACAAACAAAACGACGTATGATGATGGGTTTAGATACCATATATATATATATATATATATATATATATATATATATATATATATATATATATATATATATATATATATATATATATATATATATATATATATATATATATATATATATATATATATATATATATATATATATATATATATATATATAGTAAAGCATGGAAGTCAGATATATCACAAGGATTCCATTTTGCTTGTAATTATTAACTTTAGAGTACACATTACTATGAGTACATATACTTGTTGTCTTTGATTTCACTTTTCATCGATAACTTACTTCCAAACAACCCAGCAACTTTCTGGAATCACTCTCATTAAAATATTCTGCACGTATCAATTATACTAGTTTTTCTTTAAACAATGTTTTAAAAGTATAATGGGAATATAATCGCATCATGTTGTAAGCGCAAGCTACGGTGTCTTTGTATCTTCTGTGTATATACTATAATTCATGTTGGGACCAAGAATAAAGAATAAGGAATGAACAGAAACCACGACATATTAAATGATAACCCAGCCCTAATACCAAGATATATAATTGATAATTCTTTGTTCTTTCGGGATAGTCTTTATGCACTTTAAACTTTATGTCCAAGATTTTGAGTTAATTGATAATAGGAATGGAATTTGTACTCGTGATCTCTAATTTATTATATGAATAACTCTAATTCTAATTTAAATGCTTGTAATCATGATAAGTAATTGGTTATCCCTTTATAAAATAACTTCCAAATGTATTATCCAGAGGATTAATTTCCCAACCTTAATTATTTTTAAGAGAAATTAAATATCCTTCTACCTTTTGATTCTACCAATCCTCATATCCAATTAAATGATAACATCTGTCATACTAGTATCCTAAAATATTATTAAATCTCATTAAATGAGTATTAAATGTTACACATGTCACCATTTCATTGGGTAGGAATATATATATGAACAAAAAGTAAAAGAATATTTAATTTCTCTATTTTTAAATAAAAGCTTGATATTAAACCCTGTGCACCAAGGTAAAAGAGAGAAGCAAAGAAAACTTGTGATGATTAACTGATTTGAACACGTACGAAACACAAAAGGAAAATAAACATGCTGTGATTTTTTATTGAATTATTCAAAACTATATATTTATACTAAAAAAACGAAAATTATATTTCAATACCAAAACTAGGAATATCAACCTTCTGTAATCAAAGTTATCCCAATATAATAAAATTTTCCTTATTAACGGATTAATCCAACAATCAACCCCTTAATTGGTTTAGTCATACCGACCACTTCTTCACAACAATGTCAGTTCCTCTTCGAATAGATTTGTCTCTTGTTTCTCCTATTTATGACACATGTTGTTATAATGATCAAATACACCATATTTGTAACATTTAACGTGACTTTTATCCCGAACACGTTCATTACTATCTCGACTCTTCCCGGACCCCCATCCTCTTCCCTAATAACGTCCGAAGTCATCCCGATTTGAACCTCCAATGTCACAATGCTTATAAAACATGTGATTTTTCTTCACTAGCCAACTACAACCTACCTTCAATGTCCTCCACTTTCTCGATTCCTCTTATAAGTTCCTCGTATACCTTCAAACTACCAACGACATCATCAAATAACATTGAATCCAACCTGAAACATTGCTCTATTGAAGCCACGATTTGAATAAACAACTTAGACATCGAATCAAGTAATATTTTCACCAAATCCAATGCTTCTAGCTCGTAACCATAACTTCTTGCTTTTGATGCTAAACCGGATAATTCTGTCACAAAATCACAAAATCATCGACCATTTGTCATATCTTTCTTTAAAACAGTCAACTACATGTGCTTTCTTCTCTAGGTGTTTGTGTTTGTTTTGACGGCAAGCAAATGAAAAATCTATCAACTAATTTTAGTCTTTTAACCCATCACATGAAAACTTGCATTTGTGGAAGAAGGATTTCTGTAAGTTTATTTAAAAATATATATTTATGCAGAAGGAAGAACATGCAATTTTTCTTTAATGTGTGTGTATATATATATATATATATATATATATATATATATATATATATATATATATATATATATATATATATATATATATATATATATATATATATATATATATAAAGAGAGAGAGAGAGAGAGAGAGAGGTTGTTAGGCTTTATGGAAAACAAAAAACCTTAAAAAACCCTAAAAATACATAAAAAAAAATACTTCGATATCACAAATCTTTTTTTTTTTTTTTGACTTTATATTCCAAAAATTCACAACTTTTTATAAAATTCCGTTGAAAAAATTACTTGCGAACTAATAATCTACTCATTATTTTTCAAAACAAAAAACACAAATATTCTCCTAATGGTGGGTCTAAGCCATATTTAGGCTCAAAAAAAAAAGATTTGACAATTTATTTTTATTATTTTGGAAATTTGAATGTGTGTAGAATCAGCAGTTATATAAACCGTTGATTGTGCCATCAATAGTCATACAAAAAAATCATCAAATTATTTTTTTATTTATCCTAGATATGGCTTAAACGTACCATTTGGAGAAGATTGAGGTTTTTGGAGTTGAAAAATATTAAGTTGATTATGAGTTTTCAAGGTCTTATAAATCTCTCTCTCTCTCTCTCTCTATCTCTCCCTCTCTCTGTGTGTGTGTATATGTGTGTGTGTTTGTGTGTGTGTATATATATATATATATATATATATATATATATATATATATATATTGATAACATTGTCATATGATTATAACAAAGAGAAATTACAAGGGTTCTCAGAGAAAAGCATAAAGACTACAAGGAATAAAGCGGATATAAATACTAGCTAGAAAGAAACCCTAATGGGATAAAGACAAAAGGTCCCATAAACAAGCGGGTTAATAATATATAGACTAACATCCCCCCTCAAACTCACAATGCCGCAACAATAAGCATTGAGAGTTTGTCACATAAGAACCGAAACCAAGAAGCTGATAAAGCCTTCGTAAAAATATCCGCAAGCTGCAAGGTTGATGAAACAAATGGAAGCGAAATGGACCCAAGCTCCAGGTGATGACGAGTAAAATGACAATCAATCTCAATGTCCTTCTTCTGCTCATGAAAAATAGAATTCTTCGCAATTTGTATCACACTTTTATTATCACAATGCAAGGGAGTAGGTGAAGAAATGTAAACTCCCATATCCGCAAGCAGCCACGGCAACCAGATAATCTCGCATGTAGTTACAGCCATAGCACGATATTCAGCTTCCGTGGAAGATCTAGAGACAACATCCTGTTTCTTGATCTTCCATGAAATAAGAGACTCTCCAAGAAATACACAAAATCCAGTGGTAGACTTACGATCATGACGATCACCATCCCAATCAGCATCACTATAGGCACGTAACTCAAGAGAAGACGTCGAGGGAAACAAGAGAGTCTGAAACTGAGTGCCACGAAGATATCTCAGAATACGAAGAACAGCTCCCCAATGAACAGAGGTAGGTGCAGTAACAAACTGACTGACAACATGAACAACATGATCAATATCTGGATGAGTAACTGTGAGATAACCCAAACTTCCCACCACAGTGCGATAAAGATTCGGATCAAACAAGGGAACACCATCAGTAGCAGAGTATCGTGCATTGGTTTCAAGAGGGGTATCAACAGTTCGATATTTAGAAAGTCATGCCCGTGTAAACAAGTCGGATATATATTTAGTTTGGGAAAGAATGTACCCTTTCTTAGACTGAGCGACCTCAATACCCAAGAAATAACGCAGCAAGCCCAAATCCTTCATAGAAAATCGACAAGCTAGATCATGCTTCAAAGACTCAATACCACCATGGTCATCACCTGTAATAATCATGTCATCCACATATAAAGCTTGCTTGAGCCCATATAAAGCTTTGCGAAGCCGACAAACCTCGCCCGGTTGGTGCTGAATTCCTAGAGGAGGGGTCATATAAACCTCTTCATGAAGGTCACCATTCAAAAAGGCATTCTTCCACTGTCGAACGGATGCAACTGCAATCATAGTATGAACTATCGTCATCTTTGCAACTAGGGCAAATGTCTCCTCGTAGTCAAAACCATACTGTTGAGAATACCCTTTTGCTACAAGTCTAGCCTTATATCGTACAACAGAACCATCAACTTTTGTTTTTATCTTGTACACCCAATGACAGCCTATCATATGTTTCCCAGGAAGAAGAGAAACCAAATCCCATGTATGAGTCTGATGAAGAGTAATGAGTTCTTCAGCCATAGCATTCTGCCAAAGAGGATCTAAAACAGCTTCTCTATATGATTCAGGTTCAGACAGATGATGGATGCTTGCTATAAATGAAGCAAACAGTCCTGAATATGTAGAGTAGGAAAAATCTGGTTGCTTGGTGGACTTGACAGGACGAGAAGATCTCCTGAGGGGTGGTGGTGGAGGTGGATCCTCAACTTCAATAATAAGAGGATCTGGCTCAGGAATAGGTGGAGTCGAGGCACCCTCTGAAGAAGTGGGTGTGTCATGAGCTGAGGGATCATGTGGCATAGATGAGTCTTGAGTCTCTATATCTTCATTAAAAGGATCAATATGCAGAAGATCAGACTTTGTTACATTGTGGGTTGTAGCAGGAATCGAGTAAAAATGAATATGTTCCAAAAGAGTCACGTGTCGGGAAACATATAACTTCTGACTCACAGGATCATAGCAACGGTATCCTTTCTGACCAATACCATACCCCAAAAATACACAAATAGCATATTTCGGCCCCAGCTTGTTCCTTTCAACATGAGGACGAAGAACAAAACAAGTACATCCAAAAACTCATAAGGAAGAGTAGTCTGGTAGATGACCATATAACTTATCAAAATGAGATATTCCCGAATTCAATGAAGTAGGGATACGATTAATCACATACACAACAGTTAGGACTGCTTCTCCCCAAAAGGCACTAGGGACTTGCGCAGACAGGAGCAATGAGCGGGCAGTCTCAACAATATGACGATGTTTTCGTTCTGCCACACCGTTTTGCTGAGGTGTGTCAGTACACGAAGACTGGTTTATGGTACCATTAGAAGCAAGTAACTGAGTGAAATCATTAGAGGTATATTCACCCCCTAAGTCACACCTGAAGCACTTAATCACAGTCAAATGTTGAGTTTTAACAAGAGCTCTAAAATTGTTGTAAATATCAAATAAATCAGACATGCGTTTCATAAGATAAACCCATGTATATCGAGTATAATCATCTATAAAAGATACATAATAGGTTGACCCACCCTTTGTGGATACTGGTGCAGGACCCCACACATCAGAATGAATAATATCTAAAGGAGCAGTAGAACAAGACATACTTTTATTGAAGGGTAAAGCAAAAAATTTTGCTAGTTTGCAACCACTACAATCAGAAATATCACAAGAGTTTAAATGACCCAACACACCACTAGATGATAAGAAATTCAAACGTGATACAGACACATGTCCCAAACGAGAATGCCAAAGATAAAACTCAGACGACAAAGGACTCAAAAGAAAAGAAGATAAATCAATGCTGGAAGCAGCAACAACAGATACTTTGAGGACCTCCAAGACATATAGTTCCCCCACCCTACGACCGATCCCAATCCCCTTCTGGGTGTGTTGATCCTGTATAACACAGACATAATCAGAAAAGAATACCCAGTTACCAGACTTGCATAACTGACTGACTGAGGAAAGGTCCAAAGTTTGGGAATGTAATAAACATCGGGAAGAGTGATATGAGAAACAGAGACAAACCCAACAACCTCAACCAGCATAGACGTATCATTAGCAGACTTAACAGAAATAGATGACACTTGCGACAAAGAAGTAAATGATGACAAATGAGGAGTCATATGATGGGTTGCACCAGAATCTAAAATCCAAAAAGATGAGGGAATACCTGAAGTACCAGATGAAGAAGGACCAGAATGAGACATAGATGCAGACATGGCAGTGGGATTAGAAGCCAAATACTATCTAAAGCTCTCAAACACCTTGGGGTCCAATGCAAATGGTGGCATATGTCCAATAGATTCTGTGTCAACTGGTGGAACAGCAGCAGCAAAAACCGTGGAGGACGAGGGGTCCATGGAGGAGTACCAGAGGAACGCGACTGAAACTTCTGTTGACCATACCTATTTTGTTGCCCTGACTGAGGTTAACCAGATTTACCCTTGTTGACTAACAATGGACACTGAACTTTCCAATGATTCTTCTGATTGCAGAATGCACACTCATCATAAGCGACTCTTGAAGTTTGTCAAGACTGACTGGAGGAGACAGCAAGCACAACAGGATCGGGAGTAGAGCTTGCATTAAACCCTTTATCTGCATGGGACTTGATACGAGTCTCTTCTGCAATTTACTCATGGACAATTGAATCAACCGAAGGAAGAGGAGAGCGATGAAGAATTGCTCCACAAAGACCTTCAAAATCAGAACGCAAGGCCATCAAGAACTGAACCAAGCATTGTTCTTCCCTCCTAGCAATTTAAGGCTCAAAATCTTTTAATTCTTTAGATTTAGTAAGAGCCAATTGATCCCAACTATCAGACATAGCAGCATAGAAATCTTGAATGCTCTGGTCATTCTGTTGAAGGGCACGAATATCATATTCCAACTGGTATTGTTTAGCAAAATTGGACTGAGTATACAGTCTCTCCAAGTGATTCCAAACTTCCTTTGTTGTGTCATACTTAGCCAACTGCATACCAATGGACTGAGTAATAGAGTTATTGATCCAAGTAATAACCATGGAGTTATCAGTCTCCCAAGCATCAAACAACATATCAAAATTCTCAGTTTGAGGCACTGAGGGTTTGGTTTTAGTCCCAGTAACATAGCCCCACATATTCTTTGTAACATCTGGATTCCTAGGTATAATATTTTATTCCTTTAATTTTGAAAGTTGAGAAGGGACTCGACAAGTTGGTGTTCAAACTCGCCGAATATGGTCGCAGATTCTTATCTGAGTTCACAGCTGGACTCGGCGATTTCATGAGTGGAATCGGCGAGTCCA
Source organism: Lactuca sativa (assembly GCF_002870075.4). NCBI lineage: Eukaryota > Viridiplantae > Streptophyta > Magnoliopsida > Asterales > Asteraceae > Lactuca > Lactuca sativa. The sequence goes on along the minus strand of NC_056627.2, from coordinate 319,786,613 downwards.
TGCTGTTTAATGAAACCCTAATTTCCTGGGTTTGGGACCTATTTAAAGGCTCTTAGGGCCGTCATTTACGGCTACCAAACCCCAGAGAGAAACCCTAAGAGATCTAAAGCGTTTGTGAGGAAGGAAAGGCCATTTTTCATAATTTTGTTGGTATCATTACAAGAAGGAGGTAACCAAGGCAAGAAGAGGCTGAAGGAGGTGAGATCCTGGTGATTTCAGAGCTCATAGACTTCATCTTGAGGTATTTTCGGACCTTCTTCAGATTTGGTGTTGATTCCTAGAGTTAGGGTTTTCTAACCCCCTTTAGAGGATGGATTGTGGAGCTATTGGTCCCTTCCCGAGTTTATGCTTTGGATCTGGACTCAAAGAGGTCCAGAGACCTTAACCCTTGGGGCTTTTTGGAGTTATTTTGGGAGTCATAAGCTTAGGATGTTATTTTGGGACTAAATCACCAAGTAAGACCATCTAGATGCTATTTGAGTGTCAAGGTCGGAACTTTACGTGATTATCATGCTTGGGAAGGCCAGATCTATGGATTAAAGGAACAGATCTGACCTCAGGAGGTCTATGGAATTTGTGCATGGCATGAACTCGCCGATTCCAAGGATCAGACTCGGCGAGTAGGGTTAGGGTTCCCGCAAATCACTCAGTGTGTAGACTTGCCGAGTTGGGGAAATAACTCGGTGATTCATAGGGGGATTAGAGGACTGGAGTTCAAGGCGGAACTTGCCGAGTTGTTCTTGAGACTCGGCGAGTTGAGTCGGGGTGGTCGCGCGATTCATGTCAGGGGTGACTCGTCGAGCAAGTGGAGGAACTCGACGTGTCAAGCGGGACTAAAGAATTAGCGGACACGTGTAGACTCGCCGAGTCGCCCAAGTGCACTCGACGAGTCGGGTCAAAGTTTGACCGTTGACTTTTATTGACTTTTAGGGTTTGGTCAACAATGAGGCCTTTAAGCCAAGAGAGGGGTAAAATGGTCTTTTACCTTTATGAGGGTGTTAAGAAAGGTTTGAGTATAGTTATATTTATGGGAGTATTTACTTTATGTGATTAGGCGGAGGCTAGATCATATTTCTGTCGAGTCAGAGAATCACCGAGACACCTGAGGTGAGTCTTCTCACTATACGTACCTAGAGTGGTATTATATGTTGACCAGAGGGTCTTATGTGTTATGTACGAGATTATGTGCTATGTGTTATATGTATGTTGTATGATGTTATAGACCGGACCGAAGGGTCCAATGATACAGACTGGGCCGGAGGGCCCAACGAGCTATGATTGGACCAGAGGGTCCAACGAGCTACGGGACTGGAGGGTCCCGCTGAGACACATCGACCGAAGGGTCGTATTATGGCCTCGAGTGGCGTATGTGTTGTATGCAGTATTTTGGGGAACTCACTAAGCATTTATGCTTACAGTTGTTGTGTTATGTGTTTCAGGTACTAGCGAGGACCGTGGAAAGGCGCTGGCGTGACTCGTACACACTAGAGAGAGAGAGAGTTTGATTTTATGATCTTGGGATATGTTATGTTTCAAAAACTACTGTTGGAAATATTTGAGAATATTTTTATACGAACTTGGTTGATGAAAAATAAAAAATATTTGTTTTGAAAATTTCGTCGTTACAAGTTGGTATTAGAGCCTTGGTTTGAGGGATTCGGATGCATCTTCGGGCGTATCTGAACTCAAACTGAGGATTTGAGGAAAATTTTTTATAATGAAGTAAAATTTTTGAAAAGATTAAAAAGAGTTTTGAGACAAACAGAGCAGAGCCGTGTGTACGATCTTCCAGCGCCCGAACAGTGAATCCCCAAAGTACCCTTACATTATGTGTTATGAGATATGCTATGTTATATTATGCACGCTAGAGTAGGCTAGATATTCATATTAGGACTAGAGTGGCCTGATTTGTGATGCCTTAGCCTAGGAGATTTCTGCTGCTGAGTTGCTTTGAGAGCGAGTAGATAGCAGTTAGGAGCTCATGAGAGTAGAGTACTTGTGATCTAGGATCCAAGGAGGAGGACTTGGGGTGAATGCTGATGCGGTGTGGTCAGTAGTATAGGGCTTGTACTACTGAAGACACCGGATCAGTGGGCATTCCAAGTAAGAATCCTTTGGACAACGGAGGACAAGTAGGGTTGCGTCATCAAGTATGAGTATGCTAGATCGAGTCTCTGATATTTATTGTTGTATTTCAGAGGCATCATGGTTGGGACTCGACACACACCTGAGAGCAGTAGTGTCAGCGACGAGGAGATCCGTCGATTGATTCATGAGGAGGTGGTTGCTGCCATCCGGGTTGAGATTCCAGAGATGTTTGGGGACATCAAGACCACATTGATTGAGACCTTTGATGAGCGGTATGTAGCACTGACTGAGGTTGCGACAGCTGCAGCTACGGTTGTTGTTGCTGCTGCCAGACCTCAAGGAGGTGACTCGTTGTTGTTTCGGGAGTTCAGCAACACGAAGCCACCAGAGTTTGATGGGACGCAGGACCCGATTGCTGCGATAAGATGGATCTCTGACATCGAGGGATGTTTCTATACGTGTTCTTGTCCAGAGCACTTGAGGGTACGGTTCGCTCTGAACCAGCTCCGCTTGGGAGCGAAGGATTGGTGGAAGTTCGTGACGGCGAACTTCACTTTGGTAGAGATTTCCGAGGTGACCTAGGAGAGGTTCACCTCTATGTTCAGAGACGAGTATGTTCCCCCGGTGGAGAGGGAACGGTTGATTCAGGAGTTCTTGACCCTCAACCAGGGTACTAATTTTGTTGTAGTGATCACCAGGAAGTTTCATGAGAGGGAGATGTTTTTCCCTGAGCAGGTGTCTTCTGAGCAGGCTCATTTGAGCCGTTATCTGAGTGTTCTGTGGACGGATATTCGGGAGTTCGTGGCGAACTCGACTTACCGAACATTTGCTGAGCTCTAGGCAAATACCCGGAAGAGGGAGATTGAGTTGGAGACTCAGGCCAGGGAGGAGGTCGAGTCACAGAGGGTGGATCGACGACCGGATCAGTCTCAGCCGGTAGCCAAGCGGGCTAGACCCGTTGATTCGAGATCTGGGGGCGCGAAGGGACACACTTGTGGGAAGTGCGGCAAGAGTCGCGAGGGGTCGTGCAGGGCTGGAGTATGCTACAAGTGCGGGAAGGAGGCGCATATCATGAGGGATTGCCCCAAGGGATTTTCGGTTTACTTTCATTGCAACCAGACCGGCCATCGGAAGGCCGAGTGCCCTCAGCTACTTCAGGGATCGGTGCAGGGGTTTGCGCCTGCTGCTAGGGTTATCGAGGTTCGGCCAGTGAAGGTCGAGGCTCCGAAGGCTCACAGGAGAGCTTTCCAGTTGACTGCGGAGGAGGTCCGCATGGCACCCGATGTTATGGCTAGTATATATTCTATATGCATCTTTTATTTGATTTGATTTATTGTGCTTATATGATGATATGCGTAGGTACTTTTCTTGTGAGTTCTGTGCCTTCTTTGGTATTATTTGACTCGGGTGTGAGTCGGTCGTTTGTTTCCATAGCATTTAGTCAGCACATTAGTATCCGTCGAGAGGCGTTGGATCGACCTCTGCGAGTTTCCGTAGCTGATGAGAGAGTAGTGTATGCTTCAGATGTGATTCAAGGATGTGTCCTTGAGATCTTCGGTGTGGAGTTTCCGATAGATATGGTTCCGATTGTGATGGGGAATGTATGTGTTATAGTGGGTATGGATTGGTTGAGCCGGTATGGAGCTGTGATAGACTGCGAGTGGCAGTTGGTGACGATACGAGATCCTAGTGGGGGAGTACTTACAGTGTTCGGTGAGGGAACCCGATGTGGATCAGCGTTTTGTTCGGCCGCTAGGGCGAGGCAGAGTTTGCAGCAAGGCTGCAACCGATTCGTAGCCTATGTGACAGACACACGAGTGACCGCTGGGAGGACAAGTTCGATTGATGAAGTTCCGATAGTGTGCGAGTTCCCGGATGTTTTTCCCGAGGAACTACCGGGTGTGCCTCCCGAGAGGCAAGTGGAGTTCCGTATCGATTTGGTTCCGGGAGCAACTCCTATCGCCAAGGCGCCTTATCACCTTGTGCCGCCAGAGATGCAGGAGTTATCCTCGCAGCTTCAGGAGCTGTTAGTAAAGGGGTTTATTCGACCGAGTAGCTCACCTTGGGGAGCGCCGATCCTTTTTGTCAAGAAGAAAGATGGTTCACATCGGATGTGCATTGACTGTCGAGAGTTGAACAAGCTAACGGTCAAGAACCGCTACCCGTTGCCGAGGATCGACGATCTATTTCGATCAGTTGCAGGGAGCATCTTGGTTCTCCAAGATCGATCTGAGATCTGGATATCATCAGGTAAAGGTGCGAGATGAGGATATCCAGAAGACAGCATTCAGAACTCGTTATGATCATTGTGAGTTCGCGGTGATGCCTTTCGGACTCACCAATGCACCGACGGTTTTCATGGATCTCATGAACAGAGTGTGTAGACCGATGTTGGATCGATCGGTTATCGTGTTCATCGACGACATATTGGTGTATTCGAGAACCAGAGAGCAGCATGAGGAGCATTTGAGGGAGATCCTCGGAGTCCTGAGATTGGAGAGGCTGTATGCCAAATTCTCCAAGTTTGATTTTTGGTTGTGAGAGGTCCAGTTCCTAGGGCGCCTCGTTAACCAGAAAGGGATATTGGTCGACCCGGCCAAGATTGAGGCAGTGATGAGTTGGGAGGTGCCGAGGTCACCTACCAAGATCAGGAGTTTTCTAAGGTTGGCTGGTTATTACTGGAGATTTATCAGGGATTTCTCCAAGATCGTCGTGCCACTCACCAAGTTGACCCGGAAGGGTGTTGCTTTTTCATGGGGTCCAGAGCAGCAGGCCTCCTTCGAGACACTTTGCCAGAGATTATGCGAAGCTCCGGTGTTAGCCTTCTGAAGGGGATGGATGACTTCGTAGTGTATTGTGACGCGTCGATATCTGGGCTGGGGGCGGTGCTTATGCAGAGGGGTCATGTGATAGAATACGCATCGAGGCAGATGAAGCCTCATGAGATGAGGTACCCCACCCACGATCTGGAGTTGGGGGTGGCGGTGTTCGCCCTCAAGATCTGGCGTCACTACCTGTATGGGGTTTGTTGTACCATATACACGGATCACAAGAGCCTGAAGTATCTAATGGATCAGCCCAACCTGAATATGCGCCAGTGGAGATGGTTGGATGTGGTGAAGGATTACGATTGTGAGATCCTGTACCACTCGGGCAAGGCTAATGTTGTAGCCGATGCACTGAATCGTAGGGCGGAGGGCGCCCCGATGCGAGATGTTTGTTTGAGATTGACAGTGATGACCCCGGTGTTGGACGCTATTCGTGGGGCCTAGGTAGAGATCGTGAGGCCAGAAAGCCAGAAGAGAGAGCGAGTTGTCGGGCTGGTGTCGGAATTCATTACCAATAGCCAAGGGCTTATGACATTTCAGGGTCGGATATGGGTACCATCTGTGGGCGGGATGCGTACCATTTTGATGGAGGAGGCTCATCGATCGAAGTTCTCGATCCATCCCGGGGCCACTAAGATGTATTTGGACCTGAAAATGGAGTATTGGTGGCCCTGTATGAAGAGGGATGTCGCATGGTTTGTAGAGAGATGCTTGACTTGTCGCAGGGTTAAGGCCGAGCACCAGCGTCCACATGGTAAGTTGCAGCCGTTAGAGATTCCCGAGTGGAAATGGAAATAGATTACCATGGATTTCATCACCAAATTGTCGAGGACTGCGAGAGGTGTCGATGCAATTTGGGTGATTGTGGACAGATTGACGAAGAGCGCTCATTTCCTTGCTATCAGTGAGAGCTCTTCCGCAGAGAGGTTGGCAGAGATGTACGTGAGAGAGGTGGTATCGCGACATGGAGTGCCGATCTCGATTGTCTCAGATCGGTATGTACGTTTCACCTCCAGATTCTGGAAGAAGTTTCATGAGGAATTGGGTACGAGACTGCATTTTAGTACCGCATACCACCCACAGACTGACGGGTAGAGTGAGCGGACGATTCAGACGCTCGAGGACATGCTCCGAGCATGTGTGTTGGATTTCGGCGGGAGTTGAGACATGTACTTGCCTTTGGCAGAGTTTTCCTACAACAACAGCCATCATTCAAGCATTGGTATGCCACCCTTTGAGCTGTTGTATGGGAGGAGGTTTTGGACCCCCATTTGCTGGGGAGAGGTAGGGCAGCGTGTGATGGGTAGTACCGAGATCATGCTTCAAAAGATAGAGCAGATTCAGCAGGTCAGACAGAGGTTGTTGACTGCTCAGAGTCGTCAGAAGAGTTATGCGGACAGACGCCGGTCCGAGCTCGAGTTTCAAGTCGGCGACTTCGTGCTCCTGAAGGTCTCTCCTTGGAAAGGAGTGATTCGATTCAGGAAGAGGGGCAAGTTGGGGCCCCGATATATTGGTCCTTTCAGGGTGATCGTGAGGGTAGGCAGGGTAGCCTACCGTTTGGAGTCACCTGCAGAGTTGGGCCAGATTCATGACACTTTCCACGTGTCGCAGCTGCGAAAGTGTATAGTCGACGAGTCGGCAGTAGTGCCATTAGAAGATATTCAGGTGGATGCGAGCCTAAATTATGTTGAGAGACCGGTGGCGATTAGGGATCGGAAGATCAAGGTTTTAAGGAACAAGGAGGTGCCTTTGGTGTAGGTCCAGTGGTAGCATCGGAAAGGGTCAGAGTTGACTTGGGAGCCGGAGCGTGAGATGCGGGAGCAGCATCCAGAGTTATTTGCAGAGTAAGACTTCGAGGGCGAAGTCTAATTATAGTGGGGGAGAATTGTAACATCCGGATTCCCAGGTATAATATTTTATTCCTTTATTTTTGAAAGTTGAGAAGGGACTCGGCGAGTTGGTGTTCAAACTCGCCGAATATGGTCGCGGATTCTTATCCGAGTTCACGACTGGACTCGGCGAGTTCATGAGTGGACTCGGCGAGTCCACGCTGTTTAATGAAACCCTAATTTCCTGGGTTTGGGACCTATTTAAAGTCCCTTAGGGCCATCATTTGCGGCTACCAAACCCCAGAGAGAAACCCTAAGAGATCTACAACGTTCATGAGGAAGGAAAGGCCATTTTTGATCATTTTGTTGGTATCATTGCAAGAAGGAGGTGACCAAGGCAAGAGGAAGTGTGATCCTGGTGATTTCAGAGCTCATAGACTTCATCTTGACGTATTTTTCGGACCTTCTTCAGATTTGGTGTTGATTCCTAGAGTTAGGGTTTTCTAACCCCCTTTAGAGGATGGATTGTGGAGCTATTGGTCCCTTCCCGAGTTTATGCTTTGGATCTGGACTCAAAGAGGTCCAGAGACCTTAACCCTTGGGGCTTTTTGGAGTTATTTTGGGAGTCATAAGCTTAGGATGTTATTTTGGGACTAAATCACCAAGTAAGACCATCTAGATGCTATTTGAGTGACAAGGTCGGAACTTTACGTGATTATCATGCTTGGGAAGGCCAGATCTATGGATTAAAGGAACAGATCTGACCTCAGGAGGTCTATGGAATTTGTGCATGGCATGAACTCGCCGAGTCCAAGGATCAGACTCGGCGAGTAGGGTTAGGGTTTCCCGCAAATCACTCAGTGTGTAGACTTGCCGAGTTGGGGAAATAACTCAGTGATTCATAGGGGGATTAAAGGACTGGAGTTCAAGGCGGAACTTGCCGAGTTGTTCTTGAGACTCGGCGAGTTGAGTCGAGGTGGCCGCGCGATTCATGCCAGGGGTGACTCGTCGAGCAAGTGGAGGAACTCGACGTGTCAAGCGGGACTAAAGAATTAGCGGACACATGTAGACTCACCGAGTCGCCCAAGTGCACTCGACGAGTCAGGTCAAAGTTTGACCGTTGACTTTTGTTGACTTTTAGGGTTTGGTCAACAATGAGGCCTTTAAGCCAAGAGAGGGGTAAAATGGTCTTTTACCCTTCTGAGGGTGTTAAGAAAGGTTTGAGTATAGTTATATTTATGGGAGTATTTACTTTATGTGATTAGGCGGAGGCTAGATCATATTTCTGTCGAGTCAGAGAATCACCGAGACACCTGAGGTGAGTCTTCTCACTATACGTACCTAGAGTGGTATTATATGTTGACCAGAGGGTCTTATGTGTTATGTATGAGATTATGTGCAATGTGTTATATGTATGTTGTATGATGTTATAGACCAGACCGAAGGGTCCAACGATACAGACTAGGCCGAAGGGCCCAACGAGCTATGACCGGACCAGAGGGTCCAACGAGCTACGGGACTGGAGGGTCCCGCTGAGACACATCGACCGGAGGGTCGTATTATGGCCTCGAGTGGCGTATGTGTTGTATACGGTATTTTGGGGAACTCACTAAGCATTTATGCTTACAGTTGTTGTGTTATGTGTTTTAGGTACTAGCGAGGACCGTGGAAAGGCGTCGGCGTGACTCGTGCACACTAGAGAGAGAGAGAGTTTGATTTTATGATCTTGGGATATGTTATGTTTCAAAAATTAATGTTGGAAATATTTGAGAATATTTTTATATGAACTTGGTTGATGAAAAATAAAAAAAAGTTGTTTTGAAAATTTTGTCGTTACATTCTTCCCACGAAGGAAGTTCTTCATAACGTAACTCTAATACGTATAATTCTTTCCATCCAAACGAGTACTGATTGACTGAAGGGAATCATCCTTTCTAGTCATGTTGATAGTGAATGAATAACCACAATGAGAATATAACAATCTGAGAATGAAAAGAGTAACAAACCAACAGAAGCAATCACTTGAATAACAAATCAACAGCAATTACGAACCAACAACAGCAACGAACCAACAGTAGCAACGACCCAAAAGCAACAATGAATCAACAGTAGCAACGAATCAACACATCAAAAAAACGAATACCGGTGACAATAAACAAAAACGACATGCTACAGTAACCCTCTGCTACAAAGACTTCTAACAACGTATCAAACCTCTGCTCTGATAGCATGATAACATTGTCATATGATTATAACAAAGAGAAATTACAAGGGTTCTCAGAGAAAAGCATAAAGACTACAAGGAATAAAGCGGATATAAATACTAGCTAGACAGAAACCCTAATGGGCTAAAGACAAAAGGGCTCATAAACAAGCGAGCTAATAATATATAGACTAACATATATATATATATATATATATATATATATATATATATATATATAATAGTAACCCAAAAATTGGTAGTAACCGTGAGGACTATTCTCCATCAATAATTTCGTCAAGGGCACAAACGTCAAACTCATTTACTTAGTCGTGACGCGTTCGCACGCGGCACACGTGTATGGAATACGGACTCGAGGGAATAATTATGTGTGATGAACGTCCATGAAACGTCACTTAAATGGGTTTTTCTTTTCTTTTTCATTTATTTTAGTTTTTTTCGTTAAAAAAATTCAAAAAAAAAGTTGAATAGAAATGTGCTCAGTAGGGTTTTTTTTTTGTTTTTTTTATTTTTTAACTAAATATCGATTTGAGTTTTTAGTGTTTTACAATTATAAAAGTTTAAATAAGAAAAATATTAAAGATTATAATATTTTTCGTTCATACTTTTTTTTAATACTAGTATTATTTTTAGATCATAAAATTTTTAATCATAGTATTTTAAATCATAACGATATTATGCATCATACATTTATAGATCATGTTAATTTTGATTATATTAATTTGGATCTTAATATATTGAATTAAATAAAAAATAATTCAAAACAATATTTAGATAGTTATATTTTTTAAATCATTTTATTTTAATGTTCGAATGTAACGGATCGTTAGATATCGTACAGTGCCGCAAATGGGCTCCTAAGTATTGGGTCATTAGCTGGGTAAATAAAGGGAAAATGACTTAAAAAGGTAACGAAGTTTCAAAAATGTACAAAAAAGACCATTGTTTTTTTTAATACACAAAGTACCATTTTACCGGCTATTGTAGGTTACCCAGTTTCCAAGAATTCAAAAAATACCATTGTTGTTTTTTTAGTACAAAAATATCATTAATGTTACTATTTGTACACAGAATACCAACGAAGTATACATATGTTCAACTAAAACATTGTGGTAACTAGGTACTTCAAGTAAATGAGAAAATGACTTAAAAGTGTAATGAAGTTGCAAAATGTTTAAAAAATATCACACTTTTTGTTAACTGTGTTGTTGTCGGATTATATACAACACAATTATCGGGGATCATGAACCGTCATATCAGTTCGTAATAATTGTGCAAATCTTTTTCATTCCTTCACTCGATCGTTCTTGTGGTAACAAGAGAAGTAAGTGGGTAATAACATTAATTAAACATTCTTGCTTCCCGATCACATTATATGACTCAAACCTAAAAGATATATACGTTATATAGATGCACATATTATACATCAATGTTAGCCGTTCATTAGTGTTGCGGCACAAGAGAGACACAAAGGAGAAACAGGTGTGACGTTATGTCATGAGAATTCCTAAATATGGATTTAAATACAAACTGATTGAGTGATAGGATGAAAGATAGTACACAACTGGTGTGAACTGGTACGACGGTGACTAATCTCCGATGACTATGTTTTATATAATCCGGAAACAACGAAGTTAACAAAAGGTGCTCTGACAAAACAACAATGATTTTTTTTGAACATTTTGGAAATTTCAATGATAATTTTTATACTAAAAAAATAATGGTATTTTTTGAACAAATTTGAAATTTTGTTACCTTTTTAAGACATTTTTCTGTTACCTGCAGTAACAGGTTATCCACAACACTTTATTTGAACACATGTATACTTCATTGGTATTTTATATATAAAAAATATACTTTAATGGTATTTTATGTACTATAAGAAAAACAATGGTCTTTTTTGTATATTTTTGGAACTTCATTACCTTTTTAAGTCATTTTCCCGTAAATAAATGCTAACGCGCTATGTATTTATTTATGTTTTTTTTTTCAAGATATTATTTTAAATTAAATTGTGTAAAACGTTATCATTTGTTTTACTTTTGTGGTATGGTGAACTAACTCCATATGCTTTTGGAGTTGATTTTTGAATAACATTACAAAACATAAATAATTTAAAATTTTAAGATGTTCATTAATTTTTTTTTGTCAATTTACAATCGTTACTTTGAATTTTAAATTAAGTTTTAGATTATAATATTTTTAAATAATTATATTTTGAGTCATATTATTTTATATAATATTTTTTTGTATCATATGATTTAACTCCATATTTATGAATCTTATAACTTTAAATTTATACTAATATATTTTTTACGTAATATAACTTTTTATTACATCATTTTGGATCATATAATTGACTTTTAGAAAAAAAAATTTAACTTGTATCATAATAATTAGAATCATAATATTTTTGATTCTATCATTTTGAATCATATTATTTTGGACCATAATATTTTTAATCATAAAATTTTAAGTCATAATATTTTGAATAATGTCATTTTGAATCATAATATTTTGGGTAATATCATTTTTGGATCATATTATTTTTATCAAATGATTTTGGATCATAATATATTTAACTAAATCAAGTTTTTATTTAACAATTTATGGATCATCATATTTTTAGTTTCGTTTAAATTTGTTAATAAAAGATAAGATTAACGATCATAATATATTTGGATCGTAATAATTTGGGACCATAACAACTTAAAGACCATAAACATATTTAATGATACTTTTTTGGATCATAATTATTTTGATTTTGAATGATCTCATTTTCAATATTATTTATAAAAAAGCATATAAGCTTTTAAAATAAAGTGTAATAGCTAAACAGCCATATTTTTCAAATACTCTATATGCAAAGTAACAATATAAAATATACAAAAACCGTTTAATTTTTTTCTATTTGGAAAAATAAATTTCATGCCTTACTTTTATAAAAGTTTGGATTCATTTTAACAAAACAGAGGAACATTTAACAACAATATTTTTTTAACTTTTTACAAACTCATTAAAATAGTAGGATGAAGAACTTGTTTATTTGCTTCTTTTTTTTTACATTTAAAGATAATATATTTTTTTTGTTATATTTTCTAAGAACTAATATTTTTAAAAATTATAATAAAAACATTAAAAACATTTATCTTTAATTTTTTCTTTACAAACCTACTGTTATAATGTATATAAGTTTCTTTTAAGATATTTTTGTTTTAAAACAAGTATTGTATCGTTATAGTATAAAGTAGTCTATGATCTATAATTTGATTTTTTTTAAGTATTCAATATTGGGCTTGTTTTGTAGGGAATAAAAAAATAGCATTGGTATTTTTAATTTTCTTTTTAACTAACAAAAAAAAATTATTTAATAGATAAAATTTAAGGGATATAAGGTCTTCCTGTATACACATCACAAGAAGCTCATGGTGTGTATACACCTCATCATCTTTTTCTTCCATCTTCCTTCCATTCTCAATCTGGTATACTTACAATGAATGAATGTGGTCGTGGTGGATTTAAGTTGCAAGAGAGAAGAAGAGAGGAAGAAAGAAGAAATAGTTTGTGGTGAATTGTGGTGGCTAACACGAGAGACCACGCTCGTGGTTCCAAATCAGCACCACGAGAGGACCTACATGATGTGCACGGACAACGACCGTTGCTGGACCATGAAGGGCTTCGTGATACCCATACCAGACAGCCTAATAAAACACATAATCTATTAACATGACACGTGAAAGAAATGTTGGACGAAGTAGGCAGAGGTTGGCGCATCCCAAATCGGCGTGTTTCAAGTTCTTAGTTACCGATAATACCCCTAATTATATTTGTCTTTTTTGAAAGTTGAAGAATAACTTATAGTAATAACAGAAGTTTATGGCCAAAAAACCATAATAGTTAATTGCTTGACTTTAATCTTGGCCATTCATTTAATTAAATGAGTGGTTGTGATATTTCCTCGCGGTTCCTACTGTTTTTTGATTTTCTATCCTCTATATATATATATATATATATATATATATATATATATATATATATATATATATATATATATATATATATATATATATATATATATATATATATATATATATATATATATATATATATAATGGAGGGTTCCGTTGAGAATGACGAAATGAATCTGAGCCACTCATTTTGAATCTGTCGCTTAAACGTTCCAACGTACTAGGACGATGAAATAGATCATATTCATTTATGAATATGTATATTCATATGTGAATAAGTATAGCAAAAGTTATTATTCATATATGAATATGGCGGCGGTGGGTAGTGGCGGAGGTGGTGGTTGGTTGTGGAGGAGATGATGGTGGCGGAGATGGCGATGGTGGTTGGTGGCGATGGTGGTGATGGTTGGTGTTATAAGGGAGGTGTTGTATTCATATATGAATACACTTATATTTATATGCATATATGAATATTACTCATAATCTGTTGGCACGATACGCCGGAGGGTTTTGTAGCAAAAATAAATGATTGGCTGAGATTCTTAATCTTTTTTATTTTATAAATCGAACAATATATATATATATATATATATATATATATATATATATATATATATATATATATATAGAGAGAGAGAGAGAGAGAGAGAGAGAGAGAGAGAGAGGTTTAAAATATAACACGATAATATTGTCTAGCCACATAACCACTTTATAACCTTTGGATGATTGTATCAATGGACTATATTACAAGGGTTTACGATAAAATTTTAAGTCTCGGTACAAAGAATCAAATTCATCCAAGGGTATAGTGGGAATTATTCATATTCACTAACACGCCATCCCATTCTCAACAGTGGATCACGTTCATCATTACTTTTAGATACCGATCAAACACATAAAAATTGCTTCACAAATTCAAACAACAAACTACATATCATATTTTGGAAATCGAATTAAAATCAATTTGACTCCAAACTGAACTAATACAAGAAGTCTTACTAGGCTATTAGGCATCATACATCAACCTATTCTATTCTGTAATCTCTGAAGATCCCTAGCCTATCACTAGCATGTAGTGATGGGTTATGAGCATAACTACAAATCCTATGTGTTCATGCAACCCTATAATTAGGGCTGACAATTCTCAACACGACACGCGACAAGACCCACGACACGACACGAAATAAACGGGTTTGGGTTGAGTTTTTCAACACGCCAACCCGCCAACCTACCAACACGTTTATTAAACGGGTCATATATGGGTTTCTCAAAAAATAAATGGGTTGACCCGCCAACCCGTTTATATATTTAATTATATATATATATATATATATATATATATATATATATATATATATATATATATATATATATATATATATATATATATATAATATTTTAAATGTATTTATATTTTGACTTGTGGTCCTAACTCATAAGGTCGTAAGTAAGTTTGTGACCAATTGATTTTCCTCGTTTTTTCCCTAAATCAAATCGCGTATCGGCGTATGGCTGTATGAGCGATTAAGGCATTGAACATGCTTCTATGAATGTTTTTAATTTTCATTTGGATGTTTAAGACTTTAAGACTTAAGTAGTTAAGTGTCTAAAATTTAGATATGTTTGTATCAACCATCAAGAATTTATTCATGTTTAATTGTTAATTTTATTTATGGAATCTGACCCACGAACCCAAATCTAACCCACAAACCCGCCAACCTGTGAACCCGTATAAATAAATGGGTTCGTGGGTCATATATGGGTTTATGTTCCAAACCCGTCAACCCATGACCTGTATATTTAAATGGGTCGTGTTTGGGTTGATATATTTTGACCCGCCAACCCGCGACACGCCAACCCGAACACGACACGATTGCCAGGCCTACCTATAATTAAGGATCTATGTTTTCACTAGTTGACATATGCAAACTTGAACATAAAGAAGAAGCCCTAGTATGCTCCTATAATTTTCAAAATCCATAGAAAATTAGGGTTTGCTACATACCTTTAAGATTGTTATTTTAAACAATCTTTAATCCTTGCTTGAAAGACCTTTGGTAGCAAGCACCACAAGTGTCGCGCCTCTAATGGCTCACAAACAAACCAAGCGACCAAGGAACATTTTTGAGAGAGAGAGAGAAGGAGGGAGAGAGAGAGAGAGAGACGGAGAGAGAGAAAAGTGTGGAAAATATTGGAATTCCTCTAAGGAGTCAAGTGGTAGACAAAATCAAACCCTATATGGGGTTATATAGGTGATAAGGAAAGTATTGGATTAGGTTGGTGTATCTAAGATAACCTTTATCCCTTAACTTCCTTCCTAAGGAATCCAAGGCACCCTTAGAGCCCAAGGAAACCCTAGGAACACCATAGAAATTCGTTCCCCCCTCCTTTATGGAGGTTTTAGAATGCTCAATGTTAAACTATTAAACATTGTCACCTTTAGTCCCTGTAGTTTCAATTAATTCCTTTAATCCAAAAATTAATTCCAAATTAATTTTTGATTAAATATTAATTAAACAATATGATTTCTAATTAATATATTATTTCCATAATACATTAATAAATCATTTATTTAGATTTCTAATTAATTTATTAACCAAGTAATAAATTAATAAAACATTATTCTCTCTCTAGCAGTTATCATATTCAATTGTCAGGTTTGAAGGCAACCAAAAAGGACATTGTTACTATCAATTCAAATTAATACCAATTATAGTTATGGGCTTAGACACCTAATCCAACATTCTCCCAATTGGATAAGTCTAATAATTATAGTTGCAAGTATAACTTCAAAAATTGATTAGCAAATTGTAGCTACCAAAAGCTATTGTCGAACTCTAACCTAGTCAGTGACGTATCCATAAATAAGTTATCAAATATTCCTCCGTTATACAAGATATCATATGAACATGAGACATGGATTATAATCATACTCTTTGTCCAAGATTTGTTTCCTAATTTCTGATTTATAATGACCGATATAAGACTACTGATTGAACACATCAATTCAGTCCAAGCTTAGCTAAGCGCTTTAGATGTCATCATCAAATCATTGAAGGGCCCATAGATATCGCTTTTTCTCGTTTAGGGTAAAAGGAACGGATAAACTTCAACTCATATGTTTGCACTATTCACTCATCAAATCACACACAACAATACATTTTATAACATCAAGTTACTGATGCATTTACGTATTATCAATGCACAACTGACTCGTAAACAAAAACTCATATGTCTCCGTTTCAAGAATATAAGATATTATCGTATCAAAATTACCCGTGATAAAATCCATGAATTAATTCTCTAAGCGTGGGTTAATCCAATACTCAAATCCCCATTTCAAAAGTACTCGTGAATGTTACAGTAAACCATTGTTATGTCTAAACCCTTAGACAATCTACAATCGAATTCAAGACAATCTTAATTCATTACTTACTTCCAAAGTATGATCAATGTGGATGTTTTGAATAATCCAATTATTCGGGAAGTAAAACATGCGAAGTGAAACACAATAATAACCTAATTTAATATGGTCTCAAAACTATTGAATATAAATAAAACACTCATTTTTTTAATCACCTATTAATTAGAATTTATTAATTGTATAATATTTCGATTAATCAACTAAACACTTGAATTAGACATCAGTCATGCCATGTTTTAAACATGCATATTATGTCTCTCCATAGTCCTTCCTTTGTGAATAGATAGATTGGACATTATTCCAATGATGCTCATTTTACAATTTCAAATTCTTATTAGAACTAGTAACAATTCCAAATTATTTTCATTGTTAAATGTGTTAGAGTCTAACCTTACATCCAATATCCTTTTGTGATGATGTGGCCTAAAAGTCATAAAGACTTTGCCAACGATGTCACAAAATGCTCCATTGAAACTATGTTACTTAAAACCAATGTTGTAAAAATTGCTTGTGGGAGGCCTAAAGTATTTCACGTTGACCCGGCCCGACATGATGTTTGTTGTGAATCAAGTCTTTCAGTTTATGCATGTTCCTCGACAAGCACATCTACAAGCTGTCAAAAGAAGGTAGTTCGGCGGTTGACTGGCGATAAGCGATTAATCTGTGACATCCCCATTTTCGCGGCCAAAAAAGACCGATGTTGTTTATGCTTTATAAAAATCAGAGTACTTCATTTTATAAAAATGTTGCGGAATTTGTTCCCAGAAAAACATGGTAAATACGTTATTAAAACATTTTCGAAGAAACGTATTTATTTCATTTTAAAACGTTTGGGATGTCATCGTTAATACAGAAACATAAGCATAAACAGAACTTACAATTATTTACACTAGTGATCTACATCTCTTTAAATCTCTCAGTGTAATGTCACTTCATATCAACACCTGTGATATAAATAAACTGAGTGGGTCAGGTTGGGAAACCTGGTGAGTACATAGGGTTTTCAACCCACAATAATATAATTATTATGTTTAAACAATCAAACAATCAACCAAATTACCCATCCCCATTATCTTCTTTATTCTTAAGGATCTACCCTAAGAATCAGCTATTTCTCATTCATTCATTCCTAAGGATCATCCTAAGGAAACAACATGAAGTCCATTGTTGCCAATGACACATTGGTCAAGCGCAGCTGCTAATATTGTCACTTAGGCTCAGCTGCCAGAATTAGGACATTTTCTATGAGGCGCTTCTGCCGGTATTGACCTTTAAACACTACTGTCATGGTCATAAGGCTCCCTATTAGGCGCAGCTGCCGATACTATCCTTAGAGCGCAGCTGCTAGGACGTTTACCGTAGATCTAAATCATCTACGGGTTGTGGCGCAGCTGCCAGTGCTCATCTATAGGGTACTAGGTCCACTGCTGCCAATGTATACCTATAGGGCACTAGGTCCGTACTACTAATGTTCCTCTATTTCAGCTTTTATCCATCATCATTCATCTACCCATGTTTTACCCAACATATCTTGTAGATATAAAATACTTTATACAGTTTACATCATTTAAAACATGTATAAAAATCTTTCACCAGCATAGACAGCAAGTATTTAGACAATATGCACACATAGCACGTAAATTTATAATAAAATACTTCATATCTATGTGTAAGATGAAAGTAACTATGCACTCACTTGAGAAGGTGGTGACTCGGTACTCGGACAGCGCTTCGTTTACTTTAAAATAATTTCCTTCGACGAAACCTAGTATTATTACCACTAGATTTTAGTCTAATATTTACTGTGACTAATTATTAGTCTTATTATTATTATTATATAAGCATTTAAACAATACTTTCCAACCACTATGTACAGACAGGGGCCAGACATAAAACACCGGAGGGCAGGACCATTTTGGCATATAGCACTTCTGAAATCCAACAACCCTATGCGGCCCTTTAAACCAGATTCCCCATACCGCGAGTAGTTAGAAAGATATTATAACGACACTTATATAAGTCATAATAATAGCTCAAATATTTATTATAAATTTATAATAATAATACTTATTTTTAATATAAACTATATTTAAAATAGGGTAAGCATAACTTACTTACAAGGGGATTTTAGCTAGGAGTCGGGCTCTGTAGGGGCAGAACTTCGTCGCTAAATCTTTCTAAGAAAGATTCGTGCAGCGCTTCAGCGCTCACCTTACTATACTAAAACTACAGAAAGAGAAGTCGAATCACGAGGGACCGAAATGCTCGGGGGATAAGGAGAGAAAGACTCTTGAATCAAGAGAATGGTGCAAGAAATATGAGAGCCCAAGCCTCTTATTTATAGTAATTGAATTTACAAAAACTACCCTCCATAATTACTTAATGACCTTATAGTTATATAAACAACTAAACACCCCTTTATAATACTATTTTAAATAGATTTAATGATATTTGCACTAAACTAATGTCGAAAGAACTCAACATTAGTCTTATAATGACCGCATCGTCGATACCTTTCTAATGATATATACATATGTATATATATGTGTACGTATATATGATTTATACTTTATTTTAATACGTAAATATGCTATTATAATTTGTAACTCGTTCATACGAACTCCGTTTTTGACGTTATTTATATCCACGCGTAGGTGGAGACGTACTCTACAACTTTCGTTTAGACTCCGTCGGCTAATTTTGACTTTATTTTTAAAGTTATATTTTTAACAGGTCGGGACATGATTGGTCCGTTAAAATCTCATAACTTCTTCATCCGATGTCCATTTTCGTCTGTCTTTTTATTGTTACGCTACTAATAATGAGATCTTCAATTCTCGTTTAGGTTGTGTCGGCTAAAAATCGCTCGATCTAATATTCGAATTTCGGACTGTACACTGCTAATCCGAAACTTCGAAAAATCGTAACTTCTTCATACGAAGTCAGATTTGGGCGTTCTTTTTATCGAAGTTCTTAATTTAACATATTCTACGACTTTCGTTTAGAGCGCTAAATCTAAATCTCGCTCTATCATAAATTTACTATTTACGCTTCCCGGCGCCGTGCCGGTTCCGACGCGAAACTTCGACGGGTCATAACTTCTTCGTTATAACTCGGATTTCGGCGTTCTTTATATGTACGGAAACCCTGTGACATATTCTACAACTTGGTTAAGATTATTTATTCTAAATAATCTTTTTGTCGAAAAGTCGTTTTCGACCCCTATTGCCTCTAAATTGACTAGCCCGGATCTGCAGGCGTTACATAATCGAACTAGGCGGGGATTAATCGGCGATTAATTGGGGACCCTAAACTATAAATAAAACTATTTAAAAAATGAATATGTCCTAAAAAATTAAGTATTTAAAATTTTAAAATTTTAAAAGTATGAAAATTTGAAAATTTTATTATAATATTTTAAATTTTGAAAACTTTAAAATTTTAAATTTTAAAGTTTTGGTGTAATATTTGAAAATTAAAAATTTTGAATTTTTTAAATATTTCCCGCCGAGAACCGCCAAGACTCGCCAATGACCGCCAAGCCTGAGTTTGACCCATTTTGACCAATTTCCGCCAAGCACCTTAATCGTAATTGGTTCAAGGCCGATTTCTACAACACTACTTAAAACAATTTCGTGGTAATGAAGTATCAAATTCAAGGTAACTCATTGAAAACCTTCATTACATTAAGGTTTCTAACTCATATAGATTTCAATAACCAACTCCCATTGTGAAAACATTTCCATATTCTCATGTGACTATCAATTCTGATCAAGAATTATCCCAATAAAAAACATGTCAATATGGTCCGTCCAAATATTACTATACTTCCAACTGTCCACAAGAAACCAATATTCAGTGAACCTCAAATTGTTCTTGACAATTGTTTAACAACTTTAGTCACATCTTATTCTAGTCCTTTTCCCTCTTAATGCTCTAGGCATTTGGAAAAATCAGAACAAGTGAATATCATAGCATATGTAATCAATCCTATATCTGAAGCATATGGGATTCGATACATAATGTAAAGACATGATACTTGATTAGTCTCTTGCTATAATATTTCCATATATAGAATTTTCCTATGTTGAATCACTTCAACATGATATTCATATATGTTCATGACTAAGTTCCATTAAAATCCTTCAATCTAAACTTTTAGATTTGAAATGAAGTATAAGTGTTCTCTCCCCTATAACTTTCTATAGCGAAACAATTTTCAAACTCTGCAACTTGTAAATTTGAAAACTTTGTTTCCTATAAAATTATCGCCAACTTGCAACACTTAACATAACAATTATGCTCCCATTTAGCATAACAGTTATATTCTTGCTAGCATAACAATTATGCTCCCACTAGCTTTGACATGTATCCTAGAAATAACTGGACTTCTAGAAATCAATACTATTGACTTTCTTACTAAAGTTAATATTTCTGATATGTGATGCTTCAAAAAGTCTTCAACCAGACTTCTCAAGCTCATACACATTTCATTAGATAGCATATGTGTGTGTTTAAACCTATTTATAACTTACAGTGATAAATCCTTAATGTTCAAACTATTACTTGCCATTTCTCACAATTCGAACTATGAAAAGTGATGTCGTAATCATATACGAATTTGAGAATGCAATTATCACACCTGCTAACCATGATATCAACAAGATTCAAAATTTACTAAGTGTTTCCTCATAATCTTCTTCAAGAATTAGAGAAAAAACTTGTGCCGCCTAGATTTTATGATGTATGTGTTCCTATCCATGTGAATTTATCGATTCCAACCTACAATCATAAGATAAGGTTGAGGACAAACCAAAATCAAATTTTGTTTTTCCTTACATGGACTGAACTTTGCTTATTCTTAATTTCCTGCCATCTGGTAGCACAAGGGCCTACCAACGCTTCCAGGTTCTCAAGCAGCTCACTCATATTGATCAATGTACTATCACTGACCAACGTGCTCTGTCTTTTGCAGTCAAATGAGAATCATAGAACTCACACGCATTGCCAACTCAACTGGAAGGTGCATAGAAACAAGAATGTGTCAACACGATAGGTTATCAACCTCAGGTCGTGTGCTAGTGATAACTAAAAAGTTTATTCTTGATTTACTCTTGAAACTCTTCAAGACCAATAATACTCCCACTGACTTCTTGACATGTAATTTTCTCTCTCAAGTAACAATCCTTGACAAGCAAAAACAAATATTCAAAAGTTAGTGTGGATTCTCGACAAGAAATCACTTCATGTAATGGTCTTAGTTCATCCTTTGTTTTAACCAAAACAACACTACTACCAATTCTAAATGTGCTAGAGTAAGAAAACATTTGCACTCCACATTTTATGAGGTGTTATAAACCTACTTAGATTGAAATAAGTTTCTAGATACGATTTGTAGTTACTAGAGTATGACTCTAAAATTTTATTTTATACGAAGTATGACTCATCTCTCGATTAAACCATTTCAACACTATCTAAATCCTCTTCTTAGTCATATAAATGCACTAAGATGTCCTTAGAGGATCAATTGTGACATGGTTTCATAATCATTAAGTTGATCATAAAACAAGATACCAAAGTACTCTCTTATCCTTTCAGATTAGAGAAACATTTATCTTTCTGCCTAACATATTCTTCTTATTCATTCTACCACTCTTTGAAACTTTTCAAAGAATTAGAATTACACTTAATCTTATAAGCATAATCATATTTACTGAACAATCAGTAAATCATGACGAATAGACTTATCATCGTTTGTGGTGGATCTGAATAGTCCACATCAATGTGTACTAAATCCTTTAGTCCTTCACTTTGACTCACATAAACATATCATCAATGAATTAGTCTTAATTTTCCAAAGATCAAGATTCTCATACATCACACAATTCAAATTGTATGATTCTAAGTTTCTATCCAATTGAAACTTGGGTGATGAGAATTCCCTTTTCACTTGGTCAATTATGACATTACCACAAATGATATAACAATGAATCAAATCCACTGTTAACATTGATAATAATAGAAATATAACCACTAATTTCCATAAACACCATTGTAAGGAAATATTTAAAGTATAACAACATAAAACAAAAAATTTACTTTATTGATAATGTGCGGAAATTTTTTTCCTTCCAATGCAAATATATATGAAAACTATGTTTCTACATATTTTCTAAGCAATCTATTAATCTATCATAACTCCTAAGCATCAACTTCAGATTTTGATCATCGAATCATGTGATTGAAATCCATCTCTCACGATCAGAATTAGCTTACTTCTTCTTAAGCTTCTTTCTTTCTCTTAATTAGATCCTAAAAAACATCAAAATGTGAATATCACATCATGTAAGAAGAATCTATAAATAGGAACTTAATAAAATAGAGTTGGATAGTGGATGTACCTGAAGTAGAGTCATACAACTTGACTTTACTATCTCTGTGATCTTTCAAGTTGATAGGGCAGCTTCGCATCCAATGTCCCTTTTATTCGAAATAGAAACATATAGACTCCCCAAGAACAACACATGGGACTATCTAAGAACTGACTTTTCTCTTTACCATATGGTCAAACGGTTTGACCTTGGCCGATCCCTTTCAATTGGAAAGAGAAACCTTTTTTGGACTACCATTGTTGCTATTGTCCATGGAGTTTTGGGAGACCGATCCTTCAAACACATTTGCTTGACCAGTGCTCTTCAGCATTTCTACTTCAGCATCAATTATCAAATATGTCAGATCAATTAGGGTTACGTCGTGGTCCCTCTCATGGAAGTCTTCAATGAACTGACTATATGAGTTAGGAAGCGGAACTAGAACCAAGTCAAGGGCCAGCTCCCTTGGGAAAATGACACCCAACATTCCCAATCCGTCAGTGTGTGACTTAATGTTTAGAACATGTGCACACACATAATTTTCATCTAGGTGTTTTCATGTCAATAGGACTTGAGTAACCTTGAACTTTTCAAGTTGAAGAATATATGGGTCGGGGAGAATCACTGGATGAGGTGGAGGAATAGTCGGAGTAGCATGATTTCCAGTTCCACCATTTGAAGAAGGGAACATTCTTTCACCTTGATCAACTTGTGGAAGATCATCTTCAGATTGAGAAGGAAAACTATTTCCAGAAGGATTAGGAAGACTATTGTTGTCGACTCGACATCTATAAAGGGAGAAAAGAATTCAAGGTAGTTGATTTATTTAATCCTTAATTATTAACTCAAAAATTAAATTAAGGCTAGTATCCATATTTTCGACATCTAGGATTCATTGACTATTCAATGACATGTTTAATCTTGATTATGCTCTCACTTTGTGACTGGATGCCGAGGATCGCAAACGAGATGTGAATAGCCATGCAAATTAGCTTGGTACTTCTCAATGTCATTTATTACCCAATCGATGTGTCGGTTAACCACACACGCTCCATCGATCAATGATAATTTACGATACACCTATTGCCAACAGTATTAGTCCCATATTAATGTGTCGGTTAACCACACGCGCTCCACTAATGACCAATAAGGTGTAATGTGCAATTTCATGGGTTAGCATCAAATTCACATTTTTCCTAAAGTAACTAAGAATGAGATTTTAAAAAATGGTTTAGTTACTTTATAATTTGTTATACTTTTAATGAGAGTTTAGTGTCCTATCAAACCCGTTCGGCTAACGACCATCAACTAGTCAAGAGAGCGGTGGGTAAAGGTGGATACCCAATGGCAGTCATTTTATAGGTCGCTTCCTTAAACTCCCCTTATAGACCATGTTCGTGAATGAGGCCTACTAACATTAACACATACTTTTCTTTTATATATATATATATATATATATATATATAACTTTTAATTTTATATAGTATAAGGTGTATTTTAAACTTTTAAAATACTAGGGGTTCAATATTTTAATAAATTAAACTTTTAATTTGATTAAATTTAAACCTTTAAAATAATATGGTTCTAGAATTTAAGATTTCAAAATTAAACTACTTAATTAAATTTTAAATTCCGAAACCAAATGGTGTATTTCTATAACTTTTCAAAAATACTAGGTTAAATTTTTAATAATTAAATTAACCATTAGTTTTATCTTTATCAAATTAAATCAAATCATTAAATTTGATAAGGATATACAATTACCTTCAATAAAAAATTAATTTTAGGCAGCAAAAACGAATTAAGCCAAGATTAGGTAATAATCTTAATCAAGCCAAGATTATCAAAATCTAAAAATCTGGGATTTGACAGGCCAGCTCGTCAAGTCAGTGCAATGCACTCGTCGAGTTCCAAACATGAACTCGTCTAGTTCTATGAATAGAATGACGATTCTGATCCCTTCTCCTTTGAACGACTCATAATTGCATCAAGTTCAACTGAAAAACATCCTAGGCTCTGATACCACTGATGGGTTATGACCATAACTACAAATCATATGTGTTCATGCAACCCTATAATTAAGGATCTAGGTTTTCACTAGTTGAACATGCAAACTTGAGCATAAAGAAGAAGCCCTAGTATGCTCCTATAATTTTTGAAATCCATAGAAAATTAGGGTTTATTTACATACCTTTAAGATTGTTATTGTAAACAATCTTTAATCCTTGCTTGAAAGACCTTCGATAGAAAGCGCCACAAGTGTCACGCCTCTAATGGCTCACAAACAAACCAATCAACCAAGGAACACTTTTGAGAGAGAGAGAGAGAAGAGTGGAAAATTTTGGAATTCCTCTAAGGAATCAAGTGTTGGACAAAATCAAACTCTATTGGGGTTTATATAGGTGATAAGGAAAGTATTGGATTAGGCAGGTGTATCTAAGATAACCCTAATCACTTAACTTCCTCCCTAAAAACACCCTAGAATTTGTTCCCCCCCCCCCCCCCCCCCTTTAGGGAGGTCTTAGAATGCTCATTGTTCAACTATTGAACATTGTCACCTTTAGTCCCTGCAGTTTCAATTAATTCCTTTAACCCCAAATCTAATTCCAAATTAATTTTTTATTAAAATTAAACAATATGATTTCTAATTAATATATTATTGCCAATACATTAATAAATCATTTATTTATATTTCTAATTAATTTATTAACCCAATAATAAATTAATAAATCATCTTCTCTCTCTAACAATTATCCTATTCAATTGTCAGGTTTGAAGGCAACCCAAAAAGACATTGCTACTATCAATTCAAGTTCATACAAAATATAGTTATGGGATTATACACCTAATCCAACATGTAGTTATATTATATCATAAAAAATAGGAATGTGGTAATTTGGGTTATACCTTCTTGCTCCGGTTGATCGTACACATCACATCCTTTCTTGGTTACTTTTAAAAACAACCTTTTTTAAAAAAATGATTTTGAAAACCTTTTCAGTTCCTTAGTTTGAGTATGGATTCACACGAATGTTCATCCAATTCACTTAAACCAGGGCTTTGATACCAACTTGTAACATCCCAAAATTAGAGTAAAATTTTTCATTTTTCAAAAACAACCGAATGACCATAATTGTTTACAAAACATTGTTTCAAAAGTGATAATCAATAGTCAGAGTATTTGAAAATCCAAATAACATAAAATTTGAAGGATGTGCACGATCACGCCTTCGCATTGCCACGATCATCTGAAGTACATGAGACAATAAACTGAAACGATAAGCCAAAGCTTAGTGAGTTGCCCCAAAGTACTACAAAACAAACATATAACCAAACAAATATCGGGTCCACAACCTTTTCGTAGGATTACCTCCGACCCACAACCTTTCGGTTGGATTGCCAATACATAGTAGGGCCACAACCTCCTGGTTGGATTACCCCCTGACCACAACCTTTCGGTTGGAATTCCATGGATCACAACCTTTCGGTTGGATTGCCCTAGTCTGTGGACTGACAACATAAAGCAGTACAGTCTCAACCCCAACATACCATGTTGACATATACATAACAAATAACATATATCCAATAACAGATAATCATATAACCAGTCAACAGACAAACAGGCAGATCTACATATCACTACCGCATAGCAACATCCTATATACCAAGATACAAATCTAACAGATCAATACAACATAACAACATCTTATATACCAGGATACCCAATCTAGTGGGCCGTATTGGTGCCTTCGACCCACATGTATAGTGAGGAAAATTCACCTCTCAGTCTGAAAAGATCGTTGAACATGACACTGCTCTGACTATTAGCTCTACCAGTCACCAATTCATTGGAACATGACCAAACTTAACTTATAATCAAAATACCTAAAATACCCTTAGGTCAAACCCTTGTCAAAATCAAAAAGACAAAAGTCAATACGAGTCAACTCAACTGAGTATGTTGGGCGTACTCAGCCTGTACGCCGGCGTACTTGAGCTTAACTAGAAAATAGAATGTTGACTGCGTACGTGCAGCGTACCATTTAGTACGCCCAACGTATTTGACTGCTTTCTTTTCCCTTCTATTAAGAGCTTAATCCTTTAATCTCTTTCGTCCAAATTCTAGATCTAGTCCTCAAATGATGTCCTTAACCATAAAGTTTCAAACTTGATGGTCTTACATGGATATTAAGTGTTCAATACCAAAAACCCTAACTTCTTAACTCATTAAGATATCCTAGTTCATGCATGGAAGGAAACTAATGACCAAGATCACATTTTTATGCTACTAGACACTCCAAAACGTCTGAAAGGATAAATTATATGAATTAGAGTAACCCATACTAATAATACCAAGCTTATGGGAGCAAAAGAACACAAATCGATGGCTAAACAAGATCTAATCAATACTTCATCGAGTTCAAAGTTTTTTACCTTCAAATGGTGTTAAATGATGATGTGATTATGGATCCAAAGTGTTTCACTCTTTTAAGACAGTATCCTCTTCTTTCTTCCTCCTTTAAGATCACCAAAACACACACAAATGGCTCAAGATGCTCTCAAATGGAATAGGGTTTGCAAAGGGGTCGAAATGGGGCTTGGAGGCTAATGAAAGAAAGAAATATTGAGAGTTAAGGATGTTTAAATGGGGTCCAAACCCTAAAAATTAGAGTTTGGGATTCTTCCATGTACGCCTAGCGTACGCGTGCTTCGCCCAAAAATTACAAAAATGCCACTATGGGCCTATTTTCAAACATTTCTCGCATATATGGGTGAGAAAGGTAATTTACTTGAATTTTGAATGTTACAACTACCATACCACACCATCACATCTTTCACTAATGATCAAAGGCGTCTCCACTATCACCGTCAGCCAGCAGATGCAACTTGCTCTTGCGATTGTTGTCTCATTAGTGATGAGATGAAAATCTCTTTGATCGTTTAGATCTTACACAGGTTAATCAGAATAATGCAAACAAAATAACAAACAAGAGAATGAATCAATAATGAGCTGAATGATTCAATAGATTCACGCCTCAGCAGAGCTCGATGAAGAACTTCCACTATAGAGGCTTTTAGGGTTACAATCGATAAAAACAATGATCGCTTGGAATGATCGACTAAACAGCTACGTACAAAGATGCATGCAAGCATCTGTAAATACTAAACCCTAATAATTAAATCACGGATGGACAGGCCCAATCCGGATACAAAACTGGGCTATGGACCGAGCCCAAGACGCAACACATAATGGACCCAACAATCTCCCCCTTTTCATCAATTAGGGCGAGACTCTACTTTGGCTTACTGGATCCTTCTGCATCAACCTTCTTCGTGGTTTTGAACAGGCAAGGAATGAGGGCAAGAAGAGTTCGTCAGAAATGAATATACCAGTGGACCATGTCATTGAAGTATTTCTTATCATCTTCAGAAATTTGCTTACACCAATTGATGATCCCCAGAACATGCTCCAGACATGAAGTGGTGTAAAGATGTTTGTCAGCCAAGGCGAACAAACATTTCTGGCCTTCTTTCCTGGTGAACATAACCGAGTTTCGCTTCAGATCAATCCTCCCCATCTGCATTTTATTCAGATCACTTGCAGAACCGACTGGGGAGATGGTAGGCTTCTTTCTAAGTACATTAGCAATTTCCTGATCCAACTTGGCAACCTCCATGATATAACAAACCAACATCCTCTTAAAGTGATCTATGATTGGTCCATATTCAGTTTCATTGGTGAGGAGGATGTTATGCAGGAGGATCCAATCATGAGGATTTAGGTTAGGAAGATCAGCCAGAGAAATGGCATGTTTGGCTTTATCTGACCCCCTCAAGACTTTGAATCTGACGTTCGTGAAGTTACCCTCCCGAAAGGGTTTGAGGACCCGAACATTGACAATCTTCTATGCACTCCACGTCTGATACTGTGGGTGAGCAAACCTCAGATAGAAATCAATAAGTTCCCTATCAACCTTCGGGTGAGGATGAGGGACTTCAGCTAAGTGGGGAAATGCATGAAAGATAAATGCCTTTCGGGTTAAGGGCATGTCGAATTGAGACTCAACAGAATTAGCCCTGTCCAAAGAGATCACAGGTTCAAGCCAGAGGATGCTAGGGGATTCGATAGCTTCTTTGACAAGCTTCTCAAGAGTCCATGGGGGGAATAAGGTTTTTCGACTTTCAAGGAGATCATGAGCCTCCTTCATCCTCCTTTCATTTGCTTCGGCCTCCCTAGCAATCCGAGCATTCATGTCCAGTTCCTTGTCCTTGGCCTATTTCTTCAAAATTTCAGCAATGGTTTCTTTGTCTTCGTCTCCATCACTGTCATCGAGAACCTTTTTGCCTTTTTCTTGAGCACTCGAACCTAATGCATGACCAGTTGTTGGTGGTTTATTTGCTTTAGTTGGAACTGATGAAGAAATTGGAGGCGGTTGGGATTGAGCTGTGGAAACAGGAGGAGGTTGAGATTGATTACTGCACTTTGAAGCTCTTTCTCCCCCTTGTTTTGGATGGACCACTTGCTCAGGAAGCCCCTCAATTCTGCTAAGCATGGCAAGGGCAGGAGCAAGTTTCTCAGCAAGAGTTCGCCTCACTGAGTAGTTGAGAATCGGGTCATGCGCTTCAATGATGTTCGAGAGGGCTCCGTGGACATCCGAGACACAACTCTTAATCACAGCACACTCAAACCGAAGAGAATCAACCTCCTTCTCAGTTTGGGAAAGTTGAAGACTCTTGGGTTTTAGCGTAGTTGTTTTGCGTGCAAGCGCATCCATCACAAAATTTTCCGTGGCAAGGTCTTTTTGGAGCTTGGTCACGCGATCCTCAATGGTTGTATGGAAGGATTTGTTGTCTGCTTCTAGGGTCTGACGAAGACTGGTGAAGTGGTGCTGTTCTGTTTCAAAGGAAGTAGCCAGCTTCTCAACAATCGAATTAACCTTTGCTGCATTAGATTCGGCTGCCCCTGCAAAGACTCCAAAAAGAGGGTAGCATCTCGAAATAGTTTTTTGACTTTTTCGGTCGCAGCAGCACAAGCCTTTGTTTATGCATCTATAGCAACAATAGCAGAGTTGATGGAGGCTTCATGTGCCTTGGTGAAAGTATCGACCATCCCCTGAATGGCAGCTTCCGTGATATGGGACTGAGAGGAGGAGGAAGAAGCGACGAGATTATCAATCTTCTCGTGAAGTTCCTTGATGTGCTTTTTGGTGATAGGAGCATCATCATCATCATCGCTCTGAACCTGGTAGGGACTGTAGTAAACTGAATCGAAATTCATATCTTCCCCTCCTAGAAATGTCTCGGTTTCAGCTGAGTGATTGGGAGATAAAGGTGATGTTGGAGGTTCGGTTGTGGGAGTAGGTTCGGGTGTGGAAGTGGGTTCGATTGTAGGTGTGTGTTCGGGTGCTGAAGTACGATCCCCCGTATCAGATACGTTGGTTCGAACTCCAGTGGTTGTTGTTTTTTTGGCTTTAGAGAAAATGGGAGGTGGTATAGGAATAGAAGTGGGTGGAATATAAGTGGAGGAAGTTATGGGGGGAATGGAAATAGAGGAGGTTATGATAGGAATGGAAACAGAGATAGTGATAGGTGGAGAAGAGACAGGTTCGGTTATGACTGGTACCTTATGTGAAGGTGAACGGGGAGGAGAGTCGCCTCGAACCGACTCCTCTGAGTCTGAACCTTCATCCTCTGATTCGCTTGAGGAAGAAGCAAGAACAAGTTTTCTTTTAGGCTGTGTTTTCTTCTTCTTCGGTGGAGGTGATTGGGCTGCCTTTGTTGATTTTTTCTTCTTAGGAGTAGGGCCGTTCGCCCCTTTGCCCACTTTCTTTCCTTTCCCTTTCTTTGGTTTCTTTCCCCTGGTAGCAGGTTTGTCTACGTCGTTGATGGACTGAAGCATCTCTGCAGTCAGCTCTCTCGGACCCAAAAGAGGAAACTCTTTGTAGGTCTTGATGATGTGGCTCTCCTCTGGTACACCAGCATACATGGACTCAGGAATTGAGCCAACAAAGATGAACTTGGAGGATCAGTGACGATGATCTTTGTAGTGTGGAACACGCCAATCGAGGAGAGTGGAGAAGTAGCCACAGTGGGGACATGATACTTGTCCATTTCCCATTTGGTGACGAGCATCCAGAACCTGGCATAGGAGATTTCAGTGTGTCGAGAAGTAGAGCCGAGGCTTTGAATCAACTGCTGCCAGAGAACCGTGCCATAGTCGAGGTTGATCCCA
This sequence comes from Lactuca sativa, assembly GCF_002870075.4. Taxonomy (NCBI): domain Eukaryota; kingdom Viridiplantae; phylum Streptophyta; class Magnoliopsida; order Asterales; family Asteraceae; genus Lactuca; species Lactuca sativa. Next base: position 319,755,648 of record NC_056627.2, on the reverse strand, counting down.
TTGTACAACCCATAAAGAATTATCATGAACAAACGACTGGCCCCATCAGAACCTGCACTCCTCTCAGATAAACCTTTGAACAGGATCATGAAGAAGCCATTCCATTGAGGAGGAAGGCATGACTTCTTGAACTTCGTGACAGTAGTAAGGGTTTCAGTGTAACCCATGTTGTAAAACATGGAGAATAATTGACCCACAGAGATCGAATCAGGGTTAACCCTCGATTCGTCAGGTTCAAACCCTAGAAGCCAGCAAAATCGCTGCTTTGAGATGGAGGTTTTGGTGTCAAGGATGTTGAAGTAGATGCGATCAACGGATTTTTCGTAGTGAGCTGTGGAGAAAATCTGGGATAGACATTCCATAGGCACAATTTCAACCTTGGAGAGTGCGAGAACCAGTGGAGAGTATTTGAGACACTCCACTATGGGATACATAAAGGCATCATAGGAGATTGGGGTAAGGTCGATGACCAAGCTTTGCTGAGGTCTGATTAGGAGAATGTTGGATCTAGAAGATGTTTCATGAATAGAGGAGGAATCCGCCATTGTTGAATGCTTCGAAGAAGAAGATGAACAATGGGAGAAAAATCGCCTTTGTTTGCTCTCAGAAATTTGGGTTGCAGTAAAGAGGTAAAAGAACTAGGGTTTAACCCTTTATACCGGGTATGGAGGTGAGAGAAAAATTCGCCCCCAAATCCTATTGAAACGCGAAACGGTTCCTGAATTGATTGAAACGTGACAGTTGGCAACCCCGATGATTACGCATGAGAGAGAAAATCGTTTCCGTTTAGCACGCCTTCCCACCAAATCCCTTTTTGAGTTCTTGAAACCTTTAATCTTCCGGCTGAGTCATCATCTTATCTTTTAAATTAGCTGTCATCACTAAATAAAATCAAAGACTTAGAAAAACCACAACATTCCCTTGTTGAGTATATCATTAAGAACTGAAGCTACATAAAGGAAAGTAGCTTGTAGAGAACCGAACCAGAGTTTTGGAAAATCAAAAAGATTTTCGTGCATGGAGTTTCAAAGATAAAGAAATAAACACTACTAGAAAAACAGCCTTTAATGATGCGCAGTGATTTACGATACGCAAAAATATGCATCCTAAAATAAATGTCATCTCTTATAAAATTTGAAAGATAGAGGACGCGTATTTGTGCGTGCCCTGAAATTAGTGTTAGAAAAAAAATACGGAGGGCGCCTATTGTAAAATGTGTGTCATGTAAGGATGTCACTTTATATTTTTTAATGAAACACGCGTTTTGAGCGGGAAATGAAATCCCCAAAAATTAAAAACCCCCCTATGTAAAAAATTAAAACTCTCTCCGCTTCCAATCAGCAAGAAAGAAACCTAGGTCTTCGTCTTCCTTTCTCTCTCTCTAACCTAAAACCCAACCTGTGATTTCACAGAGATCTCCCAAGGCTTTGCATATCTCACTTAAATCGTAATAACTATCAATCATTATCTTCACCTATTGACTCAACAGCCATCGTCCGATGCCGACTTTGCGTCCTCAGCCCATCACCGTATGAGCCACCACCTCAGTCGGTTGCTTCTTCACCCTCCGTTGAATCCTCTCTTTTTGACATCTCATCGGTTTCCAAAAAATCCTTCACCAACACGGATGACTTTCCCTTCTCCGCTGCTCTTTGGACATACTATCACTTCCTCTTTAACTCTAAACAGTTCGCATGTTGCCCACCACCATCCTCTCCCACCTCTAACATCGCCTACCTATGCTCATACTACTGTACATAAATCCCAGCGACGGAAGGAAACTCTCTATCACAGCAACAGAAAGTCGAAGACTGGAATGGGAGAAAGAGAAATAGAAATCGGGAAACCGACTTATACAGTAACTGGGGAAGAATCGATGATGCACGCAACGTGTTTGATAAAATGCCTCATCCGCCATGGTCTTAATCTACAAGTCTCTCTCTCTCTCTCTCTCTCTCTCTCTCTCTCTCTCTCTCTACCCCATACTGCTCGACAACCACCTAGGCACCCACCACCCTTCGTCTTCTCTCTGGTTCACCACACTTCTCCTTCCTATGTTTGTTAGATTCATCGTCTGATTTGCGAGTTTTCTGTAAAAAATGACCTTTCCGTTTCATATTTTATGGATACCTCAATCTTCCGTGATGATTATGAATGTAGTCATAGAGTACTCGCTTTACTATCATTTTCAATCATTTTAGGGCATGGAGAGGTAATTTTTCTAGTCGGGGAGGGTTTCAATTATATATCTACTATATCTATTTCTATCTTTTTTTACAAAGGATCGTTATGATTTAGGTTTCATTTTAGGGCTTGCAGATGTTATCACTTGTTGTTGGATCAAAAATAACCAATGGTGCTGATGAGGTACTTATTGTCTCTTTATTTCTCTTTAATTTGAGGCAAATTAGGACTCACAATCATGTTGTTTCTCCTGGAAAGTATGTGAATAAGTGGATAACCATCGCAACCCCTTTCTAAGGCATGAACCATTTTTATTAACTGTTGTTTTGCATAAATGATGTTAAAGAATATTTTTATGCGTGGTTAAGAAACCCAAGAATAGATTATCCCTGAAACCAAGTATGTGTGTTTTTTGCATCTGTCTCATATTTACATCTTTTAATTTTTTTCACATGAGGGAGTAGTAGATATTAAATACTTTTGAGCAAGCTAATGTTTAGGTATATCATATGTGTATCAGGTGCACCAGGATGCATCAATGATTCTCTGTTAACTAGATTACAGTTTGTGGAGGGACTTGAAAGCTATTTCTTTGTGTCAAGGTGGCAATTCATGTCCTAATAGCCATCATAAAGGTAAGCTTGTATCTATATAGATTATATAAAAAAAATTTATAACCATATTGATTACATATTTTTGTGTCAAGGCGGCCATTCATGTTCATACCACAGGCTATCTTAGGAATGGATGTCATCTATCAAGCCAAGTCTGGAATGGGGAAAACTGATGTTTTCGTTCTCTCTACACTACAGTAAATCGATCCTGTAGCAGGTCAAGTTGCTGCACTTGTCCTTTGCCACACCAGAGAACTAGCTTATCATGTCAGATTTTCATTTGTAACCCTCCAACAATTTGAAAATGTTAATTTTCACCCATGTCTTACTCTTTGTGTCTTGGGTGAGATTTGTTGCAGAGAACTAGCTTATCAGGTCAGATTTTTATTTGAACTAGCTTTCTCATTTCTATAAATTATACAAGATTGTATCTCATGCAAAATATTTATAATGTCTCTGTTTTTTATTGCTGAACAAAGGAAGGATACCCTTCAATATGATGTCCCTGTTCAAATAATTGAGATTTATAACGAGCAAGTTCGTGATACCCCTCAATATGATATTCTTTTCATTTAATAAATTTTCTCATCTCATTAAATGAAATCTTTGCACTGAATCCTCTTGTTTGGTTTGCGGTTGATCAAAATAATTTTTTGTTCTTCATACTGCTGATTTTGATCCTAGTCAATACTGTTGGGTAATGAGTTTCATTAGAGTTTTTTACAAATTCTCTTTTCATGCATACAGGTAAGATTGGTGAAAAATTGGGACAACAATGAAATCAAGGGTTTTGTATTAATTTGTAGCATTCAGGCATCCATGGAATCCATTCACGACTCTCTTGCTGAGGCGTTGGTTAAATTGATAGAGGAGGTAGAGTTTCCTTTTTTTTCATTATGTTATACATTTTGGATGATAAATGTCTATATTACCCTTTCATCTCATATGCTTATTTTGGTGCAGTGTGAAAAATTATGGTCAAAAGTGTATGTTGTCTGGCCTAAAAGCAGAACTAGAAGCATTAAGACAAAGGCACTCTGATGTACTGTAGTTGATGGGTGAAAGAGATGAGGAGGTAAAATTACCTTTTCACCCTTGATTGATTAAGGGTAGTTTTGGCATTTTCATATAACTAGTACCATCTTGGTAGTTATATCTTATTTTGTTTGTTTACTTATTTTATTATCACTAGTTTGTTGTATGTTAGTAACAAACGAAATAACTGATTGGTTTCATGGTAATTTTGCTTGTATGTTGTTGGGAGAGCTTTGTGCTAATATTGTAAACTCGAAGGAGATGTACAGAGAACAAGTACACATGCTTGTAAATAAGGTAAAAGAATATATATTTTATAAATTTAGTAAAATGAAATTGATGAAAAAGTATACTATATAAAAATCAATAGCTACATAATAGTTTGGTGGCTAAATTCAAAAAAATTGAGTATACATTGTTTTTTTCCTGTATATAACCTTTCCAAAATGAGGTAAACCAAATAAAATAATGTTTTTTTTAACCATCATAAAACATATAAGTGTTCTATCACTACAAAAAATACCTAAGTGGCTAAAACAATAAAAAATGAAGAATCTTTATTCTATTTATGTTATTAAATGTTTGTATTTGCAGATTGCTGCTTCAGGGTAGTTTCTTACAAGTGAATTTCAATCAATGGTACATGGTGTAGTATATGGTGGGTAATACATTATAACATTAAGATTTTTTATGTTGATTTCGGTCTTCTTAATGCATATATGTATAAATACCTGAAAGATTTGACACACTAAATTATTAACCAGAAAACATAACAAAATTGGATAAAAATATCTCACAATATGACACTCACATTTGTTTCTAATCATTCTTGTGATACGAACTTTTAGAATGATTTGTAGTTGAATACAACTTTTCTATAACATTTCTAAAGTCCTATAGAAAAGAAATCAATTTTTGTATCTTAATGCACCATATAAGTAGCAATTATTACATGGTGATTGGAGACAAAATCGACACGTGTGGATTTCTATAAAAAAATGTTAAAAACTAATCATTTTTTGTTTTAAAAATTCATATTTACGGACCTTCTGTTACCTTATCAGTCCAACTGGTGGTATTTTCCCTGAAACAGGAACAACATCATTTTGTCCTCAATTCCCATTTTTCCCCTGCTCCTCTTCTAATGATGCAAGAACGGTTCCAGAGTGTTATCAGTCAACCTTTTCAAGGTGAGTTGCTGCATCTTTAGCCTTACTTACAGTTCTGACTTCTGACTTCACTTATATACCTCTATGTGGTGTTTATAGAGAATTATCCATATGCTCACACAAATTTTTGTAGCTGATTACACATTAATTTAATTATGCAGGTTTTGAAGTTTTTGATGGAAAAAATAGTGTTAATGCTCTTCATAGAAAAGTATGTTGGTATTTTAGGAAATTTGGCTAATAATTTAGTTAATTATATAAAAAATGTTGAAATGTTACATTTGTCTACTATTGGAATGATTATTTGTATTAAATTAACTTTTGTGCAATGTATTGTATTTTTTGTATATGATATTTCATTCTCTATTATGAGACATAAAATGCAAATTTAATTTGAAAATCAGTAAATCTATAAATAATTTTTTTTAAAAAAAAAATTAAAATTACGATACGCAAAAATGTGTGTCGTCTTCATTTATGACATGGCCTTTCTTGACAGGGGCTTCCTTGATACGCATTGTTTATCATAAACACGCGCGTCGTAAGGTTATGACACGCAAATGCGTGTCGTCTTCCTTTATGACAGGGCCTTCCTTAATACGCAATGCGTGTCATAACCGCGCGTCGTCTCTCTTTATGACAGGGCCTTCCTTGACGCGCATTTGTACGTCGTCTGAGCGTTTTATGACGCGCAATGAGCGTCGTAAAAGGCTGTTTTTCTAGTAGTGAAAGCAACATCTATGTGGGAATTTGTGATGTCAATATAGACACGAAACAGTGGATCCCGGGCACGAATCTCTTCCTTCAAGGTCAAGAGAGACTTTAAAGTGTCTGTGTGGTTTCCCGTTGAATTACGATCAAGCACTTGTTAAGAAGTGTTGAAAGGCATTTTCTGATGAGACTTAGAAGGGTGGCTTTCGCTTCAGTTCAGAATTTCGGATCTTGACATAAGACCGAAACTGAACAAAGTACTTGTGAGACCGATGTCTGTTGAACAAGTAGGTTTGGACTATATTCAGTGACTTGTTGGAAATGTTTGGTGTGAAATCTAAAAAAAATTAAAACTGGATTCTATGGGAAGAAATGTTATGGTGTGTAACAATTTCATAAGAATCACACAAAAAGAAAAATAGAGATTTCATGGTACAACCACTTGGGTGGTTTCGTTAATTCATGGTGAAAGCTAGAGCAATTTTAATCGTTCACCGTCAATTCATAGTGGGTATTGATTTTTGGGTTTCACTTAGCACGTAGTGACACGAAGCTAAGATCATAAACGCAGAGATTGTGTAACCATAAACCTCAGTGGTTATTTCTGAGAGTCTCAAGGGTTACATTTATGTACCGAAATATGATGGAGAAAAATGTTTGAGGTGTTGTAAAGAAACCAAAGTACCTCTGCTATAAAAAGAATGACCAAGCAGAAAACTCTTAACTCATATGAGAAAAGAGTAACGTAGCTCATGATTAGAATAAATTTAGCAGCCTAATTGGGAAGACGAGGTTTGTATATACCCAGTCAATAAGGCTTTATTCAAAATCAGTTGAGGCTTTGGACAACATGCAGCAGTATGCTTCTAGGGACACTTAGCTAGTATAAAGTGTGAGAATGATATCTGCCCCATCGATATTCCAGAAATTGTTAACATAAACAGAAGTAGAGACAAAAGAAAGAAAATATTTTTGGAATTTTGATATTTTTGTAAAGAGGAAAAACAAAACAAACCAAATAAATTTTTTTTTGAACCGAACCAGAAATGGACCGAACGCTCGGTTCATTTTGGTTCCTTAAAAAATATTTTTGGATTTTTGGAAAGGAATTGTACAAAAGTATACAACCAAAGACATCACCTTTTTGAGATAAGCGAAAACGAGTGCAGTGGGACCGAACCTGAAATAGACCGAGCGTTCGGTTCATTTCGCTTCCAACTTTTAGTTTTGAGAAGGTGTTTTTGGTACTGACTCTGATTCCATCATACCTAGGCCTTGTAGGATTTTATTGAAACTTGCTTCAGGAAGGGTTTTTGTGAAGATGTCGGCCAGTTGATCAGTGGTTCGAACAAAGTGAATTTCGACGTTTCCATCTTCCACATGATCCTTAATAAAGTGATACCTCAGTGCTATATGCTTGGTATTGGAATGTTGCACTGGGTTATGATAGATCCTAATTGCACTTTCTGAGTCGCAATATAGTGGGATCTTTTTCATATTGAGTCCATAATCCCGGAGTTGGCTTTGGATCCAAATCACTTGTGATGTGTAGGAGGCGGCTGCAATGTACTCTGCTTCGGCTGTAGATAGAGAAACACGTGTTTGTTTCTTCGTTTGCCAGCTAACCAACTTCCCGTCTAGGAATTGGCAGCCTCCTGTGGTGCTTTTTCGGTCTAGACCACATCCTCCTAAGTCTGCATCTGAGTAGGCTTGAACGAAGAAACCTGAGTTTGAGGGATACCAGAGACCGAGAGAGGTGGTTTGCTTCAAATACCAGAATATATTCTTCACTGCCAGCATGTGTGGTTCACGAGGATTTGCTTGAAACCTAGCACAATAGCATACTGAAAACATTATATCGGGCCTACTAGCTGTGAGGTACATCAGGGAACCAATGATTTGGCGATATAGCGTTATGTCGACTGCCGGTTTTAACAAAGATGGTATGAGCTTGGTGTCGAACGCCATAGGGACTTTGACCTTTGAGTCTCCCATCATGTCGAATTTGGCAATGAGAGTCTTTGTGTATGCTTTCTGGTTGATAAAGATGCCTTCAGGTCTCTGTCTAATATTTAAACCAAGAAAAAAGTTAATCGGACCCATTGAGCTCATTTCAAATTTAGTCTCCATCAACTTCCTGAATTCAGCTGTTAGGATAGGATTCGTGGATCTGAAGATGATATCGTCGACATAGATTTGAACGATCATAAGGTGGTTACCTTCCTTTTTACGAAAGAAGGTTGGGTCAACTGAACCTTGTTTGAATTTAGACATCTTTAAAAACTTAGTTAATGTTTCATACCATGCCCTAGGAGCTTGTTTCAGACCATAAACTGCCTTATCCAAGATCTAGCAGTGATTTGGATGCTTTTCATTTACAAAACCAGGAGCTTGCTCCACGTACACGATTTCTTCAAGTTCCCCATGCAGAAAGGCACACTTCACATCCATCTGGTAGACCTCAAAGTTCTTGTGTGCAGCATAGGAAAGAAATATTCGAACGGATTCCAACCTTGCAACCGGAGCGAATGTCTCTACGTAATCGATTCCTTCTTCCTGGCAATATCCTTTCACCACTAGTCGAGCCTTATTCCTGATCACATTTCCCTCCTTGTCCATTTTGTTTCTGAACACCCATTTGAGACCGACAACCGAGGCATCTTTTGGTGTTGGAATAAGTCTCCAGACCTTATTTCTTTCGAACTCATTGAGTTCGTCTTGCATTGCCTGAACCCAATCAGAATGATCGAGAGCAGTATTGATGGTCTTCAGCTCTATTTTGGAGATGAATGAATTAAACATGAAGAATTCTACTTTGGAGAATTGAAAGACCCTAACTTTCGTATTTATGAAAGACCCAAACTTTCATACACGACAATATGGTTACTCCAAAACATGCTACTTGCATATTCATTAAAAAAACAATATTTTACATTGATAAAGAGGTTACAAACTACTGGATACAAACCGACTATTTTAAAGTGTTATATATTACATAACTTCCCAGGATTCTATAGTTTTATACATATGGGAGTGCAAAATACAATAGTTTCAAACTATTCATAAACTTCTATCGATACAATAGTTTCAAACTATTCAAAAATCTTCTACCAGTATATAACTATACTGGATGCTTATCTCCTGCAAATTTGTTAAACATTGAGAGGGTAAGCGGTGACGCTTAGTGAGTTCAATAATAGATACAATATAACGTTATGCCATATATATATACTTCAATATGGCTGAAGCAAAGAGAAACATGGAACAACAAGGGCATATGTGAATCATGTGACCAACATTCCATATCAATCATTGAATTGATTTAAAGATATACAATCAATGAGACATAACAATTTCCATGCTTGATATACATCAATAAAGCTTTGGCCCAAACGGCACAAAAGATATACAACTTTGGATTAACATTTTGGTAGATTTCAGGCTTAAAGCCCTGTCTAATCTTCTGCCAATACCATAGAATAGAATTCATTATCTTACGGAGACATGTTCTACATGGACAGAGGCTACATACCAGTACCAACGTGAATCTAAGTCCTTTCACTGATCACATGGTCAAAGGTATTTCTTTGCTATTAAAAATAGCAATTAAAAAATAACCCGAGAAAATAACCCGGAATAATAACACTGAAAAGCACGTAGCACATATAGCACATAACATACAATTGTTCCTATATATTAAACTCACCGTGAAATAACCGGGGGCTAAAATATTAATTTGGGCAGCACTTCGGCTCTAAATACGACTTTCGTCGTTGAAAACCGGGAGTTTTCTTAAAAACCGGGCTCTGCGAAGGTAGAGCTTCGAAACCGAAAAGATAAATTTTTTCGGTCTTCCCGGGGGTCTCGGGGCGTGTTTCGGGCTTTGGAATCAGTATCGGGGCTTCGGGGAATGTCGGGATAGTAAAAGTATTGAAAAATGGTGAAAAAGTGTGAAATTTCCAAAGAGGTTCGGATCCGAAGCGAAGGGAAGAGGGCACGTGTATGCGAGGCTCAGACCAGGTGGCAGCAGGGCGAGGCTTCGGGTGCGAGGGTCGGAACAGCTGGCTCGCAGATGGTAGCTTCGGATTGGACCCAAGTTCGGTCCAATGGGAGGATGACACGAGGGTCGGATCACGTGTGGCATGCGAGGATCACGTGGCCTTCCGGACATCTGTGCGACACGCGTTGCTTCTCGGGCATTGCCACGCAGCAGCTTCGGACACGTGGCCAACTCCGAGCGAGGGTGACGTGGCAATCACTATTAATGCGAAATTTCTCGAAAAATGTGCCAAATCTTGTAAAATCCATAACTTTCACATACGAGCTCCGTTTTTGACGTTCTTTATATGCACGCGAAGCTCAAATTATGCTCTACAACTTTCATTTAGACTTCGTCGCCTAATTTTGACTTTAATTTTAATATTATTATTTTTAACAGATCGGGACAGGAAAATCCGTTAAAAATTCATAACTTCTTCATCCGACGTCCGTTTTCGTCAGACTTTTTACCGTTGCACTACTAATGACGAGACCTTCAACTCTCGTTTAGGTTGTGTCGGCTAAAAATCACTCGTTCTAAAATTCGAGTTTTTAGCTGTCTACTGCTACGCTGAAATTTCGAAAAATGATAACTTCCTCATACGAAGTCAGATTCAAACGGTCTTTATATGAAAGTTGATTATTTTTACGAGTTCTACAACTTTCATTTAGATTACTAAGCCTAAAAATTAGTTTATCGAAAACTAAATTTTTACGCGACAAAGTGTTTTCCGGATTTATCACAGATCTTCGTTTGGTCATAACTTCTTCGTTATAACTCAGATTTCGATGAGGTTTTCGCCCAAATGTTTCTAACGAGATTATGTACAACTTTCAATAATAAAATTTTACTTATTCCAAATTTTATATTTTCGTTAAATTTCACTATTTGACATTTGATTGGAATCTCATAAGATTTCCAATACTTTCTGAATGATTCTAAACATAGTTTTACTTCAGTTCTAGTAAAAACTATCTGTTAGAACTCAACATTCAAATTCACATAATATTTCATAGTAGTATTTACTTAAAACACGATTTTAAAATGTGTATGTTACAAATACCTCCTCCTTTTGAGGATTTCGTCCCCGAAATTACATCGATTAAAATAAATGGGGATATTTTGCTCTTATCTCATTCTTATTTTCCCAAATATAATTTGGGCCTCGATGGTGTTTCCACTTGACAAGCACCAACTCCATTTCTTTATTACGTAGATTAGTTGTTCTTTCGTTCACGATCTCTTCCGGCTCTTCCACATCTCTTAACTTATTATCCAATTTCACTTCGGATAATGGAACTGTCTCATCATTGATGCTCAAGCATTTGCGCAGATAGCTCACATGAAGCACATCATGAATACCCGCCAAATCTTCAGGCAATTCTAAGCGGTATGCTTGCTTTCCAATTCTCTGGATGATTTTGAAAGGACCAACAAATCTAGGACTTAACTTTCCTTTCTTCCCAAATCTCATAAGGCCTTTCCATGGAGATACCTTCAGCATCACGAAATCACCCACTTGGAATTCTATGGGTCGTCTTCTCTTTTCTGTATAGGACTTATGTCGATCCTGGGCCGCTTTCATTCTTTCTCGTACGATTTGAATTTTGTCGGTGGTGTCTTGAATCATTTCAGGGCCTCCAAGGATCTTCTGTCCTATGTCTCGCCAACATAATGGAGTACGACACTTGCGACCATATAATGCTTCATATGGTGGCATTTTGATTGAAGCGTGGTAACTATTATTATACGAGAATTCGACAAGAGGTAAGTATTTATCCCATTTACCACCGAACTCCAAGACACATGCATGAAGCATATCTTCTACTGTTTGGATTGTTCTCTCCGTTTGACCATCTGTCTGGGGATGATAAGTTGTGCCGAGAGCAACTCGAGATCCTAATTCACGTTGCATACTCGCCCAAAAGTGAGAAGTGAAGCGAGTATCATGATCGGAAATGATCTTTAGTGGCACACCATGTCTTGCCACAATTTCATTTAAGTATACTTGCGCGTATTTCTCCATTGGAGCCATTTCACGCATGGCAAGAAAATGAGCGCTTTTAGTCAGGCGGTCGACAATTACCCAAATGCTATCATGCTGTCTAGCAGTCTTTGGCAATTTGGTAATGAAATCCATGGACAATTCCTCCCATTTCCATACAGGAACACTAAGACTTTCTGGGGTTCCATAATGCTTTTGGTGCTCTGCTTTGACTTGTAAGCATACTAAGCATTCCTGTACATATCTTCCAATATCTTTCTTTAATCCAGGCCACCAATAATCAGCTCTTACATCATAGTACATTTTACTTGTACCAGGATGGATTGACAGTTTGGATTTATGGGCTTCATCTAAAATCTTCTGTCTCAATCCACCAATCTTTGGAATCCACAGCCGATTCTTGAATACTTTTAATCCTCGCGGATCATCACGTAGAGCATCATTATAATGTATCATCCCTTCTTTCTTCGCATTTTCTGGCTTTAGGGCCTCTTCTTGCCATTTTTCTAATTCATCTAAAATAGTGAATTTTACTGTAGTATGAGTAATGGCATAACACATACTATTGCGATAAACGTTTCTGCTAAGTGCATCAGCAACCACGTTAGCTTTTCCAGGATGATATAGGATTTCACAATCATAATCTTTGATCAGCTCCATGGCTCGTTGTTGTCTCATATTCAAAGTTTGCTGACTGAATATGTACTTGAGACTTTTGTGGTCGGTAAATAATTGGCACTTTGTACCAAAAAGATAATGCCTCCAAAGTTTTAGGGCAAATACCACTGCAGCGAGTTCGAGATCATGAGTGGGATAATTCTTTTCATAATCTTTCAGTTGTCTTGAGGCATAGGCTATCACTTTGCCACGTTGCATCAACACACAACTGAGTCCCAACCTTGAAGCATCGCTATATACGGAGAAATCATCATCACCTTCTGGGAGTGGTAATATTGGAGCATGAGTCAAAAGATCTTTTAGAGTTGAAAAAGCTCTTTCTTGGGTTTCACCCCATTCGAACTTCACTTCTTTCCGTGTAAGACTCGTGAGAGGTACGGCTATACGAGAAAAGTCTTTAATGAATCTCCAGTAATATCCCGCGAGACCCAAGAAACTACGAATTTCGGAAGCATTACGGGGCACTTCCCAATTTTGAATGGCTTCGATTTTGATAGGATCTACAGATACACCATCATTAGAAATAACATGGCCGAGAAATTGAACTTGGCGAAGCCAAAATTCACATTTCGAGAATTTAGCATATAGTTTCTCCTTTCGAAGAAGTTCCAATACTGCACGAATATGAATGGCATGATCAGCTTCAGACTTGGAATAGATTAGAATATCATCAATGAATACGATGACTGATTTATCGAGCATTCGACGGCATACCCGATTCATCATATCCATGAATACAACCGAAGCGTTTGTTAAACCAAACGGCATAACAAAGAATTCATAATGCCCATATCGAGTACGAAAAGCAGTCTTTGGTACATCCTGCTCGTGAACTTTCAACTGATGATAGCCAGATCTTAAATCAATTTTTGAGAAATAGCTAACACCCTGAAGTTAATCGAACAAATCGTCGATGCGAGGTAGTGGGTACTTGTTCTTCATAGTCACCTTATTCAACTCACGATAATCAATGCACATCCGCATCGATCCATCTTTCTTCTTGACAAACAGTACCGGAGCACCCCAGGGAGAGGTACTCGGTCGAATGAAACCCTTGTCAAGTAGTTCTTGCAGTTGGATCATCATTTCTTTCATCTCAGCTGGCGCAAGATGATAAGGAGTCTTTGCAATTGGAGCAGCACCAGGCATAAGGTCAATTCGGAATTCTACTTGCCTATCTGGAGGAAGGCCAGGAAAGTCATCGGGGAAAACGTCAGGATATTCGTTAACAACTAGAACATAATTTACAATTTTCTTCTCCTCTTTTGAGACATCAACTGTGTAGGCCATATAGATAGAACACACTTTCGATATGAATTTACGAGCTTTAAGGAAAGAGATTATTTTTAAGAGTCTTTGTTCACTGTAGACATAAATAGGATTCTCCCCTTCAATAGGAATGCGTACTATCTTTTCATAGCACAAGAGTTCTACGTGGTTCTTTGATAACCAATCCATGCCGAGAATAATATTAAAGTTGGGCAAGGAGATAGGGATCAGGTTAGCGAGAAAAGTATAGCCTTCAATTTCTATAACACAATCCCTATAAACTTTATCAGCAAGTAATGATATACTTCCCGCAGTATCTACATGAAATGGTTGCGCGAGTACAAAGCAAGCAATTTGAAAGGAATGCGCAAATTCGTAAGACACAAAAGAATCTGAGGCACCATAATCAAATAAGATGTGAGCAAGTCTAGAGTTGACAAGAAATGTACCCGTCACAACATTCGGGTCCTCGCGTGCCTCCTCTGAGGTAATCTGGAATGCACGACCCTTAGCTTTTGGAACCTCCTCCTTTTTAGCTGGAGTACCCTTTGATTGTTGAACAGGGACTTGGCTTCTCGCCGGTTGTTGAACAGAAGCTTGACTTCCCGTCATCTGACTAGTAAGAGTAGGGCAAAAACGCTTCTTGTGGCCAGTAATACCACATGCATGGCAAGTAACATCTTTCTTGGGCAAGATGGCTTTATATGACCCTATTCTCCGCATCCATAACAGACAATGGATTCCTTGTCTATTTTGCATCGGCCCGGATGATTCCTTCCACAAATATGACATGAAGGCGATTGCGTAGAAAACGATTGTGATCTACCGCGTCCATGAGAGATACTTTGAGTTTGAACTTGATTACCAGGTTCAGTCCGAACGGATTGAGCTGGTAGAAAAGAAGGAACAGGAACAGTTCTTTTAGTACGTGGATACTTCGGAGCAGTAACAGTGGCACCACGTATTTCTAAGTTATGCTCACGTCTTCGAGCATGTTCAACGGCTTTATCGAATGACAGAACTTCTCGATTGGAAACGAAATCGTGGATTTCGTGTCGTAGTCCCTCCATGAATAACTGAATTTTCTCGTCTTCAATTGGAATATACTTTGTAGCAAACCTTGCTCTTTGATTAAACTGAGTTTCATACTCGTTCACAGTCATTCCTCCTTGTTTAAGCTCGAGGAATTCCTTCTCCAATCTCCTCCTCATATCTAGAGGACAATACTTCTCTAGCAAACGAGTTTTAAACATTTCCCAGACTAAATTCTCCTGGTCAAACCCGTTGAGAGCTTCATATGTTGCTTCCGACCAGACCAAGGCTTCTCCGATGAGCATTGCGGAAGCATAGTTAGCCTTGTCTTCATTATCCACATGACAAATACGAAACACTTTCTCTGTGTTCTGGATCCAATTAAGAACAATAATGGGATTGAGAACACCGGAAAACTCTGTAGCACCACTACTCTTGAAATCTTTGAACGAGGGAAGCTTCACCTCTCCTTTTGAAGATTCTCCAGTGGCTTTCTCTTTTCCCTTATCACCATTCTTTTTGTGTTCTTCGAGAGTCTGTCGAATAACACCGGTAAGTCTACCCAAGAGTCGCTCCTCACGAGGAGATACTAGAGTATTCACTTCCTCGGGTTGAGGACCTCCACCAACCTCAGGGGTATGGCTACTAACCTGTTCAACCATTGCTCTGCAATACGGAGTAACATTGTATTTTAGAATATTAGGGTTTATTATTACCTAATACTTTTACTTATATATTTCCTATGGTTTGTATCCTTATACTTACAATGATTTAGTTCATATATTGAACTTCCAATAGTTTAAGTCTAAATACCAATCTGTGGAATTTAGTTCACTCAAACTACTGCTTTGATACCATGATTGAAAGACCCTAACTTTCGTATTTATGAAAGACCCAAACTTTCATACATGACAATATGGTTACTCCAAAACATGCTACTTGCATATTTATTAAAAAAACAATATTTTACATTGATAAAGAGGTTACAAACTACTGGATACAAACCGACTATTTTAAAGTGTTATATATTACATAACTTCCAAGGATTCTATAGTTTTATACATATGGGAGTGCAAAATACAATAGTTTCAAACTATTCATAAACTTCTATCGATACAATAGTTTCAAACTATTCAAAAATCTTCTACCAGTATATAACTATACTGGATGCTTATCTCCTGCAAATTTGTTAAACATTGAGAGGGTAAGCGGTGACACTTAGTGAGTTCAATAATAGATACAATATAACGTTATGCCATATATATACTTCAATATGGTTGAAGCAAAGAGAAACATGGAACAACAAGGGCATATGTGAATCATGTGACCAACATTCCATATCAATCATTGAATTGATTTAAAGATATACAATCAATGAGACATAACAATTTCCATGCTTGATATACATCAATAAAGCTTTGGCCCAAACGGCACAGAAGATATACAACTTTGGATTAACATTTTGGTAGATTTCAGGCTTAAAGCCCTGTCTAACCTTCTGCCAATACCATAGAATAGAATTCATTCTCTTACGGAGACATGTTCAACACCAGTACCAACGTGAATCTAAGTCCTTTCACTGATCACATGGTCAAAGGTATTTCTTTGCTATTAAAAATAGCAATTAAAAATAACTCGGGAAAATAACCCGGAATAATAACACTGAAAAGCACGTAGCACATATAGCACATAACATATAATTGTTCCTATATATTAAACTCACCGTGAAATAACCGGGGGCTAAAATATTAATTTGGGCAGCACTTCGGCTCTAAATACGACTTTCGTCGTTGAAAACCGGGAGTTTTCTTGAAAACCGGGCTCTGCGAAGGTAGAGCTTCGAAACCGAAAAGATAAATTTTTTCGGGCTTCTTGGGAGTCTTGGGGCGTGTTTCGGGCTTTGGAATCAGTATCGGGGCTTCGGGGAATGTTGGGATAGTAAAAGTATTGAAAAATGGTGAAAAAGTGTGAAATTTCCAAAGTTAGCCGAGAGGGTTCGCACCCTTTATATAGGGCCGAGGTTAGGATCCGAAGCGAAGGGAAGAGGGCACGTGTATGCGAGGCTCGGACCAGGTGGCAACAGGGCGAGGCTTCGGGTGCGAGGGTCGGAACAGCTGGCTCGCAGATGGTAGCTTCAGATTGGACCCAACTTCGGTCCAATGGGAGGATGACACGAGGGTCGGATCACGTGTGGCATGCGAGGATCACGTGGCCTTCCGGACATCTGTGCGACACGCGTTGCTTCTCGGGCATTGCCACGCAGCAGCTTCGGACACGTGGCCAACTCCGAGCGAGGGTGACGTGGCAATCACTATTCATGCGAAATTTCTCGAAAAATGTGCCAAATCTTGTAAAATCCATAACTTTCACATACGAGCTCCGTTTTTGACGTTCTTTATATGCACGCGAAGCTCAAATTATGCTCTACAACTTTCGTTTAGACTTCGTCGCCTAATTTTGACTTTAATTTTAATATTATTATTTTTAACAGATCGGGACAGGAAAATCCGTTAAAAATTCATAACTTCTTCATCCGACGTCCGTTTTCGTCAGACTTTTTACCGTTGCACTACTAATGACGAGACCTTCAATTCTCGTTTAGGTTGTGTCGGTTAAAAATCACTCGATCTAAAATTCGAGTTTTTAGCTGTCTACTGCTATGCTGAAACTTCGAAAAATGATAACTTCCTCATACGAAGTCAGATTCAAACGGTCTTTATATGAAAGTTGATTATTTTTACGAGTTCTACAACTTTCATTTAGATTACTAAGCCTAAAAATTAGTTTATCGAAAACTAAATTTTTACGCGACAAAGTGTTTTCCGGATTTATCACAGATCTTCGTTTGGTCATAACTTCTTCGTTATAACTCAGATTTCGATGACGTTTTCGCCCAAATGTTTCAAACGAGATTATGTACAACTTTCAATAATAAAATTTTGCTTATTCCAAATTTTATATTTTCGTTAAATTTCACTATTTGACATTTGATTGGAATCTCATAAGATTTCCAATACTTTCTGAATGATTCTAAGCATAGTTTTACTTCAATACTAGTAAAAACTATATGTTAGAACTCAACATTCAAATTCACATAATATTTCATAGTAGTATTTACTTAAAACACGTTTTCAAAACGTGTATGTTACAATAATAGAGCAGTTTGCTTCGCATTCAGTTGTGATCGAGTTAGAACCTTTTCTGATGCATCACCCATTATTTGAAATACATGATGATCTCTGGTCCATTTGGTGAGAGGAGGATAATTTGGATCATAAGAGGGATCCAATTCAACATTTACCACTTCTTCCAACTCTGATTGAATATCATCATCATAATGCATATTGGAATTCTCCCCCTCGACAGATGATGAAACATTTGGATGTGAACCAAAAAATCCTTCTTCTACTAGCTTTCGAGCTGTTCCGGTCTTTCGGTTGCTACAAGACTTTCGGGTGTAACCGGGCTTTCGGTTCTGGCTGGGCTTTTGGTTCCGTCAAAGATTGGATTCTCCCCCTGGTCATGAGCATTATCGTTGATTAAAAATGATGGACCGTCCCCCTGGATATGTGAGTCCTGTCGATCTGAATAGAATTGATTCTCCCCCTCGACTGAAGTATTGCTCTGAGGAGGTTCGTTTCTAACCGGTTCTTCTTATGACATTTGTTTGGCTGCGTCTTCGATAATCTTCTTAAGGTGATCCACCTTGTTGTCTGCTGCCATGGCTTCAGAGTGAATAGCCTTCTCAGGTTCATCAAATAAATCCATGAACTGGTCAAAAAAATTGGCGATTGAGGCTGTGACCTGACCGGTTTGAGAGAAAATCTCTCCAATTGCCCCTTCGGTAGACTTCAACTTCTTGATGTAATTGTCATCGAACGTTACATAATAGGTTTCTTCAATTCGTTTAGAACGCTTATTCAGAACCCTGTACGCCTTTGAAGTAAGAGAATATCCCAAAAAGATGCCTTCATCGGCTTTGACATCGAATTTGTTGCGATGCTCTTTGGAGTTGAGAATGAAGCACCTCGAGCCGAACACATGAAAGAACTTGACATTCGGTTTCCTGTTGTTAAGAATCTCATAGGGGGTGAGAGAGAAACGCTTGTTGAGATAAGATCTGTTTTGAGTGAAACAAGCTGCAGCAATGGCGTCTGCCCAGAAATATAGAGGAAGGGAGGCAAAACTCAGCATGGTTCGGGCCGCCTCACACAGGGATCGGTTTCGCCTTTCGACAATTTCGTTCTGTTGAGGTGTATAGGGGGCTGAGAAATTGTGACTGGTGCCTTTTTCTGCTAAGAAATCTTCGAATTCTTTGTTCTTGAATTCCAGTCCATTGTCGCTCTTGATGTTTCGAACGACTTTTCTCAGTTGCACTTCGACCTGCTTGATAAAGATCTTCAGCTTGGGAGTCGCCTCAGATTTGTGCTTTAGAAAGAACACCCAAGTAAACCGTGAGAAGTCATCAACAATAACAAGGATGTACTTGTTACCGCCAATGCTCTCGATTGATGATGGACTACATAAGTCGATGTGAAGCAACTCAAGTGGTTCAACAACTTTGGTGTTTATGGTTGTTGGGTGACTTTGGCGACTTTGTTTCCCCATTTCACAAGCAGCACATAAGTGTTCTCGATCGAACTTAAGCAGTGGAAGACCCCGAATAAGATCACTGATGACTAGCTTGTTGATGTCTTTGAAGTTGAGGTGTGAGAGCCTTCGGTGCCACAACCAACTTTCGTCTGAATGGGCTTTAGACAATAGACATATGGTTGGATTCCCTTTGATGGGGTTGAGATTCAGAGGGAACATTTCACCTTTTCGTTCTGACTTGAGAATAACCTTGTTGGATTTCTTCTCTATTATCTCTGAACCTTCGTCATCGAACGAGACTTTGAGACCTATACCTCCCACCAGTTGAGACACACTGATGAGGTTATGCTGCAACCCCTCTACATAAGCCACTTTCCTGATTGTAAAGTCTCCATTGGTTATCATCCCATAACCCTTTATCGTTCCATAGGATTTGTTACCAAACTTAACGTTACCACCGTTTTGAAGGGACCGAAACTCCCTTAGTTCTTCCTTCCTTCCTGTCATGTGACGTGAGCAGCCACTGTCTATGTAACATTCTTCGTCGAACTGCTCGTCACTTATAACCTGTAAAAATTAAGCAGATTTAGGAACCCAAAGTTTCTTGGGTCCTCGTGAGCCTTTTACAGAAACAAGAATAGTAAGAGAAGCATCAACAAGATAAGTTCGTTTTGTTAATGTTGTTTTATCGTTCCCCTTAATAGTAAACACTTTGATTTTATTGGAGTTAGATTCAAGTGTTTTGGATTTAGGTTCAGGAGTTTGGACTTTAGCTTGCTTTCGGTCTTCATTTGCTGAGGAAATCTTACTTTTTCCTTTCAAATCCTTCGTCGATTGTGAGCTTGGTGTAGGACAAGAATTAGGCTTAGAAGAAGAATGAGAACGAGAAGAATTAGAGGAATAGAAATTAGAATGAGAATCTTTCCTGACTTGAGGTTCGAAATGACTCTTTCGGTTGTGATCATTTGAGGGACCGAACCTGGACCTTCGGTTGCTATTTGTTGATGGATCGAAACTGGATTTTCGGTTGTTGTGGGTTGCTGGACCGAAACTGGGTCTTCTGCTGTAAAAGCTTGATGGACTGAACCCTGGTCTTTGTCTGTTGTTGTTTGGTGGACCGAAACGAGGCTTTCGGTTGTTGTTACTTTCAGGACCGAACCTATCCTTCCGGTCTTGTTCTTTATGTGGCCTGAAAGTCTTCTTTTGGTTCTTTTGATCCAACGGACCGAAGCTCCTTTTATCCTTATTCTCTTCTCCTTTTGGCTTGGAGTTTCTATCAAAGTGAGTATAGTGAGGATTTTGGGAGCGCCAAAATTGCTTTCGCTCTGAGAGATTTTTCTTGTATCTCAGATTCCTCTGTTGCTTTTGATTGTTCACCTGTTTTGGTTGTCTGTGAATATTTGCCTTCTGTTTTGACTTCTGAACAACAGGTTCACTTTCCATGGAAGAGGTTTCGCTTGTTGAGGAGACGTATTCCACTGGAACCTCTTTTGTGCCACTGGTACTGGGCACGTCAAAGTTGGTAGGTTTATTAAGTGGTTCTGCCACATATCTACCTTTGACCTTCCATGATGTTCGCTCTGATAAACCAACTGTTTCATCTGTGTTGTCTATCGGTGCAGACCAGAAAAACTCATCACAACCATCTGCATTATCGTCATTCACCAATGTAGTGAGTTCGGCTGTCAGATGTTCGGTTACTCATGTGACCTTATAAACCAGATTGGGAGTGGTTCTTACCTTTTGGTATACAACGACCTTTTCTTTATGGATTGGGGACTTATTTTTGGACAGACAAGCGAATTCCATAGAATTTTCAGAACTCAAGTTTTTGTGGTTTTCAGGTTCGCTCCTAATAAACTCTGAACAGTCAACCTCATCCTCTACAGAGATTTCACTCATGTCATTGTCCTCATTAAGTTCAGATGCATTTTCCACATCAATTTTATTTTCTGAACTTTATTTGGTACTCAATGAGTCAAATTTTTGTATATTTTCGGCTCTGAGTTTCAACTTATCATTTTCATCCAAAAGGTTCTTAAGCATGTCCTTATGGTCTTTTGACTTTATAAACGATTCAATTTTGTCCAGACCAAACTTATAAGTGGGATTTACATCATCTGAAGATACAACACTTTCACAGTTGTATGCTTCGGCATCGATTTCATCCTCCTTTAGCTCAAGGAAGGGCAAAATCATGCGATGTATTTTCTAGCCTATTTCACAGTCTAAATGCAGTTGTGTAATGTTAGTATAAAGTCTTTTTGCAATCAAACAAAAAACATTTCTCTGTTTTAACAACTTAAGATTGTCTCTTTGCAAATAGATATTTTCATCCCTAGACTTAACCAGCTCCAACTCCTTCTGCTCAATCCACATTCTTCGCTCCTCACTCTTGGATGACACCCTGCTCATTTGGTCAGTCAGATTAGAATTTGTGACTCGTGTTTGAGTTAAACAACTATCTAGATTTGAAATTCTTGAATTCAAGTTATTTAATTCTTTTTCATATGATGTTTGTGGAATTTTAAACGAAACAAAAATGGATTGTACCTTCTTGATCAGTTCATCAAGTTCACTGATCTGCACACTGAGAGGCTTCGCTGTAAAGCACACGTCCTCTCACTCCTTAGCAACTTCGTTTCCGCCATCAGTGTTGTATCCCCTCATCTGGTATACATCTGTCACCATCAAACATCTTCCACTAGCATCACCACTCTTCGCCACATAAGCCTTTCCATGAGTAGGCTTTCTCACTTCATTATCTTCTGAGTCGGTCGACCTCACTTGTACACCACCGAACTCATCATCATCTACCGAACCCTGCACAATTAGAGCATTCATAGAGGGATTAGTAGCAGCTTTCTTCCTTTTAATCTCCTCTGGTTTTTTTAGGAGGCTTGCTTCTTCATCCTTCTCCTCATCTTTCTCTGCCATTTTCTTCAACATGCAATCTTTTGCGTAGTGATTTTTCCCTCCACAGTAAAAACAGCTGACACCAGAATCAGCCTCACCCTTCGCTTCTTTCTTTGGTTCTTCAACCTTCGGCTCCTCTTTCGCTTTTTCAAAGCTGTAGCTTCCCTGCCAATTTCGGTTCTTGTTGGTAGGGAACATCTTCTTGATGAACCACTTGGGATTTGACACCATCACTGCATAATCTTTAGATGTCAGATCATAGTTTCCCAGATTCAGATCTTCTTCTTCTTCTGCTGCGCTCTTTCCTTTAGACAGAAGGGCCAAAGACCCCAAGTTTGAAACCACGCTCTTCTCTTGCAGCACAATCTTTTCCTGGGATTTCAGAATCCCCACAAGTTTCGCCAAAGAATATGATTTGAACTGCTCATGTGCTTTAACCGTCGACACAACTGCCCTTCATTCGGGTCTTAGGCCATTTAAGAAAGTGACCTTCTATTCGAAGAGCTTTCTTTCTATGTCATGTTTGATCATCTTATTGAGAAGATGATTGAACCGATCGAACATTTGTGTAACAACCTCCTCTGGCTTCTGCTTGAACTCTCCAAATTCGGAGAGAAGTAGGGTCTGAATCGAGTGCTCCAGATCTTCATATGTGGAATACAGCTCTCGCAGCCGATCCCAGATTTCCTTTGTTGTACCACATGAACTTACTAACCGAAACATGTCGGATTGAAGGGCGAATCTAATTAGTCTCAATGCCTTAATGTTGCATTGGAACTTCTCCTTTTCGTCCTAAGCGACGTCCTTTACATCTTCTAATAGATCATTGTACTCCTTCTGAGTTTTAATGATTCTTGAAGTGTTTGAGTGAGCGAAGGGGCCAACTGCGATTGCTTCCCATATCAGATACCCGTTATCTTCCGATCCAATAACGTAATCTTCAAAATGGTGCGTCCATACTTCATAGTCTTGAGTGTAGATGATTGGAATCTTGGTTGTTGATCCGATGCTGTTAGAGATGTTGATGGGATTGGATTGAGAATCGTCCATGCTTGATCGTTTAACCTGTTATAAGATCAGACTTTGTAATACGTAATATTAGGGCAAGATTAATAATTAATGAGATACATCAATTATGGAGTGACGGCTCAATAAATATCAATGAATGCGGAATGAACCCTAATCACTTCTTTGACAGAAGAGATGTGTATGAATTACACAGCCTCCTGCTCTGATACCAATTGATGAGATGAAAATCTCTTTGATCGTTTAGATCTTACACAGGTTAATCAGAATAATGCAAACAAAATAACAAACAAGAGAATGAATCAATAATGAGCTAAATGATTCAACAGATTCACGCCTCAGCAGAGCTCGATGAAGAACTTCCACTTTAGAGGCTTTTAGGGTTACAATCGATAAAAACAATGATCGCTTTGAATGATCGACTAAACAGCTATGTACAAAGATGCATGCAAGCATCTATAAATACTAAACCCTAATAATTAAATCACAGATGGATAGGCCCAATCCGGATACAAAACTGGGCTAAGGACTGAGCCCAAGACGCAACACATAATGGACCCAACAATTACGATCGATCACTACTACCGATAAAATCGATCAACGGACATCCATGAGAATCGTTCAATCATCCGAACAAGAATTTTTGACATTGAATTTTCTATGATAATAAATTAACGAACATTGATTTTCTTATTGGCATCTCCATTCCGACTGACTCGCAAAAACTGATCTGAAATTGATTTATTCTTCCTTTTTCCCTTCTTACTTCGAGTCTGATGCAGAAACAGGTATTATGAATATTGATTTGGTTAGTGGCTGATGTATTCCATTTTGAGAAGGCAAATCTCCCAGAATTCAGATCAAGAAGTGGAGCAATTTTCGTTGTTTTTTTTTCATACCTTCAAATGGAAATTACATTGAATTTAAATATGCAAACTACTACTGAAAACTAGGAATTGAAATTGGTCATGGACCTTATGCTAACTACTCATGTGAGCTATAAACTAGCCACTAATACTAAAAACTGGGAATGACTTAAACCACTTTTGACCTCTTCTTTTGCATGTCATCAGTCCACGAATCGAGCAGGCTTCCGGATGGTGCGTTTGGGCCTTTGGTGGTCATCTGTTGGGCTGGTGTGTATTAGGCTTGTATCAGATGCCCGCACCTTTGCAACAAGCTCGTCCTTGAGCGGTGGTATTGATGATTCGCTGGGCGCTGCCCACTGTGGTAATGGAGTCGGTGTCGGGTTCCCATAAGCCTGGCAAAGCAATGAAACATAGAACACTGGATGAATTCGAGACTCTGGTAGTAAATGAAGGCGGTAGGCGACTTTTCCAATTCTCTCCAGGACTTTAAAGTGCCCGAAATATCGTTTGGTTAACTTTTTTGTATCCCGGGAGTGAATAGTCTTTTGGCGATATTCTTTGAGTCGTAAGTAAACCATGTCACCTACTTGGAATTCCTTATCAAGCATGTGTGTGTTTGCCAAAGTGGTCATCCGTTGTTGAGCCCTATGAAGGTTATCTTTTAGAACTGTGCGAAGGCGCTGGAGCTCTGTAAGTGCTGCATCAATGGAGGTGGTGTTGGAGGTCCTGGACTGGTAGCGATTGAGGTCTGGGATCTGTTGGCCATATAGAGCTTGTAAGGGAGGCATGGCAATGGCACTGTGATAAGATGAATTATACCAGAATTCTGCTAAGTACAGAAATTTGGACCAGGTGTGAGGGTCATCACTTGCAAAGGCACGCAAATAGTTTTGGAGGCATCTGTTCACAACCTCTGTTTGGCCATCCGATTGTGGGTGATATGCAGTGAATACTTCAAGGAGGTGCCCAATTGCTTGAATAGTTCCTTCCAAAATGAGCTAAGGAATATGGAATCATGATCTGAGACTATGCTTTTGGGCAGGCCATGGAGCTTATAGATGTTTTGGAGGAATAGAGTTGCTAAGGTCGCTGCACCAAAATTAGTAGGCAAAGCAATAAAATGGGCAGTTTTGGAGAGGCGGTCCACGATGACCCATATGACTGTTTTTCCTGTTGATAGGGGCAAGTGGGTAATAAAGTCCATTGTTATGTCCTGCCAAACTGTGGACGGTATAGGTAGGGGCTGAAGTAAACCATAAGGTTTATACATTGGGGACTTTATTTGTTGACAAGTGGAGCACTGCCGGATGAACAGTGTAACATTTGACTTGAGCTTGGGCCAGACAAAAGTAGATGTGATGCATTTTATGGTAGGAAGAATGCCTGAATGACCCCCTAAGGGCGTTGAGTGATACTCATGGAGGAGCTATTGCCTTATGGGTGCGTCTTCAGGGATGTAAAGGCTTTGGTTGTGGTAGAGTAATCCGTCCCTGAATTAAAATTTGGTGGCCCTGTCTGGTTGCTGAAGGATCTTTTGTAAGATAGTTTTTCCCGTAGGGGAGGTGTAGTAGGTTCTTAGTGCAACCAGCCAAGATGGATCCGTCGTTGAGAGTGCAAGAAGTTGTGGTTGGTCGATGCGACTGAGGGCGTCTGCCACGACATTTTCTTTGCCTGGTTTGTAGATGATATCGAATTCATAGCCGAGAAGCTTGGTTGCCGACTTATATTATTCGGGAGTTTGGACCACCTGAGATAGTAAGTGTTTGAGACTGCGTTGATCCGTGTAGATGTGGAATTTGCGTCCAATAAAATATTGGCGCCACTTTTTGATAGCCTCTGTAATGGCGAAGAGTTCTCGGACGTAGGCGAGGCGACCTGCATGCGTGGGCAAAAGCGCTTGCTAAAGAAGGCAATGGGATGGTCATCTTGTGATAAGACAACGCCGATGGAGATGCTGGATGCATCTGTGGTAACTTTAAAGGGATTCGTGAAGTTAGGAAGCACAAGTGTAATGAGAGAGGACATGGCTGCTTTGAGCTGGTGGAATGAAGTGGTAGCGTGTGCTGTCCATTCAAATGTTGTGTTCCTGAGTAAATCAGTAAGACCTGCAGCGATTGTGGCATAACTTTGAACAAACCGCCTGTAATACCCTGTAAGTCCCATGAACCCTCGTAACTGGGTTAAAGTCTTTGGTTGAGGCTAATTCTGGATTGACACCAGCTTTTATGGGTCCGCCTGGACTCCATGAGGAGTGATGATATGTCCCAAGTAGCTAATAGTATCGACTGCAAAAGTGCACTTGGACCGTTTAGCCTTGAAGTGATGTTGGGACAATTTGAGAAAGACCTGTTTCAGATGGTGATAGTGGTGAGCCAGAGATGAACTATAGATTAAGATGCC
This sequence comes from Lactuca sativa, assembly GCF_002870075.4. NCBI lineage: Eukaryota > Viridiplantae > Streptophyta > Magnoliopsida > Asterales > Asteraceae > Lactuca > Lactuca sativa. The sequence continues at coordinate 319,729,108 of NC_056627.2, read as the reverse complement.
GTCAAAAAAGACGAGGACATATTGATGGAGGGCATCGCGAAACAACTCATTCATCGTTGCTTGGAAGGTAGATGGGGTGTTGGATAGCCCGAATGGCATGACAAGGAACTCATAATGGCCATCAATTGTGCGGAACGCTATTTTATGGGTGTCCTCTGAAGCAACCCGGATTTGATGGTACCCTGCACGCAGGTCAATTTTGGAGAATACCGTGGCTCCATGTAGTTCATCTAGCAGCTCATCGACCGTGGGAATGGGAAAACGATCTTTGACCGTAATGGCGTTGAGGGCACGGTAATCCACACAAAACCTCCAGGTTCCATCCTTTTTGCGGATCAATAGAACTGGGGATGAATAAGGACTGGTACTTGGTTTGATGATGCCGTCGGCAAGCATGTCGTTGATTAGGGTGGTCATTATTTGTTTCTGGTAATGGGGGTATCGATATGGCTTAATGTTGACAGGTGCGGCTGTTGGGAGTGTTGGGATGTGGTGATCCGTGTTGCGACATGGGGGAAGGGAGGTGGGTATGTTGAAAATTGTGTGGTAGGAATCCAGGAGAGCAGCGATTGTGGGATTGTCATGTGTGATGGCTGATGGCTCCAGTTGTGGGTTGTGAGGTTCGAACCGGAAGTATAAAGCATGGAGGGAAGCCATACTTTATTTATGGAGGAGTGACTGAACTTGAGAAGGTGAGGCGTGGTTTGCCAATGGTTCGCCTTTTAGGGTGATTACATGTGGGCCATTATGAAAAGTGAGTTGGGGAATAGAGAAGTCCACTAGTATTGGGCCTAAAGTGCTCAACCAGGCCATACCCAATATTACATCGGCCCCTTCTGCTGGGAGAATAAAGAAGGGAATCGTGAATAGCGTCTTCTGTAGGTGGAGTTCTAGGGCCGGACATTTGCCAGCACATTGAAGAAAGTCTCCACTGCCCACCATGACGGAAAATGCTGGAATGGCATCGTGAGGAAGTTGTAAGGCAGTGACAATTCTCAGTTGAATAATATTATGGGTGCTGCCAGAATCAATAAGGATTTTGATGGGGTGGTTGTTTATGTACCCGAAGCATAGCCCTTGTGCTGGGCTGTATTTGGCTGGGCATCTGAAGCATAGCCCTTGTGCACGTCGCTTCTGGAGGGCATATGGTGATAGCCTGGTGAAGGGGAGGGTGGTTTGTGGTGGGGGCGTGGTGATGAGCGGGGAGGTAGTAGTGTTGTTCGGAGGGGGTGTTGATGGGGAAGTGGAAGTTGGGATTGGGAACGAGTTGGAGTAGGGCCTAGAAGTCGGAGAACAGAATTTGGATGTGAGTTTGTCTTCAATCAGTTTGGCGAGGCCATACGTTTGATGAAGAGAGGTGGGTTTTTGGATGGCAATTTCGTTCTGAATATCCTGGCGAAGCCCGGAGATGAAATAGTTTCGAATGGCCACGGGGGTTAAGCCATCCACTTGATTGCTGAGCTTTTCAAATTCGGCTTGGTAGTCTGCCACAGTGAAGGTTTGCTTTAGTTTAAACAGGTTCGCTTGGTGGTTCTCATAGGAGGACGGACCAAAACGAAGTTCCAGAGCGCGACAAAAGTCCGGCTAGGTGGTGAGTAATTGATTGCTTGCTAGATGTTTGTACTAACTGAGGGCTTCATCGGTAAAGTAAAACACATCCAAGGGAAGTCGTTGATTATTTGGCATGTTATAGTAATCGAACTAATTGTTAGCTTGGAAGATCCAGTCTAACGGGTTTGAGCCATCGAAATTGGGGAGAGAGATTTTGGGGGGTCGAGGTTGGTGGTGTTGTGGCTGTAGTGGTTGTGGGGGTTGGTTTTGAGCCTGATTAGTGAAGAGGGTTACAAGATTGTTCATGTTGGTGGTCAGTGTATCAAGGCGATGGTTGGTGGCGGTGGTAAGGTGGATCAGGGCGGCAAGTTGTTCATTGGTAGTAAGGGGTTCGTCGGGTTTGTTTTCAGCTTTAGGAGGCATGATGAAAGCACCAAATTGATGTATGCTGTTTTGAGAAGGCAAATCTCCCAGAATTCAGATCAAGAAGTGGAGCAATTTTCGTTGTTTTTTTTTTCATACCTTCAAATGGAAATTACATTGAATTTAAATATGCAAACTACTACTGAAAACTAGGAATTGAAATTGGTCATGGACCTTATGCTAACTACTCACGTGAGCTATAAACTAGCCACTAATACTAAAAAATGGGAATGACTTAAACCACTTATGACCTCTCCTTTTGCATGTCATCAGTCCACGAATCGAGCAGGCTTCCGGATGGTGCGTTTGGGCCTTTGGTGGTCATCTATTGGGTTGGTGTGTATTGGGCTTGTATCAGTGGCATAGACAGCAATTAGTGATTTTGAGAATCTAACTAATGGACGGTTGTGATCATTGATTAGGTAAAATTGATTTAGTAATAAACCTTCTTTTTGATCGATCAAAACATGACCAGTCAAGGTGCACACAAGGTGTTTGTTAAAATGCAAACAGTAGATATTTTATGATTCTCGTTTGTCAGTTATTGTTGACCACTGAAGGTGAACCACTTCTGGCCTTTCCTTTGGTTGATGTTCTTAAACAGTGTATATGTGTGGTTGTGTGTGTGATTTTTAACCTTCAAAGTATAAGTTTTTAACCTTGAATCTATAGTTTATCATTTCATTTTAAGTCAACTAAATTTTACTAATACATTAATAATGTGCAATATCTTGTTTAATGCTTGAAACATGAAACATCAAAGTGTATTTTTTAGATAATGTAAAGACTTCATCATAAATTCTATAATGTTGTATAAGAATTTCTTTCATTACTTGCATTCTATTGAATTACTTTGTTCCTATTTTTTGATATATAGACATTAGATTAAGCTATCAGTGAAGGAGTTCTTGGCTTTTCTTGAGGACACACAATCAACAATTTTTGATTAATCAACTACACAACAAAAATGGTCTTCTTGTTCAACAACCACATCAGTTAACACAGACCACACAACATCTAGGGAAACAATTTATCTGATCATCGAATTGGATCACAAGGTGGAACTGCTATGCAACAAATGGAAATGAAATATGTTCATTTCTGAACATATGTTCATTTCTAAACATATGTTCATTTTTGAAGACGTGTTCATTTCTGAACATGTGTTGATTTATGAACATATGTTCATATATGAACATATGATCATATTAATGTGAATCTGCCATGTCTTTCCTGGTATGAACATATATTTATTTGTGAATATGTTTTGTGTTCATGATTTAACCATATGTTCCCTAAATTTGAGCTTATGTTCATTTCTGAACATATGATCATATATGAACATATGTTCTTGTTCTTAGATGAACATATGCTTCTTTTGATGTAAATATGATTTTACGGAAATATAATCTTATTAGGAATATGTATTGTAATCTTACTAGGAATATGTATTGTTACTCAAATGAATATCCTCCTCCATATAAAAGTTATTGTAAATATGAACTTATGTTCAGTTATGAACATATGTTCATATTTATGAACATATTTTTATTCCCTATCCTATCCTTTTGATATCAATCTAATCTAATGGTTATGTGGTTGTCATGTTATATGGATGTGTTGAACCCACTTACAATACTTAAAAGTAATCTGAGTAAACCATTCAAAAGGGAAACCATTGAACAACAACCTAGAGACAAAACATCCTTAAAAAACAATGAACAAATTGACTTGCATGCTCATGAAAAAATAACAACAATGAAAATGTGGTGCTAGGAGACCCAAATGTCCCTTTCATCTTAAAAGTTCCAAAAGCACATCAAAACAACAATTTCCCTTAGCATTTTTATTTGAATACATACCAAATTATCCCACTTAAAAAAATTCCAGTTCTAAAAATCGTAATAGCAAAGTATATTGTTATTAAAGTTATAATTTCAAACCGAATTATTCTATCTTTTGGCCCTTTAAAATAAAACTTTCCAATTTTAATATCATTTTATTCACATAAATCAAAATTTTGTGAAAATTTATGAATATATGAATTCATTTTTCTTGTAGTTTTATTTATAGCCAAAAATACCCCTACCCTTTAAAAGCTCCAAAACCATCACAAGGCTATTTAAATTCTTTTCAAGTATGAAAGAACTTTAAGGAGAATCGATTGGCCATCACATGCACCCAAAATAATTTGGAAATTCTTGAACTATCCTCTAAAACTTGTAGTAAAGTTAAAACTTCTATAAAAAAAATCAAAACTTGAACACTCAAAGAGTTTGGTTATCAAACATCAACACTTTCAGATCGTTCTGGAATTGCCCCTGAACAATCACATACATACAGAACTACAAGATTATCAATATAAGGGTATATTTGGTTATTTCACAAGGATTGTAAATATAGAGAGTGGTACCAGAACAACCCACAATAGAAACATGAAAAGTCCTTACACATCAGGTCTATAAAAATGGAAATAAGAGCTTACATTGTGACAAAAATTCGTACAACAAAAGACTAATCTCATAAGTGGTGTTGGTTATTTAATAGCAATAACAATACACCAATAACATCACGATATGAAAATATGAAGCTTCCTGAAGACATATTAAACCATAAATCAAAAGAAAATTATTAAAAAAAATAACATAACAAAGATGTATAAACAATAATTACAATATATGTTTTTAAAAAATATATAGAATTAAAAGACAAAACCGACAGATACAAAGATACAAACTTAATGATTCAGACTTCATAGAGAAATACTAAGAATCGACAAATGCTCGTTCTATATAAGACATATTTTTTTAGAAAAACATACTGGAAACATAGATGGGGATCCATTTGAAATTGATTCGGTTTGCAGATCTACTACGAACCCAATGAGAAAACTAAAATCAAGATGGAAAAGAATATGAAGCAGAACATGGTGGGTGAAACTGATGATTTTAGTAATTTACTTCTCCATCTTATGGATTGGTTTGACTGTAATCCCTTAAAATAAGTCGTTTGATAATTTTCACAGGTGTTGAATATATTGCTGATTAATCTTCATTATATTACTAATTTATCTTGATTATATTACGGTTTTTATGTGTATATTGTACCATATTTATGCCCATTGTTCATAAGTTTTTCATAGGTGTATAATGTATTCATTTGTTTTTAATAGACGGTGATAATATTCATCAAATCATTGATGTCGAAAATTAATGAATGAGATTTTATTAGGGTTTAGGTTTTACATACTAGAGAGTTAAGGGCATTTAATTTGTATATTAAATGAGTGCAGGTGTTATGCTCGTAAATATCCGTAGTACGGATGTGAAATAAATTAATGTTATGTCATTGTAGCAAATTACTTACATGTATAAAGAGCTAAAATGTAAATTGTAAAAAAAAAAATCAATTTGTGCAGTTTGTGTACATGATTCAATGCATTGTCATTGTCTCTGTGAAGTGTAGGATTTTAGCAAATATCTTTATCAGCTGAGAAAAAGAAAGAATTTCCATATTTTCTTGATTTCTTATTTCTTTTGCATGAATGTGAAGTAAAAGTTAACCTTATAATAGATAAACAACATGCATATAAAGGGTGAAATAATTTGTACAGTACAAATGTAAACATCATGTAAAGGCTTATTATTTTGCATGAACATAAAGTAAAAGTGATAACTTACTTGATTTATGTTTTATATTATGTTATAGGCAGCATACACTAACTACTAACTTGATTTATGTTTTATGCTATGCTTTAGGCACCATTGGAATGGATTCATCAAGTCCTTTGATAGAAAATGAAGAACTCTATTTAGCTAACTCTAAATTTGAATCATATAATGAATTACTAAAGAATGTACGAGACTTTTATTACGCTAAAGGATATGCATTATCAATTCGAGATTCAAGTAAAGACAAATATGTCAAGTTGCAATGTGACCGAGGCAGTTCCTATCGAGATAGATTGTGTATTGGCAATAAAAGAAAGAGGAACATTGGATCTCGTTTGATCAAATGCCCCTTCCAGATCGTAGGTAAAAAAGGAATTGATGGTTCTTGGGCACTGAATGCTAAAAACTTGACTCATAACCATGAACCATCTACTGATATGTCTGGGCATCCATCATTTCGTCGATTATCATCAGATGACGTACAAAGTGTCAAAAACATGTCACTTTCTGGCATACCCCCAAGGCAAATTATTTCTTCTTTGCGGCAGAAAAACCAAAACCTTCCAGCAAATTCTCGAACTATATACAACCTGAAGATAAAAATCTGCAAGGAAAACATGAAAAATCATTCAATGGTTAGTGCCTTATTTGAAGAGCTTGAAAAAGAGGGTTTTATTTATGATATTTTACATAATGAAGTATGGCATATAACCCATTTGTTCATTGCACATCCCCTGTCAATCATATTCGCCAAAACCTTCTCAACTATCTTTGTTATGGATTGCACATACAAAACAAACAAGTATAACATGCCTCTCCTTGATATTAATGGGGTTTCATGCTTTCATACCTCTTTTTATTCTGGGTTTCTTTTTATTTTTCCGAAGAAAGAGGGTGAAGAGAGTTATATTTTTGCATTAAGTGTGTTTAAGAAAACTCTTGAAAATCGTGAACCGTCTGTGAATAATTAGGGTGAAAAGATTGTTACTGCTTGGAATTTGCGTTGCTTTATCAGACGAAGAAAGTTGCAGTTGATTATATTAAAAACACATGGTTGCCTTGGAAAGAAAAGATTGTTACTGCTTGGACAGAAAATTACTTGCATTTTGGTAATCGTTTATCTTCAAGGGCTGAAGGTGCTCATTCCAAACTCAAGTTGTATCAACAAGTATCTACCGGTGGCTTACAAGAAGTTAAAGAAAAGATTTTTCTTACAATTAAACATGGATTCAATAAGAGTAAAGTGAAACTCGCAAGTGAAAAAATTCAAGTTCTGCATAATTGTGACATGTCGGTTTTTAGAGAGCTTTTGTCTCATGTATCTCATTTTGTATTAAAGGAGATACACATAAAATGTGAAAAAATAAAAAATGGTAATCTTTACAAAGATTATAGTTTTAGATTATTGTAAAACATTAATTTTACATTAACCTTTAATAATTGTTTGGTTTTTCAGGTATAATGATGCCTTGTACCGTCATTTTATGGCAACCATGGGCCTTCCTTGTGCTCACAAGATAAATTAGTTGCAAGGAAAGCCACTTTCTTTGGATCTTATTCATCCACAATGTAGGATTGTTACACTACGTGTAAATTCGAAAGATGATTCACACAATGATGGTGTCAATAAATTTGATGAGTTGCTTACTGATTTGTCTTCAAGGTATAAAACGTGGCCTTTAAGTAAAAAAGAATTTGCTACTTCTATGATTACCAAGCTTTTGACCGAATCTGATGCGTTCTTTGAACCAATGATTCGTAAACCAAAAGGTAGACCTCCAAAATCAAAAAAGAAAAGAGGAATCACTTCAACCACATGAGATCGTTCAAGATTCGAGTTTATGGAATCATCACAAACACACAACCCTTCAAGTTCTACGGGTGACTTCCATATGAATAACGAGGTGTTTGAGAGCAACTTATTTGATTTAAATACATATCCAATTTTTTAAGTGATGGTATTATGGTTTTAATAATTTTATTGGGAAACATTTATAATGATTTGATATGAACTAGTCTGAATAATTTATTAGGATATGTATTAGTTGAAACAATTAATTTTAATTACATGTGCAACTTATAATGCCTTCAATGGATATATGAGAAAACAAATGAACTTTTTTTTAACTTTCATTTTTTCATTTAAATGATAAATAAGAAAAAAAATGAATAAATAGGGATAAAAAGCATCGGTTAGTTGGGATGGACAAAAAGGAAAACATATTAATTTGTGTTAGACTAGTTATGAACAAGAAAAAAATGACGCTTAACAAGAAAAAAAAAATGCTTAAATGTTATTAAGTGGGGCACGTATAAAACCTATCTTTAAATATTATTAAAAGAGAATCCTTAATTCACCAATGAAATAATCATGGCCCTTGATTGTATTTCAATCATATGATTTCCAACCTTAGATCAAATTGATGACATCATCTTCTCCAAATAGAATTCAAACATTTAATTATAGAATCCTTAAATTTAGCAATTACATTTCAATCACAATTACATTTAATTATAAAATCTATCATACTTTTAAAATATATTTCATAATTCGAGCACAATTACATCTAATTATAGAATCTTTAAAATCAGCAATTATGTTATCAATTGAAGCATATCATTCTATTTATATATTAGGTATCAGTTTCTCCACAAATCTTGTCAAAAACATGAATAGTCTCCCCCATCTTTCTCCTCTATTTTTTTTTTCTCTTGAACCATAATTCCCTAATCCTCTTCGTCCTCATGTCAATGGTTGTGCTTCAATTGATGCTTTGTGTGTTCATAATAGAATGTAGCACCATAAGTTGGTTCCTTTTTGCTCATGTATTCTTAGAATTTGCGTATTACCTCTTCCTTGCATCTCCAATTATCACACCTTTGTTTTAGCTTCACACAAATCTCTACAAACTGAAGCAAGCATCTCCATCTTTAGACGATCTATGCCATCATTTACCCTAATTAATATTGTTCATAATTTAACGCCTTTATTTATAGTTTTTGGCTTCAAAATTCAAACACGTTCAGTTTTTTCTTTTTTAAAAAACTCATTAAATAAACATATCAATAATTTTGTTATCTTTAATATATATTAAAACAATCTGGTTCATTGATTGTCTTTCAATCCTATTTTTCCACCATTAGATCAAATTGATGACATCATCTTCTCCAAATGAAATGCATTTAATTCCAATAAAATCTTTCTAATTGTAAAAAAAATTAACTTAAATCCATTGAAATGGAATGTATTTAATTCTAATAAAAGCTTCCCATATTTTAAATCTTGAATTTATGGTTATAAAGGTTTTAAAATGGTCAACATTAAAAACATATTACAAAAAACACTTCAATTAAGACATTAAATATCAACCATTTATATAAATTTGTTTATATTAGTAAATCATTAATATTAAATCCATTTTTATTAGGAAACCATTAATACCAAAAATCAGATTCAAATTATGACATATATATACGATTCATCCTTGAATCTGCGGCTCAAACTTATTTTCAATCGTTGCTTTGCTTCAAACCTTCTCCTACAACATCATTCTTATTGTTTATGACATCCATCATCATTCTCTGCTTCAAACCTTCGTTGTTGTGCACTGGAAGGTCCTTCCAGTACCTTCTTTTGTTTAATTAATAAAGATATATTTTTTAGTGTTTGAATGTAAATTAATATCCTAATATGATGGTTGAATTACAACATTTTTAACTTTAAATTGAAATCATAACTAAAGGTTATTGATATTGTTGGATGAATTTTTTTTAAATGTTAAGTATGATTGAAGGTTTAGGTGCAGAAAGGTAATTTTATTTGTGATAGAATAAAGAAGGAAGATGCGAATTTACCTTTCGAAGGTATCAATAAACTCCTAAATTTATGTGATTTATTTTAATTTGATAGCAAATTAGATGCATGAAACCTTTAAGTAAGGAAACGTAAGGGCAAAAGGGTAATTCGACTTAGGAAACTAGAAAAGCATTGGGATGGAAAAGAAACTAAACAATAGATATTGAGATGACATATATACTAAAATGATTCTTTTAGCATGATACTTCCATTTTTTATCCGAGGGTTAAATCATTAATTTAGTATGGACTATGTTCATCAGAAGGGTAAATTGGTAGTTTAATTTAAAAATGGATCAAATTGGTTGTTGGTACTATTTATGTTTGTTTGATTATCTGAACTTGGCTATTGTTTCTGAATTTATTGTCGAATATAACTTCATATTATACTATTTTTAGGATTGTATGTTTAAAGTACATTGTTATACCATTTTTAACAGTAACATGTCGTGATTTTTTTCGCGTTGTAAATGTCTTTTAATTTATCTTTTATTCACTATTAAGGGGATGAATTTTATAAACAATTTAATCCATAAAGGGTTAAACTATAACTATTCTAATTTGTATATGTTTCTGTACAGTAAATACAATCTTTCAAAAATTGTTTTCTATGACTAACAAAATTATGTTTCTATTTTTGAAATCTCATAAGACATCACATGAGGTTTTTTTGGCTTAACATATTACATCATTCAATCTAGATTAAGTAAAAAAAACAACAATATACAACTTTTCATATTAAATGCGTAACCTATTAACTTGGACTCGATCCTCAACAACCACTATAAATTGAAATAGCTATGTGATTTTTTTTATAAATTATAGCAACATACTTACCATGAAAAAAGAACTTTTAATGTAAACTACAATTTAGTTTTTTTTATCGGTAACAACAATATACCACACTTAATATCAACATCCTTATCCACCGGTTTCTATAAATATTAATACATGAACCATATCAAAAGTAGGCTAAGAAGTTAGAATCTAAATTAGAAATGATCTTATTTCCTTGAATATCAGATTTACGGTATTATAGACAAAGTTTTTATTTGATTCTTAAATTTTTCTATGTGGCTGTATTTATATGGTAGAATCAAATTGCATAATTACAATTAAATTTTTTTTTATTAAACTTTGTATGTAAGTACGAAACAACAATAAGTATATTTTTAAACGAAAATTGTTCAAAATAATTTGCATAATCTAAATACATGTTAGTTTAGTTAATTTCCTATACTTTCCTGTAACATTGAATTTTTTTGTCATGTTACATTCAAAGGATGGGTTATTAGAACAGGCACCTTAGGTGTTTGACAAAATGTTTCAAAGAATTTTACACAAGTTCTCTATGCTCATCTAACAACCAGGTATAAATTTTGCTTTTATTTTTTTTTTTTTAGATTTTTAGCATCATGTGTTTTTGATGTTTGCAACTTTGTAGTGTTACGTGTTTTTTTGTCTCGTCCTCAAGTTTTTCTATCTCTGATAGGGCTTCATTTTTTTATATTTATTGTAAACTATCGATTCAATCTATTACACTTTGTTATGACTTTTATCAGTGTAAAAAGATTCTAATAAATTGTCCATTTCTTGGTCTTTTAGAAAAAGATGTTCTAATTGGATTACCATCTACGACTGTGTTATTTTATTTTGTTGATTAAGCAATCTATGATTTGGCTATGATGGTTTTTACAGATTATGTTTGGACTGATAATTGTTCCTGACATCAAAAAATACATCTAACAAAAAGTGAAAGACGGTTTTTTATATTAATACCCTCATCTAACTTTAAAGGATCTTTTTTCAACTTTGATGGCATGTAACAGAGTTTTGGCTGAAATTTTCAATTTTGTCGGCATATAACAGGTTATGACTTAAATAATGATATTAGATATTTGGGCAATCAGGTTTTCTTCGGTTCTAAAATTATTTTGAAGAAAATGGTCGAATTTTGTATTATTTATCTCACAAAAGGCAAGTCTTATATCTTTTTTAGCGTATCCATTGAGTTTAATAGTTTCTTATCTATATTTGTTTTTTTTAAATGTTAAATCTTGATTCAATGAATGCAAGTCAACAGATAGTAAAGGTGCAAGAAGAGCAAAAATATTAGATATGTGATGATCATGCCTATGCCAAACCAAAATAAAATTTTAAAGTAGCAAATGCTAAATTCGAAAGACAGGCATTTGTAATGCATAATACATATTATACTTCCCAAATAAATAACCAAAAATTAACCTCATCGCCAAATAAATTACATTTTAACTAACATCAATAAATTATGATTATATTGTCTTTATTTATTATTATACATTATAGATAATCGGTTAATATATAGTCAGTATTCTTATATTCGTATCGGTTTTGGACTACAAAAACTTTATTCAAATAATAAAAATGAACCAGAACATATACGTTGGTAATAATACAAAAATAACCTTCAAATTTGGTCTGATACAAAAAAATAATCTAAAACTTATTTCTAAAAGCAACACGAAATAACAATGAACTTTTAAAAAGAAATGAGAAATTGAAGCGAACTTTTCAAAACCATCAAGAATGTATTATATAGGATGATAATAATGCTGAAAAACACTGAGTTTGGTCTGATGCGAAAAAAGTAATTTTATATGAAAGTAGGATTGCAGTAATACTAAAAAAACCTATATGTTTTTTATTTGATACAAAAATGGTCGAAACATATTTCTAAATCGGCAAGAAATTGAAATGAAATTTTAATTCATCTTTAAATAACCATTTAATAACTATATGTAATAATATTAATACTCAACAGTTAAGACCATAGACCTTACACAAACGTCTACAAATGTCTTGAAGTAAGCATTGATTTTTCCATTATTTTATCATTATCATAAAAAAAAACGACATCATCATGTGTTTATTGTTTAACTCGTCTCATAATAACAAGTAATTTGTGTGCCAATTATGTATTTTTGATATTTTCAATGAGCAACGGGCAAAATCTAAATCGAGCAAATATAACTGTTTTTATATTAATTTGTTAGAATTTCTTTATATTTAATATTGTGGGGGGTTTATGTGGTTCTCTATTTTTTGAAATAAACAGTTCTATTTTGCAATATAACCATGAAATAACAATGTATTTTGAAAGTACATTGTCAAATGTTGGATTATACTTGCGTAGACCTGTTTTCGCGCATGCTCAGCTATATGTAGTTGTTTTCCGTGTCACAAGTAAAAAATGTTTGAAGATACTTTGGTACGAGAAATGTTGTTCAATCAATCAAACAAAAAATTGTTCACAAAGAGGTCCTTCAACGACTATATATATTTACCGATTTTAGTGTATTTTCTACATATTTCAATACTACCAATAACCCTGATTTTTTTATTATTATTCTGCAATATCTATATACATTTATATTTTATTTATGCGTTCACCGCGTTTAACGCGGGTCATAATCTAGTTTATCTTCTTTTATTTATTTTTTTTGTAAGTTTAAAATAAGCGTAAAAGTGTCAAAACATTTTTAACTTAAGTGGATTGATAAAATAAATAAGTGGAAAAATCAACTTCCTTTTTAGAGATTATGAGAAAGAAAAATCTAAATTATAAGAAAATGACTCAAGGCATAAAATAATTACTCTTTTATTAAGAAGGATAGTGAAAACAAAATAACCTAACCCTATATAGATAGTGAAAACAAAATAACCTAACCCTATATAGAGTTAGGTTCAAATGTTTTCACTATCTATTGTGTGCATGTATGACTGATTCTGGACCAATCATTTTAGTTATTTTAAGAAAGTAATTAATGCATATTACATGTTGAAGATATAATGAATATTAATTACATCTTCAACATTTAATATACGTTAATTACTTTCTTAAAATAACTAAAATGATTGGTCCAGAATCAGTCATACATGCACATAATAGATAATGAAAACAAAATAACCTAACCGTATATAGAGTTAGGTTCAAATGTTTTCACTATCTATTGTGTGCATGTATGACTGATTCTGGACCAATCATTTTAGTTATTTTAAGAAAGTAATTAATGCATATTACATGTTGAAGATATAATGAATATTAATTACATCTTCAACACTTGATATACATTAATTACTTTCTTAAAATAACTAAAATGATTGGTCCAGAATCAGTCATACATGCACACAATAGATAGTGAAAACAAAATAACCTAACCCTATATAGAGTTAGGTTCAAATGTTTTCACTATCTATTGTGTGCATGTATGACTGATTCTGGACCAATCATTTTAGTTATTTTAAGAAAGTAATTAATGCATATTACATGTTGAAGATATAATGAATATTAATTACATCTTCAACATTTAATATACATTAATTATTTTCTTAAAATAACTAAAATGATTGGTCCAGAATCAGTCATAAATGCACACAATAGATAGTGAAAACAAAATAACCTAATTATATATATATATATATATATATATATATATATATATATATATATATATATATATATATATATATATATATAAAAGAAGATTTTACTAAATTATAAGAGGTACAAGCTTTACTACATTATGTACATTCATTTTATGCATAGAAAATCTTATCCTGTAAACAAAAAGTAAAATGAAAATGTCAAAAAATCATCTTCAAATTCGGAATCGCTCAAAGAGCAGTTGAATCGGTCAACATAAGACTCCCCTTAAGAACTCCATCATCTGATCCCCGCACCTAACTCTGAATCTCGCCTCATTCTCCACCGAAGAACATAAAACATAAAGTTGGTCTCCCGTACTCTCCCATGGTGTCTCACTCAAATTCGTTTCATGGAAAACCCTAACCACAAAATCTGATAGCCTCTGCCAACCACCATTTTTGCCTTGCTGCTAAACGGACTACCTTCCATCGTCTGATAAACTCAACACCACCACTCACCGTTTCTTTCTCTATCTATGTTCACCATAGAATCGATGAAAGTCATAAGGTTCTATTGATTTATTTTTCAGGTAAACTAAATTTTGAGTGTTTGTTTCCTTTTGGATTTTCGGTTTATTTGACTTCATGCCCACATTTTAATTTTCTGCTTTGATTTAATGCCTAGGATCGATGGATAAGTTGACCACTTTAAAAAGAAGGAATCCACTTTAATTGTAAATATCCATCGATCTACGCACACACATGTTTATAGATCTATGTTTTTGTGTGTAGATCTGAGTTGTAAATACCTCTTTGTATAGATCTTAAAATGAATATCAAGATTGGTTCCAGGGTCAGTAACAGAGGCGTCGGAGGGAGGTGGTGGCGGCGGTTGTAACGGTGACGAAGCTGGCGTAGATGGTGTCGGCAACCACCAAGCTCCACCGACGTCATCCCTTCCTTCAACCACAAGCGGCGTTACCATTGTTATTGCATTCAAGCATTGATAAATGTCAAGACCTCTAAGTCGTAGTTGTTTTTTGAACATGAATGAAGGTAAGACTCTTATATATTCATCTCTATTAAAGCCCGCCTGTCTGTTTTCTTGGTTGTGATAATTTTCGTTTTGAGTCAGATGCTATCTGACTTCATGTGTGTGTTTATTGGGATGAAAATGGGAAAGAACGTGAAAGAATAGGGCTGATGGAATGAAAATCGGAGTGATGAACAGGAACAAGATCACTAACTTATCTGGTGGTTCATATTGGGGAATTGATAATTACCTCTATATGGATTGTGTCTCTTGTTGATATATACAACAAGAAAAAGAGATGTTTAAATATATACCAGTATGTCATATTTAAATCTCTTTACATATTTAAAAATCATTTCATAATTATTTTAGTAATTTAAGCATTATTATTCATGTTTGAGATTTTTTAAAACAAACATTGTATAGCATGATTATTTAGCAAGTTAATATTGTTCTAAAGAGAAAAATACAATTACTGGATGTAGCCGAGACATTATCCACCAAGTGGAACTACATGCCAGTACAAAATTAACTTTAATTATTCATATTTAAAATATTTAAACGAATATTATGTTATTAATTTTTAAATAAACTAATAATGACTCAAATGAGAAAAACAATTCAATAAGATAGAGGCATTATTCACCAAGTCGAACGATAGGCTTATTGAGCTCAATTTGAAAATATTGATCTGAGCAAAATAGAAATTATTAAAGTTGTTATAAAATGATAATATTCCAACTATTTAAACATTTCAAACATTTAAAAGACAAAACTGCAAATTTGGTCCTTGTGGTTTGTAAAAAACTTTGGATAGGGTCCAAAATTTTTTTGACTTGCATGGAAGGTCCAAAATCAAAACTTTTGCATGATTTTGGTCCCAAAATTAGAACATTCCCGTGGTTTTGGTCCTTGCAAGACCTGAAATGACGGTTTTGCCCTTCTACATTCTTTTTTACATTATTTTTTACTATTTATAATGTTTTTATAACTACAAATTAAAAATAAATTAAAAAAATATACATCCCACCATACCGTCTCTCTCTCACTCTCTCCCCTCTCTCCCTCCCTCCCTCTCTTTCTCTCTCTCATCATTCTTTTCTTTTTCTTCTTCTTCTTCTTCTTTAAAACCTGCAACAAAACACAAATCCACTTGAATATTGAGTGTAAGCTTCATTGCAGCCCACTATTCCTCTCTCCCATTTTCTTCGTCGGAAAACTCAAACAAACAAAAAAAGACCCAACGGGGACTGCGACCTCTAATCTACAACTGGATCAAAAACACCGACCATTACATATTCAAAATCAATCTCCAAATGTTCCAGGGACATCGGTTTTACGTTTCCTTCAAACGAATTGAGCTGTCAAAAAAAAAAAAAAACCTTACCTTCAAAGCTTCAATCCATCAGTTTTGCATTCATCATTTTAATCCCACAGAAACCCAACTCAGCTTAACACCAATCGAGTCAATCATGCTTACATCTACACACGATAGTTAGGGATTCCACTTGATAAAAATGCATAAAAGCTCATGGGTTTTCAGAATATGCATCATGAAGTGGGTGATTCCTATGTTTATAAAATTCAATCATCTGTTCTTCATCAGTAATATGCATAAAGAAAACTCCCAATTCCTCATTATTAAACATGAATTGCTGAAATTGAACAAAAATTGCAGTAATTGAAACTCAAAATCTTTGAGATAATGAATGGATCCCAGAACTCTTTTCACCAGAAAATCTACACCCACCCACATAATAATAAACACGAATTGTAGAAATTGAAAATCAAAATTCTAAGCTACCCTAAAAATTTCCAAAGAAACACAAAATCAAATCTAAAATGGAACCTTAGAAGATTTCGATGGTTGAGGGCACGCTTCAAGCTCCAAAAATTAAACGTTGTCGAGCTGTTAAATTTGCTATCGGATTCAACGTTGTCGAATTTATCGAGGTTTCGATTTTGACGGCACGCTTCAAGCTCCAAAAATTAAACCCACTGGCTCGAGAAGAAGAAGGGGGAATGGAGGCAGTGTGAGGTAAGAAAATTACCGATGAGAAGGGTCGATGACTGTTGTAGGTCGCATCTTGCCGGGAAAGGAAGGTGATAGCTATGGAAACAAATCGATCATAGATGTCTTTTTGATGTGAGAGAGAGAGAGAGAGAGAGAAAGAGAGGGAGAGAGTGAGAGAGAGAGAGAGAGAAATGTGGGGTGGGTATTATATGGTCAAATGGTCGTGCACGTTTCTTTTTTTTCTTTTATATTAAAACAATCAAAATAAACTAAGAAAATGTAAAAAAACAAATAATAAGGGCAAAACAGTCTTTTCATATTTATTTGGACCAAATTCACGGAAAAGTTTTGATTTTGGACCTTCCATGCAAGTCGAAAACTTTTTGGACCCTATCCAAAGTTTTTTGCAAACCACAAGGACTAAATTTGTAGTTTTGTCTATTACGAATAAAATTGAAATTTTAGGTAGCTTTAGGACCCACCTTAGCACCTTAGCTTAGCTACGCCCCTGGCTTTAAAGAAACGGCTGCCGGCCATGAATATCGAATCAAGGCCCAGTCTCCACTTAAAGACACATAAAAAGCCTAAAATTAAGAGTGCTGATCGTTACAAATAAACTGCTTCTCTATTAATTCAGTCTTCTCTTCTTCCTCACTCCAGATACAACTCCATTTGTTCAATCGCAAGAAAATGTCGAATGGCATTCGATTCTTTGAACTTTTTAACAAAACCAAGATTCCTTCTGTAGGTCTCGGCACATGGCAATCGGAGCCTGGTGTTGTTGGTGATGCTGTTACTGCTGCTATTAAGGTTACCCTCTCTCTCTCTCTCTCTCTCTCTCTCTCTCTCTCTCTCTCTATTAGCTGTTCTTAATCTCTGTCGATCCTTATCATGTAATGAAAAAATCGCTTTCAATAATGATCGTATATTCTATTCACGTTTTGTGCTCTAACATGTGTTTATCGCCCTATTACAACAAATACATTTAGCACAGTTTAATATAGTTAACCGGGGTTAGTAAGGGTTTCGACTTCGGATATTCAAACCCAAATTTAGCTATCTACCAATTAGCAATCGATACCTAAAACTAAAATTGGTGACATGGAACACAAATTTGTGTGTTTATGAAGTCATTTCTTATGAGTATGTGTAACAATTATGAATTGATTAGTAAGAATTTTATGCTTGTTTAGTTTCTATTAACAATTTAGGATCCCCCAATAATACCATTTCTTTAAGTCATGTAACATGTAATGGTTCTTATACATGTAGATGGGGTATCGCCATATTGATTGTGCTCAAATTTATGGCAACGAGAGGGAGGTATGCAATTACTAACTTTCGTTCATTGGATTTTCTTTCTCTCTGGTTGCTAATTCTGCAAAATGTTATAGTATGGATTGTTAAATTTATTTATTTCAGATTGGTTTAGTTTTGAAAAAACTCTTTCAAGATGATGTGGTGAAACGAGAAGATTTGTGGATCACCTCTAAGCTCTGGTTTGTCACATTCCATGGAATCTAGATTCTTCTCATATCATAACATGTTTCCACACACACACACACAGATCCTTCCAAGTTTCAGTTAACAATCTATAATAATCTCCAGGTGTTCCGATCATGGACCAGAAGATGTACCAGTGGCATTAGACAGAACACTGAATGATTTGCAGCTTGACTATATCGACTTATACCTTGTATGTATGCATTACATAAAAAATTTGTATATTTTTGTATATACGATTGATTTGACCAATGAAAGATTTTTTTTTTATTGTTATCTTGAAGATACATTGGCCTGTTAGGCTGAAGAAGGGATCTGTTGGGTTTAAGCCTGAGAATCTTGCTCCAGTAGATATTCCAAACACATGGAAAGCAATGGAGAAACTTTATGACTCTGGGAAGGCGAAAGCAATTGGTGTTAGCAATTTTTCCACCAAGAAATTGGGTGATTTGTTGGATGTTGCACGTGTTCCACCTGCTGTCAACCAGGTGGAATGTCATCCTTCATGGAAGCAAACAAAACTAAGAGACTTTTGCAAATCCAAAGGCGTTCACTTATCTGTGAGCTAACACATTGCCATAATAAACAAAAACATTGATTTTCAAAAAATAACCAAAAAAGTAGTATATTTTAATAATTGGCATACGATATGATTTTGTATACTTTTTGCAGGGATATTCGCCGCTTGGTTCTCCGGGGACCTCGTTCATTAAAAGTGATGTACTCAAACAACCGATTCTTATTTCAGTAGCAGAAAAATTACACAAGACACCTGCTCAGGTTGCTCTACGGTGGGGTCTACAGATGGGTCATAGCATACTTCCCAAAAGTACAAGTGAATCCCGGATCAAAGAAAATTTTGAGATTTTTGACTGGTCAATTCCTGATGATTTGTTCACTAAGATCTCTTCTGATATCGAGCAGGTATGGATGCATGCCAAAAGTAGTACAACTTGTTATGTCTTGTTTTGTCTTGTCTTGTCTTGTCCTGTATTGCATAACAAATGGGGTCTCAAGAACTTGTGTTGTTGTTTTTGCAGGCTAGGCTTCTGAGAGGCACTTCTTTTGTGGATGAGACTCATGGTCACTACAAGACACTCGAGGAACTATGGGATGGTGAAATATGAATGTTGCATGGTGTAGGATTTTGCTTTCCATGCTATTCTACCTTACTCTTAACCTTTTAAGATTTTCCTTAACCTTTCTTAATGTTACGAGTGAAATCTTAAACACTACTGGTGTGCATTGTGGGATGGATGTTATGTTTGTTTGTTAATTTTCTTCCATCTATACATTCCTATTCCGGTGGTGATTGTTAGTGTATCCCACGTCGTCACGCTCGCTTATGTCTTTATATATGTTGGAGTTTTCTCTCTCTCTACTAAAGGGTTTTTTTTGGAAAGACAATACTGGACTCCTCATATATCTTACAATGATGTTGCAAGAAATAGATTTGCTTTTTCACCTTTTTTCTTTTCTTTCTAATGTATTCTTACTCATTCTTATTCTCAACAATTTTATGAAAATTAACATTTTACCCACCACCACCACCACCACCTCCATCACTCATCACTATCGTCACCACCATCACTTCAACCACAACTGCCACCACCACCATTTATTATTTTTATAATTTATATAATATATCTTTAGATTTCGGATGTTACCAATGCTGGAGACTTTTTGGATATGATATTCATTATAGAACACCTCCTGTTGAAAGTTTGTCGTTTCATCTTGAAGACAAACAACCTATTGTGTTTAAACTATTCCAACGTGTTACTAATGTTGTTTTTAAACCCATTATTGCTGCTTTTCATGTAACACCCAAAATCAGAAAGGTCAAGAAAGAAAAGAAAACCCTAAGTTAAAGGGGTCGACTCGTCGAGTCCAAGGAGGAACTCGATGAGTCGGAGCGGGATCCAGGGGATCGAGTAAGTGACCAACTCGGCGAGTCGGCTCGTGGACTCGGCGAGTTGGATCTGAAGAGGAAAACCTTAAATTCGGGACTTTGGGTGCTATTTAAACTCCTTATTCTCTCCATTAGGGTTCCTTAGAGCCTCCTTTACACAGAATACGATCCCTAAGCCCCATTGTTACACATTCAAGCTTCCAAGCCATTTTTGGGTGATTTGAAGGAAAGAAGGAGGAGGGAAATCATTGGAGCTTCAAGGTTTGGTCTTAGATCCAGAGTTTGTGGAATCTTTCAGAGTTATTGAAGGTACTAAGCCGTTTCCTTCATTTAGATCTATTCTAGTTATGAGTGTTGGGGCTTTTAAGCCATGTTTAGATATCCATTTGAGTTAGAAGCCAGATCTGAAGTTGCTACTTCAGATCTAAGCACATTTTGGCATTGTGAAACATAAAGTAACTGTCCTTGAGTTGATTATAGAGCCTCTTTGCCTTAAACCCTAGTTTATGGTGTGTTTGGCCTAGATATCCTTCTCTACATGTAAAATTTACAACTTTACGTGAGTAATAGGCTTGGGAAGAGTAGATCTACAGTTTGGAGTCCAAGCATGACTCAAAAAGCTTCTGCATGTATGAAGAACTGAATGGACTCGACGAGTCCTTTGAGTGGACTCGGCGAGTAGCATGAAGATTAGGAGGAACTCGACGAGTGGGATGAACAACTCGTCGAGTCGGATGAAGATTGCCGTAGACTCGGCGAGTCAAGTCGTGAAACCCCGAACCCCTTCGAGTTAGGACTCAGATCAGTGAGTTGAGTGGAGACTCAGTGAGTTGGACAGGATAGGACTCGAAAATCAGTAGACTCGACGAGTCAGGGGATGACTCGGCGAGTCGAGTCGCGAATGGAAGGATTCTGAGCCTAGGAACTCAGCGAGTCAGCAGGCAAACTCGGCGAGTAGAGTTGACCTGGAAGGTTGATTTTGACCAAGACTTTGACTTTGACCAGAGTTGACTTAGTTGACTTTCGGAGGACAGTTAGACTAAGTGTTGCATTGTTATTGGTAGCTCGGGGAGCTAGTGGAGCAGGAGTTCAGAGAGTTGTCGGGCAGCAGCTAGAGGGGGTTATCAGCAAGGTCAGCAAGTGTGGGTGAGTTTCCCTTTTGTGTGAATGGGTCTACGGCCACAATGCCGGCCCATGTAGTTATGAGTAGGAAGACCCGGGGGTTAGCCATAGGTACAATATGCTAGTATGATATTCAGGACGAGGTCCAGTGTAGCGGGCGGGTGCCCAAGGAATGGTTTGCATGATAGTTATACTTGTTGTCTGTGTGATACATGTATGTGCCTGGTAGGAAGGTGAGTGCGGGCGAGGTCCCGTATCTCACCAGCAGCAGAGTATGGACGATGTTCCATGTCTTACTAGCAGCAGAGTAGGGGCGAGGCCCAGGTTAGGGAAAGAGTGAGTGTGGGCCGGGCCCGTATCTCACTATCAGTAGGAGTGTGGACGGGGTTCCATGACTCATCAGTTGCAGGACATGGGCGAGGCCTTTAGAACAGGATTCGGTAGTATATGTTAGCGTATGTGTGGCGATATGTTTATGTGTTAGTATATGTTGGCGGGCGAGGCCCAGTGACAGGCGAGGCCTAAGTAAAGCAGACCTGTATCCGAGCGGGGCTCGAAGCCAGGCGGGGCCTGGAGCGGCGGGGCCGTTGTAGCGGGCGAGGCCCAGAATAACGGGCGTGTTGCCCGGTATGTGCAGTATGTGGCTATGCATGGTATGTGGTAGGTTGGGGAACTCACTAAGCTTCGTGCTTATGGTTTTCAATTTTGGTTTCAGGTACTTCCGGTAGCGGAGGGAAGAGCTCGGGGTGATCGCATGGCACACACCATAGCTTAGACAGTCTGGGACGTTTTACTCTGATAATGAACATATGTTTTTGGAAATTAATATTCTGACTATGTTATGGATTGATAATTATGTTTTAAGCAATGTTTCATAAACGAAATTTTTAATCTTGAATTTTGGGACGTTACATTTCAATTTTGGCTTGAATGGAATGTAACACCTATGATGAAAAGGCACGAAAATTGTCATATGTTGAAGTCCCAAGTCAATATGTTTGGAATAAATCAGATAAAGTACGGACAAGAAGAAAAACAAAGACAAAGTCACTTAGTAGAATTAATCACGTGTCTCCCAAGTCTGGTGATATTTATTACTTACACATTTTGCTTAATAAAGTAAAGGGTCCTACTTGCTATGAAGATATCAGGACAGTTAACGATACCATTTATAAACCGTATAAAGATGCTTGCTACACTCTTGGTCTATTAGACGATAATAAAGAGTACATATCTTTTATACACGAAACACATCATTGGGCCACTACCACATTCTGCAGGTCTCTATTTGTTATGTTGATTACATCCGATAGCCTATCCCATCTTCATCATGTTTTTAAAGAGACCTATAATTGTCTTTCTGATGATGTCGTTCACATTAGTGAACAAGAAATCGGCGTAACAGATACATTTTCAAATAATTTAACCCATTTACACTAAAAACATTCTAAAATTAATTGATATTAAAAATAAATAATTTCATAATTTTTTTTTGTCTTTTCTGGCTTGAAGTTAAAACCGGAAGCAATTTTCCACCTAACATTGTCATACATTGAGAAATCTTTATCGAGTTGTGGACCGAGTTTGAAGCAAATACCCAATATGTCGTTACCTTATCACAAATATATTCAAGATTCTTGCAATATGTTAATTCAAGATGAGCTTAATTATGATCCGTTCGATCTTGAAGTCGAACATCAACAACTGCATTCCAAATTAAATGTCGAGCAAAAAAAGGTTTATGATAAAATTATGAATGTTGTTAACAACAAAAAAGGTGGTGTCTTTTTCTTGTATGGTTACGATACAGGAGAAACAAGAAAACATTTGTTTGGAAGACACTGTCTACTGCTATTAGATCTAAAGGTGAAATTGTTATCAACGTTGCTTTAAGAGGAATTGTAGCACTCTTGCTCTCTGGTGGTAGGACAACGCATTCAAGATTTCATATACTAATCAACTTGAATGAGGATTCATTTTGTTCTATTACAGCAAGTAACGATGTAGCTGAATTGTTGAATAAAGCTAGACTTGTCATATGGGATGAAGCCCCGATGATGCATCGTCATTGTTTCGAAGCAGTTGATAGGACACTTAGAGACGTTATACTTTCATCAGACAAGAATAAACCATTTGGAGGCAAGACCATTGTATTTGGAGGTAACTTTCGACAGATTCTTCCAGTAATACAAAGAGGAAATCATTCAAATATTGTCCAGGCATCATTGCATTCATCAAGATTATGGCGTGAATGTATAGTTTTACGTTTGAATGTAAACATGAGGCTTCAGGTCGGCTATCCAAGTAATGATTTTGAAGAGAAAAAATCATTTGTTGAATGGATTCTTAAAATTGGTGAAGGTACTATTAGTGGCTCTAATGATTGTGAAGTTGAAGTTGAATTTCCAGAAGATGTTATCGTTCCCTCTACGGGTGACCATATTCATTCAATTGTATCCACCATTTATTCATCATTTCAGAACCATCTTGATGATCCATCATATTTTCAAGATAAAACTATTTCGGTCCCTACAAACGAAGAAGTCGATGTCATCAATGAGTACATGTTAGAGTTGATGAAAGATGAAGGAAAAACGTATCTGAGTTCAGATTCTTTAAGTGAGACTGAGGCACAAGATTCTTTTGAGGAATCGGTATACTCTCTAGATGTGTTGAATGGTTTTAAGGCTTCTAGAATTCCCAACCATAAACTTATACTAAAAAAAGGTTTTATGCACATGTTACTTCGTAATATCGACCAAACCAAAGGACTATGCAATGGTACTAGATTACAGATTGTAAGACTTGGAAGACACATTATTGAAGCCCGAATCATATCTTGCATATTTTTCAATGAGACTAATTATATATTTCGCATGAAATTAACACCATCTGATAAAAAAATCCATTCCATTTTCAGCGGAGGCAATTCCCTATAGCTGTTTGTTTCACAATAATCATTAACAAAAGTCAAGGACAATCATTATCATATGTTGGATTGTACTTGCGTAGACCTGTTTTCACTCATGGTCAGTTATATGTAGCTGTTTCTTGTGTCACAAGTAAAAAAGGTTTGTAGGTACTCATGTGACGTGGAAGGTCGTTCAACTAATAAAACAAAAAAATGTTGTCTACAAAGAGGTCACTCAACAATTATAGATATTTATCAATTTCGATGTATCTTCTATATATTTTAATAACACAAATAGCCATAGTTTTTTTCTTTAATCATTAAACATTTGTATGTTTTTTATGCGTTCCCCGCATTTAGCGCGAGTTATAATCTAGTTTATATACATATTACCTTTTTTTAGTTTTAGTTTTTTGACTTTTTATTTGATTTATAATAATTAATACAAGAGTTAATAGACTTCTTTAAGTTTTAACAAATGTGTCTTTGATGAAGTTTCACAAATGGTTCTTAGATGAAGTTTCACAAAATGATAGAAATTGTCCTTATCAAAAACTATTTCAACTTAACGGATCCATCAAACGGACATCCATTAGATGGACCACTGGTGTGCAAGGTTTGCTCTAAAAGACCATTCGTCCAAAAAAGATTTTATAGCTATTATTTTAGAGAAAAAAATGAAACCATAAGGACCATTTGTGAAATTTTGTCTTTTACATAGATCATTGACATATTATCAACTTTTTGAAAGTTGGACTGACATTGTGAATTTGACCAAAACACAAGGACCATTACTTCAATCTACTCTTGGTTTTTGAAGCAAATAAATTCAATTTTCTTTCCTTTCATATCAATCAATTAAAGTGATTTAATACCAAAACCAATCGACCCTAAACATAAGTACATAACAAGTCGAATTCACTTGAATTTCTTCTTCTAAAGTAGGCTTAAAATGAGCTAGAACCAAAAGAGATG
Organism: Lactuca sativa; assembly: GCF_002870075.4. Classification (NCBI taxonomy): domain Eukaryota; kingdom Viridiplantae; phylum Streptophyta; class Magnoliopsida; order Asterales; family Asteraceae; genus Lactuca; species Lactuca sativa. Next base: position 319,703,734 of record NC_056627.2, on the reverse strand, counting down.
ATCTATATGTATTAGTATATGTGTTTACTTCACGAACCAGAAGAGAGAATCCGTATTTGTTTCCTCAAGATCCATGAGGTTTCCTCATCCAATTCCGGCCTTTAAGATTGATAAAGTTGAATAAAACAAAATTGACATGTGAAACAGAACATCGACATTTGCAGGTTTCCATGTCTGAAAACAATTTGTTTTTTAGGTTTTATCTTGATTATTTTCTTTTTCAGGGACGAGGTTTATGTAATGGAGAAGAAGGCCTTGAATATGTCGACCGCAATTCTCTACAATGCGTTTGAAATTGGGCTTGGGTTATATTCTCAAAGAGATGGAATTTTTGGTGTTTTCATTTTTAGTGTCAAATTGTCCCCTTTCTTTCCCTTGGATCACTTTTGCCAGTTGTCTGCTGCTGGCTTCTTTATTTTCATAAAAATATGCTGTCCGTTTTAGAAAAGAAAAACATTTAAAACTTGAATTCTTTAAAGAATGGGACCAAAATTATGGGTCCAAAGTCAACAATCCAAACATCTAACTGGAAATATGGAAATATTGGAGCTTTAAAAAACGGCATCCGGCCATAAAAGAGCCTAAAATTAAGAGTGCTGTTAATCCATAGTCTTCTCTTCTTCCTCACTCCTACAAAAAAAAATACAACCCTATTCTCAACATTTGTTCAATCGCAAGAAAATGTCGAATGCCATTCAATTCTTTGAACTGTTTAACAAAACCAAGATTCCTTCTGTAGGTCTCGGCACATGGCAATCGGAGCCTGGTCTTGTTGGTGATGCTGTTACTGCTGCTATTAAGGTTACCCTCCCTCCCTCATAGCTGTTCTTACTCTCTGTCGATTCGTATCCTGTAATGAAAAAATCACTTTCAGTAATGATCGTATATTCTATTCATGTTTTGTGTTCTAACATGTGTTTGTCGCCCCTTTACGTCATTACAACAAATACATTTAGCACAATTTAATAAAGTTAACCAGGGTCAGTAAGGGTTTCGACTTCGGATATTCAAATTCAAATTTAGCTATCTACCAATTAGCAATCGATACCTAAAATTGGCGACATGATGCACACATTTCCGTGTTTTATGAAGTCATTTCTTATGAAATGTATTTGATATATAATGTTTCATATGCATGTAGATGGGGTATCGTCACATTGATTGTGCTCAAATTTATCGCAACGAAAGGGAGGTACGCAATTACTTACTTTTGTTTATTGGATTTTCTTGTTCTCTGGTTGCTAATTCTATAAAATGTCATTGTATAGATTGTTAAATTTTATTTCTTGCAGATTGGTTTCATGTAAATTTATTTATTTCAGATTGGTTTAGTTTTGAAAAAGCTCTTTCAAGATGATGTGGTGAAACGAGAAGATTTGTGGATCACCTCTAAGCTCTGGTTTGCCACATTCCATGGAATCTAGATTCTTCTCATATCATAACATGTTTCCACACACACACACACACACACAGATCCTTCCAAGTTTCAGTTAACAAGCTATAATGATTTGCAGGTGTTCTGATCATGCACCAGAAGATGTACCAGTTGCATTAGACCGAACACTGAATGATTTGCAGCTTGACTATATCGACTTATACCTTGTATGTATGCATTACATAAAAAAATTGTATATCTTTTTGTATATATGATTGATTCAAACAATGAATTTTTATTTTTATTTATCTTGAAGATACATTGGCCTGTTAGGCTGAAGAAGGGATCTGTTGGATTAAAGCCTGAGAATCTTGCTCCAGTAGATATTCCAAACACATGGAAAGCAATGGAGAAACTTTATGACTCTGGGAAGGCGAAAGCAATTGGTGTTAGCAATTTTTCCACCAAGAAATTGGGTGATTTGTTGGATGTTGCACGTGTTCCACCTGCTGTCAACCAGGTGGAATGTCATCCTTCATGGAAGCAAACAAAACTAAGAGACTTTTGCAAATCCAAAGGCGTTCACTTATCTGTGAGCTAACACATTGCCATAATAAACAAAAACATTGATTTTCAAAAAATAACCAAAAAAGTAGTATATTTTAATAATTGGCATACGATATGATTTTGTATACTTTTTGCAGGGATATTCGCCGCTTGGTTCTCCGGGGACCTCGTTCATTAAAAGTGATGTACTCAAACAACCGATTCTTATTTCAGTAGCAGAAAAATTACACAAGACACCTGCTCAGGTTGCTCTACGGTGGGGTCTACAGATGGGTCATAGCATACTTCCCAAAAGTACAAGTGAATCCCGGATCAAAGAAAATTTTGAGATTTTTGACTGGTCAATTCCTGATGATTTGTTCACTAAGATCTCTTCTGATATCGAGCAGGTATGGATGCATGCCAAAAGCAGTACAACCTGTTATTTCTTGTCCTGTACTGCATAACAAATGGGGTCTCGTGAACTTGCGTTGTTGTTTTTGCAGGCTAGGCTTCTGAGAGGTACTTATTTTGTTGATGAGACTCATGGTCACTACAAGACAGTCGAGGAACTATGGGATGGTGAAATATGAATGCTGCCTGGTGTAGGATTTTGCTTTCCATGCTATTCTACTTTACTCTTTACCTTTTAAGATTTTCCTTAACCTTTCTTAATGTGACGAGTGAAATCTTAAACACTACTGTTGTGCATTGTGGGATGGATGTTATGTTTGATTGTTAATTTTCTTCTATCTATACATTCCTATTCCGGTGGTGATTGTTAGTGTATCCCACGTCGTCACGCTCGCTTATGTGTTTATATGTGTTGAAGTTTCCTCTTTCTCTACTAAAGGGTTCTTTTGGAAAGACAATACTGGACTCCACCTATATCTTACATTGATGTTGAAAGAAATAGATTTGCTCTTTCACTTTTTTTTTTCTTTTCTTTCTAATGTATTCTTACTCATTCTTATTCTCAACAATTTTATGAAAATTAACATTTAACCCACCACCCACCACCACTTCCATCACTCATCACTATCGCCACCATAATCGTTTATATCAAATAAAAATGAAAAGAGAGAACATAGCAGTTAACAACACCACAATTAAAATACATAATCGTTTCATTAATGATAACGCTTAGTACATAATGCATGGAAATTGACCTTTTAAAAATAATCGTTTATATCAAATAAAAATGAAAAGAGAGAACATAGCAGTTAACAACACCACAATTAAAATACATAATCGTTTCATTAATGATAACGCTTAGTACATAATGCATGGAAATTGACCTTTTAAAAACGTCTACAGTACATCAATGGTTCAAATCAGACAACGTAACGACCCTGTGAGTAGTGTACTCACTTAAATGTAGGGTCGATCCTACATACATAGAGAACTGAAAAGGGGTAGCACCAACGCATACCTATAACCAAATCTACAACAAGCGGTGAGTTGGATAAGTCCTACTCACGACGAGTGATCCCTGGTGTGGTGCAGGTGATGAGGTAGAAGCGCCCTGGAGCTCGGCTAGTCGGCACTCGACAATCAGTACCCTCTCCTCCAAAGCAGCATGTCGCTCCCGGTACTCCCTTACCTCTGCTCGGGCAGTGGTAAGATCCTCGATGAGCTGCTCCCTCAGATAGTGGTCTCTCTGGAGCTCCTGAGCATGTGCGGTAGTGACCTCCAGAGCAACCCTCATCTCCATGATTCGATGGGCTATCGTCTGCACCTAGTCCCCGATATCGGTAATCCTCCTGACCATGACAGGAAGGGCTTGGTCCGTGGGCCTTCCGTGGTGAAGATCGTAGAACCCTTGCTCCATCCTGAACGGTGGATGTTGTCCTTAGTGTCGGCTCGATCACTCCAGGTCGTAGGCCCAAAGGGGCATAGGGCCATTGGGGCCCAAACAATGCGCTGGTACCCTCACCATGTAGGGAGGGTCGATGACTTCGGACTCGGCGTCCGAATCATCGTTCTCTTCTTCCTCATCGTTAATCTCCTCGTCTATCTCTTCCTTTTCGATCTATTCCGGATCCTCGTTGGGATCCTCCTCAATCCATCCCCCGTTTCCGTGATTGGGGAAGTATGGGTCTCCAGGTGTTGGAAGCCCGCCATAGTGTCTGCACGAGAATATATAAGTATGAGAAAATAGATAGAATGTTAAAATACCCCTATAGTATTTTATGTCTTTTAGTTTTGTTCTTAGACCCTCTTGATTTACAGCTGATAAGTTTTAGATTTGTTATCCACCTTGACCACTCCTAGACACATGTTGGTCGTATCTCAAATAAATATAGTTGATCAGACTATATTTACCCTAGATATGATTACATAACTGTCTAAGTTTAGTCGCGATGTCCAACTCTTGTTATTGTTTTCTAATATACATGTATGTTTGTACACTTTTATAAAATACTTATATTTTTAAAGTATACTTTTAGTCAGAGTGTTTTAGTCCCATTGCATTTATAATTGTATATCTTGTATGGTTAGATATACTAGTTCATTATAAACAATGCTCTGATACCAATCTGTCACACCCCCGAACCAGGACAGCGGAAACGTTCGGGGGCGGATGACGTGATTATCTAGTATCACAACAATTGAATATGAATGAAACTTAGCAACCAAACAACAATACATTAAAAGATACCATCACACATTGTTTACAAATTGTATTTGTTCATCAAATTGTCAAAAATGACATAAAGTGAGTGAATTCAAAAAGTCGCAAATCCGATTCCCTGAGAATACAAGTCATTTGAAAATCGTAAACATTAAATGTTGGTGAGTTCATAAGCATTTTTGGAAGAAAAGGTTTGGAACATCTTTGTTTGTAATAATTTGTAAGGCTCCAGAAAATCCGATATTTTCTTGTGAAAAATGGTTTGTAAGTCTCGTTCTAGAACTGTGAATATTTTCAGTTGTATGAAAAATTGTAGTCTTAACTCTAAGACTGGAGTGGTGGTAATAGTGCACTGAAAAATGAAGCGTAGTTTTGTAATTTATAAAACCAGTGAAGTGTATACTTTTTGTAAATCCAAAATAACGTTGTTAATCCCTATGTGAGTCGTTACAACCATGCTTGATGTGACTGATATGCCTGTCATGACGTTCTTTAGGCGTCGGTTTTGGTAAGATGTTTGTCACCCTAGACCGGCCCAGTCTAGCTGTAGCGAACAACTCATGTGTGTGGGTGTCAACCCCGTATAGATCTATACACAATTACCTCGCTATCCCTCCAGGAGGCTCCGTACAGGACTTACGGTGTACGCTAGGTAGGTACGGTGAAGGAAAGTCTCACTAGAGCCTTAACAGATTTATGAGTACTTTGACTCCCATTATTGAATAATGAAATCGACATTACTAGTGTAAATTTATGACTGAATTTTTATGACACGTGTTTTACAGCTTTATGACATACAACTTATTACTTATGCTTTAACAGCTTTATGATAGACAGATCTTGACTCGCGAAACTTTCTGTCACGAATTCTGTTTTGTATACCATTTTGGTTAAATTATTTATAATACCTTTTATAAGTAATCATTAGTGAACATATCATATAACATAAGTTCTCAAGTTTTTAAGCCATCCAACAAAATAGTGACAACTTAGTTAAGAATATTTTTCCAATAAAATTAATATTAGCAAAATATCAAGTTTTGTAGTTTGTTTAATACACCAAATATTATTTTGAGAGTTTTGTAACACAAAATATTCTAATTTGTTGTGACCCTAGCAAGTCACGATTTTCACAAAATACAAATATGACCATGAAATTTATTATATGCAAATATTTGTGTAAGTATTCGTGTTAAAAATGTATATGTCCAAAAGTTAAGCATGTTTGAGCACAACACTCATTTTTTCACCAGTTTTGAGTGTGCAACCCACATCCACAAGTTTTCATGCAACATATATGTTAACAAACAGATTTTTCATGGTTTTTATGAAGATGCATAAGATAAAATCAATGTTCATGCAATTACCCAAAGGTTAAATACATTACACATAGGTCCATGCAATTATCTAACGATTAAACAAAACTTGACTTGTATCTCCCCCCCCCCCCCCCCCCCCCCCCCCCGGCGCAAAAAAAGTATGAAAAATACGAAGATAGTGGGGGGTATGAAGCTCACCTTGAAGATTTCGTGTGGTAGAAGAGAGGAAAATGAAGAGATTTCGAGCCTAGTCTTGCACCTCTTGAAGGTATTCTCGAAATTTTAGGTGTTTCTAAGAACTTAACACACAAAAAAAGTGTGTAAATAAGAAGTTGGTATCATAAAAATGTTTAGAATTACAAGGCTACATGAAGTTCTTACCAAATGACTAAGATTTTTCCTTGAAGTGAACTCCTTCCTTGAAGATGGTCTCGGAAATTTTGAGGGAAAAATGAGAGCATTTGAGAGAGTTTGGAGTGGGATGAATTGCAAATGGGTGTTGTGTGTATGGTGGGGTATTTCGGCCGAGAATAAGAGAGAGAGAGAGAGTGGGGGTGTTGACTTTGTTGATTAGAGGCTTGAGATGATACTTGCTTGGAAGTATGTAGGTTAATTGCCTTGTTATTTAAGCGGTAAAAGTGAGGTGGCAAGGGTTTTCTCATTTCTTTCTCTCTCTTTTTTTTTTGTTTTATTCAAGCCTTAGTCGAAACTAAGGGGGTTTGCGGCCTTAAGGCCTCTGAAGGGTTTTCGGTTTTAAGTGTGGCCGAAAACACCCTAATTCCCTAATGTGTTTGCGGTTTTTGATGTGTGTATGGATCTTTGGGTGTTATTTGATCCAATAGAAGGGTTTTTGGCCCAATGGAAGGCCCATAAGAAGTTTTAGGCCCAATAAGGCCCAAAGAAAGGATTTTAGGTCCAATAAGGCCCAAAGAAAAGCTTTCGGCCGAATAGGGCCCAAGGAGAAATTTTCGGCCCAATAGGGCCCAAGGAAAGAGTTTTTGGCCCAATAGGGTGTTGGGCCGAGAATTCTTGGACCAAGGCCCAAAGTTGATTGGGCTTAGCTATTGGATCGAATTTTTGGGCTTGTATGAGGCTATTTCATGTTGAATCACAATGTATGCACGTATGAATTCGAATAACATTGTAGTATGAATTTTATTAATAAGATGCAACAAGGTTACATAGAGGAATTTGTTGTGAACAAGCTTCGCATCTTAAACCCTAAATTGCTAGTTGTGACATCATCCCCCCGTTAGAGGGATGATGTGTGTAAAATGCACTTGTTTTATCCCTACTTTTATTGATATATTTAGCACACAAAGGCAGTGAACCTGTCTTTTAGTGGTATAGTTTAGTAAGTAAGGTGTCGAACTCAGGGAACGGAAAATTAAACTAATAACTAATTTTAACTAAAACAATTAATGAAAGTAAAAGGTTTTTCTTCTAGTTTTACAAGACTAGAAACTTAAGCAACACTTAATTAACTAAATGACTAAAGCAAACAACTAATTCACCAAATTTGATAAAGATGTTTCTATTTAGGTTCAACCAATTCACTCCTATGGTTATTTGTATTTATGATAGATTAATTGTTATTGGCTACCAATTAAAGTGGTTAGGTTCATGTCCATTACTCCTAACCCTTAGACAATTAACTAATTTAAGCGGTGATCAAATGTTTAAACTAATTAATTCCCTAGATTAATGATTTGGATTAAATAAGATTTGTAGTGGTGAATCAATTTAGTAAATCAATTAACCTCTTGTTTGATGGTTTCTCAAACAAGCTCACACATTAATCTAATTATTGTCTTATTAATCTTAGTTTCATAATCATTATTCCTAAGCATATGAATTAGTGTTCACATAGACATATGAGGTTAACAACTAAGAGATGTTCACGCAGCTTAATTGTCTTCCAATTAACAGAAAATAATCGTGATTAATGCATAAGGGTCTTTAACAAACTTAATTTAATAGATCACTAATAAACAATTAATCAAAAACTAAGAATTAAACCATAGGAGTTCCTTGGTATTCCCCAAACAGAAACAAAAACGAAATTAGTTCATAGTTGCAGTAAAATCACACACAAAAACAAGTTCAACTAGATTAGACATACTCAAATCCTAAAGCTAAGTGGAATGATTAACCTAGTTGCTTCAATTCTTCAAAAGGTTGGAGATTAGAATTCCTCAGCGTCTTCCAGTGCTCTCAATCGCAGAAGGATCTTCAAAAATTGCCAAAAGTGTTGTCCCATCAGATAAAGGTTTGATTTTTATAGATATCTCAAAACAGGGGGTACTCGGCGAGTAGCAGACCCAACTCGCCGAGTAGACTCGTTGTTATCCGTCTTAGATCAGGAGTCGTGTCTATCTTCTGGAATATTCAGCTGGACTCGCCGAGTATACTCGTGTACTCGCCGAGTAGATGGTCTTTTGTTCCTCAATCTTCATTCTTTGGTCTTCAATTGCTTTCCCTTGCTTCCTTTTACTCCCAAGCATGTCTTTTGAACTGAAAACAAAATTTAAACAATATTAAGTACCTTTTGTCCATATTATTCACATAATTAGTTAAAAATGAATAAATATGTATACTAAATAATTAACTAATTATACACATATCAAAATACCCCACACTTGACTTTTGCTTGCCCCCAAGCAAAACTAAATTTTAAACATATTAGAATCACATATGACAACTCCAATCTAACCCAACCATTATGCCGAGACCGCAACGCATGCATTTGTGTCTAAAATTTTTCCTAAGGACCTCCCATACTCCAAATACTCACAATCCTCATAAACACTTGCCCACTCATCCCGAACTATGCTCATTTTATGCAACCCTCCGAATCCATCCGCAGAAAACCTCTTACCCTCAAGTTATTTTTAATTGAGCAACCCAAGCATACATAATCTAGAATTACAACTTTTTGATACAACTATGGAGCTCTTTTGGAATTCTTCACTTCCTTTGGTAATTTGATCTTTGATCTCTTTGAATTCACCACCTTTATTGTTTGATTTTTGGTATCTTCAACTTTTTGAATTTCTTGGAATTTTTGATCTTTGAACTTCATACTTTAACTTTGATGCTCCAAAAATTCTTCAACTTTTCTTGTAATTCTCTCTCTTTTTTTTTTAACATGTAACTCACTTTTTTTTTTCACTCAAAACCCTACATGCTTAAGCAAGGGCGCTCAATCTCAACCTTTATTGGCTAACGATAACAATTTTCCTGGATACATTTCAGGTTTAGGCTGCTAAACATATTACATCCCTCGGGCCGAGCGGGGTCGTGTTTTTGTCCCATGATTTCACTGGAATAAGGAAGCCACAAATGCACTAGAACGTATATAGGCTCAACTAAACATTTGGGTCTTCATGCAATTATCAACACAACTCTAACATGAAATCCTAATTTTACTTTTACCAAAATTTTCTAAATTAAATCCTAAGTAATATTTTTGGTATGCAATTTTTTTTTTAAAATTAGCCTAAATTAAGATTCTAAGTTTTCTATTTATGTGACCAACCCCCTACCCCACACTTATTTTATGCAATGCCCTCATTGCATATTATGCAAGAATGCAAATATAGAGAGAATTGGAACAAACTCCCCTGGGGTAGCAGTCGATAGGTTGATACTCTCTTCTTCAGCTCCTTCTTCTCTTGACTTTCACCATGGGAACAGCTCATCCATGGCTCGGGTGTCATACGTATCGTGTGGTTGACAACTCGAAAATTTTAAGGAACAAGCTTCTTTAGAATATCTCCAGAGACAATTCCTCCCAAAAAGTGGGTAAATGTTGCAGTGAAAGTGCCCAAAGCAGTTCTGGAATTCGAAAATTGGCAGCCTACTCGGCGAGTAGTAGCGTGGACTCGGCAAGTAGCTCTTGTCTTAGAACGATATCGTGTAATAGCTCAGGTACTCGCCGAGTAGAATTTATGCACTTGACGAGTAGAACTGTCAGTTTCAAAAATTAATATAACTGATGCTCCATTCGACTCTGGTTTGGAAATGCAAACTGACCCTCTCTTCTAATTCCTTCAGTAATAGCACACTCCATTACTCTCAACTTTCACGGACTCAATCCTAAGGACAACACTCTATTTTTTCCTTGAAAATCTCTTAATCCCTTCTTGACCCTCAAATTAGCATGCCTCCTAATATTCTATCCTGAAAAAAATTAAACAACTAAAAGTGACACTAATAATCAACCCACAAAAACAAACATCATCCAAGTGTTTTAACATTTGTACAAAACATAACCAAAACATCATAAACATAAAAGAAAACAATTCTTCATCATTCATCCTCCATATCGGCTCCTCCCGTGCCACTTCCTCCTTCTCCGGCTCTCCTCCTCATCCGCTTATCCCAATTCATAATATATAGATACCCGGGACCGGATCTTGGGGTGATATTCATTTGTTGAAAAAGATATTCAAAAGATTGGTTATTATAGTTCACCCTTGCCCAATGTTATCTAAGTAGCGATGGTATTCTAATTGGTTCCATCCGTCATTATCCTCCTCCACCGGAATAACCGGTGGGTCTTCTCGCACCCGCTCGCTACGCTGTCTGACCCGCCTCCCCGGCTCCTCCGGAATCGCCGGCTCGTCTTCATGTGGGATGGTGAATGAGTCACCAAACTTCTCGACTATCCTCTCCCTCTGATATAATGCTGTGTTGAATGGTGGAGGGTGGATAACCGTGAGTGCCCTAGCTTGCGGCAGATCAAGTATCCCAAATGACTTGGCCAGTCGAGTGATAAACATTCCTCAATTGATTTTTGAATTGATTTTCTCCTTGACCGCCCCTTCGGCAAGGAATTTGGCAATGCAGTACGGGAGGTTGCAAAGGCTTCGGGAGTAATGATACTCCATAAATAGAAGATGTCAAGGGTTGGGACCTTGTCCCAATCCTTCCTCTGGTTGATGGTACTGGCAACAAGTCGGTGAATAAGGCGGTGGATTGGTGAGCGGATGTGGCCTTCTTGGGCGGTGGAAGGAATATAAACTCGGTTGGCGATCGTGTTCCACCATGTTGAGGCCACCACTGCCTCGGGAAGTTCTTTGTGGCTGTTTTCCAAGAATGCTTCAAAATCTTCCGTCAACATCATGCTTTGATCATAAATTCCCAACCTCCATGAGAACTCAGCAATGCTGCATTGTCGCAGCTCTCCACCCAAAGAAAAAGAGATTATGTTGGGATTGTAGTAGTCACTACCACCTCAGAATTAGATGGTAGCGAAAAACTCCCAGCACAACTCAACATACACGGATTCCTTAATTTTGAACAATTGTAACCACCCATCACACATGATGGTGGTGTACCCCAAACTGCACTCTTTCACCAAATAAGGTGTAAGCTCCTCCTCCAACCCTACATTGCCCAGCCAACCCCAATCAACCGCGTTTGGGAGATGAATTTCCTTTTGCTTGAGGGCCTCCAACCTGTTTCTAGCCCTTGTTTGGGATGACTTGGAAGTTATGTGTTGAAAGGAAAGCCATGGAATATCACTTTGGCTTCCCCCGCGCGAAGACTGCCCCCTTCTAGCCATGGTTCCTGCATACAAACACCAAAAAACACACCAGCAACAATACCCAGTAATTAAAAACAAAGACAGTGGGTCTGAATAGTCATCTACTCGCCGAGTACACGACCTACTCAGCGAGTAGGATGAACATCGGGACTGTATTGTCTTGGACCTGTGTATAGCGTCTAATAATCCAATTTTTCCATAGGGGTTTGTTGTAATGGGCTATCTAACCATAAATCATAAAAAAATTCGTCATAATATTACGTGATTCATGGCTAATTCGAAACCCTAGAATTTGAGGAAACCCCCAAATTCGAAATCAAGCAAAATTGGGGCAAATCTACGATAAAGATCGAACCTTTAACGAGTTTATAGTGTAAAGATGTTACCTTTTTGGTTGAATGATGCAAATCGAGTGGAAAATCGGAGAACTGAGACGAAATCGCGAAAATCGCCTAGCTACTCGAGGAATTGCTGTGCACGGCGAGTATGAGGTGAAATGGGTGAAAAACCCTCTTTTTTTACAGACTTATATTTCACCCGTGTAAATTGGCTACTCGCCGAGTAGATCGGACCTACTCGCCGAGTACATATGCAGTTACGCGTTTTTTCGGGTTACTCGGGTAGGTACTCGCCGAGTAAACGTGCCTACTCGGCGAGTAAACCTTGCATTTTGAAAAATTTTCTGACAATTTTGAAAAATTTATGTATTTTCTCATTTTTTAAACCATCCACCCCACACTCTAAGCATTGCTTGTCCTCAAACAGTTATGTTCTCAAAAATAGATGAAGAAAAGAAAAATAATAAAAATAAAGAAAAGGAAAGAAAATGCAAACTTGAAACTCGGGTTACCTCCCGAGAAGCGCTTCTTTTTAGGGAGTCATTAGTTGGACTCCTCCTCTTCTACGTGGTTGCAATCCTTTCCAGCAACAGCAACTCTTCCATTCCTTCATTCCGAGGGACTCCTTCTTCATATTTTTTAACCCTATGACCATTGACCTTGAAAGGCGTGCCATCTCTTGATAATAGCTCTATAGCACCATGTGGAAACACCGTCTTCACTATAAAAGGCCCATCCCACCTTGACTTAAGTTTTCCCGAGAAAAACTTTAGTCTTGAGTTAAAGAGCAACACTTTTTGGCCTTCATGAATTTGTTTATCTTTAATCCTTTTGTCATGCCACATCTTGGTCTTCTCTTTATATAGCCATGAACTAGAGTATGCATCATTCCTTAGTTCTTCAAGAGCATTCATTTGCATTAACCGGCTGCTCTTTAATTCCTCCATGTTGAAATTACACCTCTTCAAAGCCCAAAACGCCTTGTGTTCTAGCTCCACCGGTAAATGACATTGCTTTCCATAAACTAACCTATATGGTGTGGTACCAATAGGTCTTTTGAAAGCTGTACGAAAGGCCCAAAGTGCATCATCTAGCTTATCCGACCATTCCTTGCGATTGCTCCCCACTGATTTCTCCAAAATTCGCTTTAAGGCTCGATTTGTCACTTCGGTTTGTCCACTAGTTTGTGGATGGTATGATGTGGAAAACTTATGGGTGATCCCATATTGCTTTAACACCTTTTCCAATTGATCATTGGCAAAATGTGTGCCTCGGTCACTTATAAGGGCTTTTGGGACTCCAAATCGTGAAAATAGTTTCTTTAAAAACCGTACTACCACCCGTCCGTCATTTGTTGGTAATGCTTGTGCTTCCGCTCATTTGGATATGTAATCCACCGCCACTAGTATGTATTTGTTTCGTTTGGACATGGGAAATGGTCCCATGAAGTCAATTCCCCACACATCGAACACCTCGCATACTTGGATACTATGTTGTGGCATTTCGTTTCGAGATGAAATGTTTCCCACCCTTTGACAAGCATCACATTCTTTGACAAATTGGGTTGCATCTTTAAAAATTGTGGGCCAATAAAACCCAATGTCAAAGATCTTCTTCGCCGTGTAATGTGCTCCATGATGTCCACCCGCGGGCCCGCTATGATAATGCTCTAGTATTTTTCGGCTTTCCTTTCCGAATACGCATCTTCGTATGATCCCATCCGCACATCTTCGAAAGAGGTATGGCTCATCCCAAAAGTAATATTTTAATTCAGCAAAGAATTTCTTCTTTTGTTGACTGCTAAAATCTTTCGGGATGTATTTTGTAGCTAAGTAATTAGCTATGTCCGCGAACCATGGCTCTTCTCCCACTGTCACCATGATGTACTCGTCCGGGAAGTCGTCTCCAACTTTATCTTCTTCCAATTGCGGGTTCTCAAGCCTTGACAAGTGGTCAGCTGCCACATTCTCCATTCCCTTCTTGTCTCGTATCTCTATGTCAAATTCTTGAAGAAGTAGCACCCATCGTATCAGTCTTGGCTTGGCATCCTGTTTGGAAAACAAATACTTGATAGCCGAGTGGTCAGTAAAAATAGTAGTTTTAGATAAAACTAAATAAGGGCGGAATTTGTCAAATGCATACACCATAGCTAGTAATTCTTTTTCAGTGGTGGTGTAATTTTCTTGGGCCGAGTTTAGAGTCTTGCTAGCATAATATATGGGTTGAAAGTGCTTATCAACCCTTTGACCAAGGACAGCTCCTAATGCATAATCACTAGCATCACACATAATCTCAAAAGGTAAGTTCCAATTTGGTACAATAATGATCGGGGCATTAGTTAGTTTTTCCTTTAAAAATTCAAATGCCTCTAAACACTCTTTAGTGAATTCAAATGGTGCATCTTTTAGTAGTAATTGTGTTAGAGGTCTAGTTATTTTTGAAAAATCTTTTATGAAACGCCGGTAAAAACCCGCGTGTCCTAGAAAACTCCTAATGCCCTTCACATTAGTTGGTGGGGGTAATTTGGCAATAGTGTCTATCTTTGCCCTATCCACTTCAATTCCCATTTTGGAAATCTTGTGGCCCAACACTATACCCTCCTTGACCATAAAATGACATTTCTCCCAATTGAGGACCAAATCGGTTTTTTCACACCTAGCAAGCATTAAATCAAGATTAGTGAGACAATCATGGAAAGATGATCCAAAAATGGAAAAATCGTCCATAAAAACTTCCATGAATTTTTCCACTATATTGTGGAATATAGCTGTCATACACCTTTGAAAAGTCGCGGGTGCATTGCATAACCCAAAAGGCATGCGTCTATAAGCGAAAGTCCTACTTGGGCAAGTGAATGTGGTCTTTTCTTGGTCCATTGGGTCAATGGGTATTTGAAAATAACCCGAAAATCCATCTAGAAAGCAATAATAGCTATGGCCCGATAATCTTTCTAGCATTTGATCAATAAAAGGTAAGGGAAAATGGTCTTTACGAGTGGCATCGTTTAGCTTTCGATAATCGATGCACACTCTCCAACCGGTTACCGTTCGTGTCAGAATTAGCTCTTTCTTTTCATTGGGTATGACCGTCATCCCTCCTTTCTTGGGCACCACTTGGACCGGACTCACCCATGGACTGTCGGAAATGGAATATATAATTCCCGCATCTAAGAGTTTTACCACTTCCTTCTTGACTACTTCTTGCATATTCGGGTTTAGTCTTCTTTGGTGCTGTACAACCGGCTTTGCTCCTTCTTCCAGATTGATCTTGTGGGAGCAATAGGATGGACTTATTCCCTTGATGTCGGTGATGCTCCATGCTATGGCCCGTTTCCGCTTCTTCAACACTTGCACGAGCTCTTCTTTTTCATAATTGGTCAGGTCAGAGACTATAATTACTGGCTTTTGGTTGCCTTTTTCGAGAAAAGCATACTCCAAATGATCTGGTAAAGTTTTAAGCTCCGATTTTTGGTTCTGACTGTTGGACTCGCCGAGTGTAGGTAGGGTACTCGGCGAGTTTGTGGCTGTATTTACGACTTCTGCCTTTTCTTCAGAGGTACTCGGCGAGTAGATCGGTCCTACTCGGCGAGTAGAACTGTCAGTGTTCTTCACCAATTCTTCGTAGTCGGCTTCTTCCAGCAGTCTTTCAATTTCCATCAAGTCTTTTTCAAGATCAAATTCTTCATCCTCAGCTGTGAACTTGATGGAATCTTCAGTTATGCATTCCTCCAATAATTCATCTAACATATCGATTGAGAATGCCGTGTCGTCACTGTTCCTTGAATACTTCATGGCTTGGTCCACTCCAAATGTGACTGAATCTTCTCCTACCCGTAAGGTGAGCTTTGAGTCCCTTATGTCTACTATAGCACTTGCCGTGTTGAGGAAGGGTCTTCCAAGGATGATTGGCACTTGTGGATCCGCCTCCATGTCTAGAATGATAAAATCAGCGGGAAAGACGAATTTGTCCACCTTGACTAGTATGTCTTCGCATATGCCTCTTGGGAAGGTGACTGTTTTGTTCGCCAAGTGTATTGCCATGCGGATTGGCCTTGGTTCCGGGAGATCCAGCTTCTTAAAGAACGAATATGGCATTAGATTCACACTTGCTCCCGAATCGGCTAAGGCATGAATGATGGTCAAGTTGCCAAATTGGCAAGGTAAGGTCAAACTCCCCGGATCACCTTTCTTCTTTGGTAGCTTATTTAGCATAGCAGCTGAGCAGTTTTCATTGAGTACTACCTTCTTCACTTCTTCCATCTTCCTTCTATTAGTGAGAAGTTCCTTAAGGAACTTTGCATACTTGGGCATTTGCATGACAGCTTCAATGAAGGGAATGTTGATTTGAAGAGTTTTGATATGATCTATAAACTTCTGATACTCCTCTTCCTGCTTCTCCTTCTTAGCTCGGGCTGGGTATGGCATGGGAGGCTGGTAAAGTTTTTCAGGAATCTGTGTGGTGGGATTTTGTGATGTACTCGCCGAGTCCATACGTGGTACTCGGCGAGTAGGGCTGTCAGAGTGTATTTCTTGGTTTCCTGCTTGCTTTTCTGCCTCCTCCTTCTGTGATTTCTTGGATGACTCAGTCTGAATAGGTGTCAGGGGAGTGATTATCTTCCCACTTCTTGTTGTGACTATGTTTATGTGCGCGCCTCGTGGGTTATTTTTAGTTTTGCTAAGAAGTTCGCCCGGTGACCTTTGGTTAATTTGTTGAGCAAGTTGTCCAAGCTGTGTCTCTATATTGTGGATAGATGCTTGCTGGTTCCTAAGCATGGTCCTTGTTTCTTGAATTGCAGCATCATGGTCACTATGTCTTTTTTCTGAAGCAGCTACAAATTTGGTGAGCATTTCTTCCAAGCTTGGCTTCCTTTCTTGCACCGACTCCTCCTTTTGGTAGAACCCTCTCCCTTTTTGCCTAAACCTTTCCTCCTTGGCTTTCTTGTACTCTTCATAAGGGAGACAATCTTTCTTTTGTTTGCGCCAGTCTTCATTATATCGGTCCCCACTTGAATAACACACTTGCGCCTTCTTGCTGCCATTCTCATCTAAATCACAGTCTCTATAGAGGTGAGGCCCATTGCAGTTTTCACAACCCACCCGAATAGCATGGATTGTTTGATCCATCTTATCCATCCTCCTATCCATTGTTTTTAGCATAGCCATGACCGCGGATAAGTCTTCAGTAGCTGCATAAGCGGCTCCCCTAGTGACATCATGCCTAGGGTTGTGGTATTCTCTAGAGTGTTTAGAGAATTCTTCAATCAATTCTTTGATCACCGGGGGTGGCTTCTTTGTGAGCGGGCCTTGCGAGTCTAGTAACTGCCTGGTTGTGACATTGACTCCATCATAGAAGATGGATACTTCTTGCTGGCTGTTTAGGTCATGGTGTGGGCAGTTTCTTAGTAAGCTCTTGTACCTCTCACATGCTTCATATAGCGACTCTCCAACTTGTTGTTCAAAGTTAGCAATGGCCTTCTTCAACTTGGCTATCTTGGAAGGTGGGCAAAAGTGATCAATGAATTCTTCTTTCATCTTGGCCCAAGTGGTGACTGATCCGGGGGGGGAGTGACTTGAGCCAGTCTTTTGTAGCACCTTTGAATGTCACCGGAAGCATACAAAGTAGCTGAGTCTCGCGGGGCACATTTGGAACATTGAAGTAATCAACTACATCATTGACTTCATCCAAATGTTTGTAGGCATCTTCATGGTATTTTCCATAAAAAGGTATTTCCTTAAGTAAATCTAGGATATGACCCTTTAGCTCGAAGGTAGCAGTCGCGGGAATTGCGGGTTGCACAAGTCTCGGGCCAGTGTCGTCCCGCATCCTCTTCTTCCATTCTCCCATGGGGATTTCATCAATGTTAGCCATTGTGACAGCTAACTCTTCCTCGGACTCGGTTTCGTGCTCGTATGTCGGGTCCTCTTCTTCCTCGGTCTCGTACTCGATATCCTCCTTCGCCGGTTCGTCGATTACTAAGGAAGCGCTGGATGCTCTTGACTTGCTGCTCTTCTTTTTCCTAAAAACAGTCTTCAAATTGGACAAGGGTGACTTCTTTGGTGTACTTGAACTCTCCACGGCCTTTCCCTTGTTTCTTTTCAATGCGGTTTCGGGATCTTCAAACGGGGGTACCAGCGGAGTGTTTGATCCTCTGGTCATGAAAGTCCTGAAATAAACAGAATAAAAGCGTAAAAAGAACAAAAAAATGTACTAAAAGAAATCGAAAATTAACTGCTGATTACGCTTGTACTTGGCGAGTAGGTGCGACTGCACTCGGCGAGTACCAGTGTGTTTTTGAAAAAATTATAAACTTAATATTAAAACTAAAACAGATACTAAAACCTAATTACTGACTACTAACTGCAATAAAGTCACTTTATGCAAGTAAACTCACACAAAGGATCGAAAAAATTAGGA
This sequence comes from Lactuca sativa, assembly GCF_002870075.4. Classification (NCBI taxonomy): domain Eukaryota; kingdom Viridiplantae; phylum Streptophyta; class Magnoliopsida; order Asterales; family Asteraceae; genus Lactuca; species Lactuca sativa. Next base: position 319,685,556 of record NC_056627.2, on the reverse strand, counting down.
ATTAGATTAATTATTTAGAACTGTTCCCTGGCAAAGGCGCCAAAAACTTGATGTGTGTAAAATGCACTTGTTTTATCCCTACTTTTATTGATATATTTAGCACACAAAGGCAGTGAACCTGTCTTTTAGTGGTATAGTTTAGTAAGTAAGGTGTCGAACTCAGGGAACGGAAAATTAAACTAATAACTAATTTTAACTAAAACAATTAATGAAAGTAAAAGGTTTTTCTTCTAGTTTTACAAGACTAGAAACTTAAGCAACACTTAATTAACTAAATGACTAAAGCAAACAACTAATTCACCAAATTTGATAAAGATGTTTCTATTTAGGTTCAACCAATTCACTCCTATGGTTATTTGTATTTATGATAGATTAATTGTTATTGGCTACCAATTAAAGTGGTTAGGTTCATGTCCATTACTCCTAACCCTTAGACAATTAACTAATTTAAGCGGTGATCAAATGTTTAAACTAATTAATTCCCTAGATTAATGATTTGGATTAAATAAGATTTGTAGTGGTGAATCAATTTAGTAAATCAATTAACCTCTTGTTTGATGGTTTCTCAAACAAGCTCACACATTAATCTAATTATTGTCTTATTAATCTTAGTTTCATAATCATTATTCCTAAGCATATGAATTAGTGTTCACATAGACATATGAGGTTAACAACTAAGAGATGTTCACGCAGCTTAATTGTCTTCCAATTAACAGAAAATAATCGTGATTAATGCATAAGGGTCTTTAACAAACTTAATTTAATAGATCACTAATAAACAATTAATCAAAAACTAAGAATTAAACCATAGGAGTTCCTTGGTATTCCCCAAACAGAAACAAAAACGAAATTAGTTCATAGTTGCAGTAAAATCACACACAAAAACAAGTTCAACTAGATTAGACATACTCAAATCCTAAAGCTAAGTGGAATGATTAACCTAGTTGCTTCAATTCTTCAAAAGGTTGGAGATTAGAATTCCTCAGCGTCTTCCAGTGCTCTCAATCGCAGAAGGATCTTCAAAAATCGCCAAAAGTGTTGTCCCATCAGATAAAGGTTTGATTTTTATAGATATCTCAAAACAGGGGGTACTCGGCGAGTAGCAGACCCAACTCGCCGAGTAGACTCGTTGTTATCTGTCTTAGATCAGGAGTCGTGTCTATCTTCTGGAATATTCAGCTAGACTCGCCGAGTATACTCGTGTACTCGCCGAGTAGATGGTCTTTTGTTCCTCAATCTTCATTCTTTGGTCTTCAATTGCTTTCCCTTGCTCCCTTTTACTCCCAAGCATGTCTTTTGAACTGAAAACAAAATTTAAACAATATTAAGTACCTTTTGTCCTTATTATTCACATAATTAGTTAAAAATGAATAAAAATGTATACTAAATAATTAACTAATTATGCACATATCAAGGGAATTTCGTCCCGAAATTCGTTCGAGAGTAGCCCTTAAGCACTAGAGAAGAGATGGGGGTAGTTTTGCAATAGACCCGAGGGCTTCTGATATTCTATCTTTACTTTAGCGCAAGTCAGACACTTTCTCACATAGGTAGCAATTTCAGCTTTCATATTCGGCCACCAATAATGTTGTTTGAGATCCAGGTACATTATGTTGGAACCCGGATGGACAGAGTATCTTGTCTTGTGGGCTTCATTCATGACTATATCTCTGAAACCTCCGAACTTATGGGTCCAGATCCGATCCATGAGGTAATAGGCTCCATCATCCTTGATTGTAAGTTTCTTATCCATTCCATGCATGGCTTCGTTTGCGACGTTTTCTGGTATCAAGGTTTCCAGCTGAGCCTCCTTGATTTGTGAAGACAAGTAGGAATGAATGGTCATCGTTAGTGTTCTCACTCGGCGACCCGAGTATTCTTTTCTGCTTAGGGAATCGGCCACCACATTGGCCTTGCCCGGTGGTACCAGATCTCACATTCATAGTCGTTCAGCAGCTCAACCCATCACTGTTGTCTGATGTTTAGTTCTTTCTGGTTTAGGATATGTTGGAGGCTTTTGTGGTCTGTGAAAATGGTGCACTTCGTCCCGTAGAGGTAGTGCCTCCAAATATTTAGAGCGAAGACCACCGCTCCCAGCTCAAGATTGTGAGTGGTATAATTCACTTCATGGGTTTTTAGCTACCTTGGCACATAGGCTATAACTTTTCTGCGCTGCATAAGTACATAACCTAACCCCTGATTGGATGCGTCACAATAAACTATGAAATCTTCTGTTCCCTCTGGAAGAGATAACACCGGAGCACTGCAGAGGGCTTGTTTCAGGGTTTGAAAGGCAACCTCCTGTTTCGTCTCCCAGGTGAAGGGTACACCCTTCCGGGTTAGAGCGGCGAGTGGCTTGGCGATCTTGGAGAAATTCTGAATGAACCTCCTGTAATAGCCAACGAGGCCTAAGAATTACCTGATCTCCATTGGGGTTCTCGGGGTTGCCCAACCCTCGATCCCTTTGATCTTGGATAGGTCCACATATATTCCCTCTTCACTGACCACGTGTCCCAGAAAGTCCACTATGCGGATCCATAACTCGCACTTGGAGAATTTCGCGTATAGCTTCTTCGCTCTGAATGTTTCCAAAACCTACCACAAATGTTGGCCGTGTTCTTCTTTACTTCATGAATAAACCAGTATGTCGTCGATAAAAACTATCACGAAGTTGTCAAGGAAAGGTCGGTAGACTCGGTTCATCAGGTCCATAAATGCTGCAGGCGCATTCGTTTGACCGAAAGGCATTACCACAAATTCATAATGCCTGTAACGAGTTTAGAAGGCGGTTTTAAGGACATCTTCTTCTCAGACATGCAGTTGATGGTATCCAGACCTTAGATCTATCTTCGAGAAGTAACTGGCTCCTTGTAACTGGTCAAATAGATCATCGATCTGAGGAAGAGGGTATCGATTTTTTACGGTGAGCTTGTTGAATTCACGGTAATTGATACACATGCGGAAAGAACCATCTTTCTTTTTAACAAACAAAACAGGAGCTCTCTAAGGAGAGAAGCTCGGTCTTATGAACCCTTTGTCTTGTAACTCGCTCAATTATCTGGAGAGCTCTTGCATTTCTGCAGGGGCTAATCTATACGGTGATTTGGCAATTGGCGTGGCTTCGAGTACCAGGTCAATCTGAAAATCGACCCGCCGTTCATGGGGTATTCCTAATAGGTCTTCAGGAAATACGTCTAGAAAACCGCACACCTTCGGGATGTCCTTGATGCTCTTTTCTTCGTTCTTTTTATCCACCACGTGTGCTAGGAAGGCTTGGTTCTTTTTGTGCAAGCACTTTTATGCCTTGATGCACGAGATGAGACGGAGGCTCGTGCTAGGTTTATCTCCATAAATCATCAGGGTTTCATCGTGGGGTAGGTGAAGGCGAACGGCCTTCTCGTAGCACATAATATCAACATGGTGGGGGCTTAACCAATCCATACCGATGATCACATCAAAGCTTCTAATAGTAACCGACATCAAGTTGATTTGGAATGAGTTATTATTTAAAGTTAATGTGCACCCTAGAAAATTCTCATTAGCCATTTCTACCGTGAAGGTTTCGTTTAACTTTTGGGAACTTTGATTGAGTAAGTGTTTAAATTTATGACTCACGAAACTTCGTTTCGCCCCACTATCAAATAAGATGCTTGCGTAGATATTGTTAAGGAGGAACGTACCAGTGACTACCGTCGGATCCCTTACAGCCTCCTCATGTCCCATCGTGAGGACTCTACTTGTTTCTCATGCATTCTGATTATTGACTTGGGACATTTTCTTTTGAAATGGTCAGTATCTCCTCACCCATAACACAATTGACTTGCCACTGCATTGTTGGGTTGGTTGTTTTGTTGTGACGGTGCTCTGCAATACCGAGTGGTGTACCCTCTTCGGTTACAGTTGGTGCACTGCATATCTCAACATGTGTCGTTATGGTGGAAATTACATTTATCACATTTTGAGAGAGATCCTACATATGGCTTTGCAGGTGCTGGTGTAGCTGTTGTTGATGTAGCAGGAGTGGTAGTAGTGTGAACTGCTATGATTTGTTGCTTCTTCCCAGACTCTTGAGTTTGTTTCACCTTCCTCTTCTTTCCCCAAATTTTCTTGTTATCATCCCCCTTCTTTGATTTAGTGACATAATTCTTCGTGCCCTTTTGTTCTCCATGGTCGTAAAGCTTTTGCGCCAGGCGCTTGACACTGTTGAATGTTGCTGGGTTTGCAGCAATCACGTTCCCCTGAATCGGGGGAGTTAGCCCCCAAATGAGTCATCTGACCTTCTTACTTTCAGAGGTGATCATTCCCGGGAACAAGAGCGCCAGATCACGGAACCTGGAAATGTAAGCTTCAATGTCGAAATCCTTTACAGTGAGATTCCATAGCTCTTGCTCAAGCTTCTGCACTTCACCCTTGGGGCAGTACTCATCCAACATCATGTTTTTGAGTTCCCCCCCACGCCATGGAGTTTTCTACTGGTATAGTTAGAGCCTTGACATGGCCGTTCCACCATTAGAGGGCCCTGTCGGAAAATATACAAGCTACGAACTTCACTATAATTTCTTTAGGACAGTCGTAGATTTCAAAGACAAATTTGATCTTTTCAAACCATACGGTGAGGGTTATCACACCTCCACTCCGTTAAATGGTCTTGGCTTTACGTTGGATAAATCCTTATATGTGTATGTTCTCTGATGTCATGGATTACCTCTGTGATTGGAACTCCCCGTTCCATTTCCATTCCCTCCTCTATTTGTTCCATTGTTGTTGATATGTGCCAGTGTTGCAGTAACTGCAACTGAGACTGCTGCCTGGAATGCGGCCGAATCCATTTCTGGTGTAGGCGGTGGTGATGGTGTTGCTGTTGTGTTGTTTTTGCGATTGTACCTTTGGGCCATTTCATGCTATAAGTTGGGTATGACGATAAGTTTATGGAAACCCTTTTTTTTAATGGTTAAGGTGGTTCGATTGTACTTATAATTGAAACTGTATTATATCAAATAAAAATGAAAAGACAGAACATAGCAGACAACAACACCACAAATAAAACACATAATCGTTTCATTAATGATAATGCTTAGTACATAATGCATGAAAATTGACCTTTTTAAAAAGGTCTACAGTACATCAATGGTTCAAATCTGACAGCGTAACGACCCTACGAGTAGTGTGATCACTTAAATGTAGGGTCGCTCCTACATACATAGAGAAAAGAAAAGGGGTAGCACCAACGCATACCAATAACCAAATCTATAGCAAGCGGTGAGTAGGATAAGTCCTACTCATGACGAGTGATCCTTGTTGGTGCCTGTGATGAGGTAGAAGCGCCCTAGAGCTCAACAATCCACACCCTCTCCTCCAAAGCAGCATGTCGCTCCTGGTACTCCCTTACCTCTGCTCGGGCAGTGGTAAGATCCTCGATGAGCTGCTCCCTCAGATAGTGGTTTCTATAGAGCTCCTGAGTGCGTGCAGTAGTGACCTCCAGAGCAGCCCTCATCTCCATGAATCAATGGGCTGTCTGTTGAGAGAAAAACTTGAGACACACTTGAACAAACGTTAGAACAAGTATAGTTGTGGAATAGTTTATCTCAAAGGATCTAAAAGCTCAACAATAATAAGTTAAAAAGTTAGATAATTAGAGAGTTAGTTGCGAAAATGTAAGGAAATATAAATGACAGCAGGTGATATATCACGTATACACATAAGTTGATTCATAACATGGAATGCATTCAGACCAAGTTAGTGAGTTAGATCAAGCTTAGTGATAAAGTCACGAATGACTTGCTCCGAAGAGAAGTAATAATTAGTTATGTTCTAGAGAACTTTGAGAGTCAGGAGAGATTTAAGATGCGTGAGAAGATAGAAGTGAGAGATGTAAAAATGATAGTCTCTAAGATTATATTAACTGAGAAAGAATGAGCTCTATATATAGAGACTCAAGAATTACATTGGATCAAATCTATAAGAGTAGCCATGCAAGGCATACTGGACAATAGAGAGTATTACATAAAAGTAGATAAAGTTAAACTAAGTAAAGAGTAAGTAAGACAACGGTTGGATGATGACTTCGGATGAGGTTGCCGAGGAGGGTTTAACTGCGGATCCTTGAGGGATGCGGTAGCTCTAGTTCAAGAGTGACACTTTTATGATTTAACAATTTCCCCTAAGTGACCTCTTTAACTTTTCTTCACTTATCAAGTTTTAGGAACTTGATCAGAATCCACCAAAACTTTCTGATATTTTCCAACCAAATGATCCTTCTTAAAATCTCGAACTTGACTTCGACAGTCGTGTGTTTTGATTTTTCTACTGCGGTTCGACAGATTTCAAGTTGATTCCTTGTAAGAAGATTCATGGAGGTCATGGGAATGAAGTATTTCATCTTATCGACCTTCCTTTTGAAAATGACTCCAAGTTCAGGGAAATTTGTTGCACCTAGGGATCTCTCTTGATAACCTTCGGCAGGCATCGGTGTAGGATCAAGTGGTGGTAGATCAAACTTCTTGGCAATTGTAGGGTAGATGTCTGCATCAATCCTTGCAAAGTCGCAGACGGTTTCCTTCAGAAATGTGCTTGCCCTTTCAAGTGCTATCTTCATCTTTGGATGCTTTTGCATTTGTTTTGGAACACCTTTGCTATTAGAAAGTCTTCTTCTGGATTCATACATGGGAAGTCAGCTTGGGTGCGGACATAGTCCTGATTCCTTCTTGTAAGTGTGTATTGAATGAAGTCAACTTTCATGAATTTCCGGGGCTTGAAGTTCTTTACTGTGGATGGTCTATCATTAGACCATATTTTCTCTATGGAAGAGGCATGTTTGGCATAGAATCGATTGAGTCTCTCGAATTCCATGGGCAGTCTTTTGTGATCCGGTAGGCTATGGTCAAACTGCTCAAATACAGTGAAGTATTTAGCATTTGGGGAGATTGGAACATCCCAGTAAGCATAGGTAAGGTAGGGTTTGTAGTCATCATCCAGTAGTCTGCGGTGGGGATTGATCCAGGAGTTGACTAGGGATTCATCCATGGTGATGTCTAATCCGTTATCTCTCCAAACGAGTTCAACAAATTTGGCTGCTTTCCAATTTGCTTTCTTCTGTATCGTTGCGGGAGAGTCGTTGGAGTGTTCGGATGACATATTGGATGCTATATTCTTGAAGTGAGGGGGAGTCTCAGGTCACTCATGAGAAATTTTATGTTGAGAGGGAGAGTGATGTTGCAGTGGTGTTTGGTGAGTAGATGGTTGCGGTGAGGGATTTTTTTCAATTATGATGGTGGGGGGGGGGCTTCTATGATGAGAAACGCTGTTTGAGTGATGGTCTTCTTCACTTCCCCCTCTTGAGGAATGCAAATCCGGAGCTTCCTCAAGCCATTGTTTGAGACCATCGAACTTGGCACACACCTCCTAAAATTGAGCTTTAAGAACATCAGCCAGTTGCTGATTGTTTGGGATAGCGGTGCTGAAGAGTAGCCAATGAATCTCCTTTGTGAGTTGTAGAATTTCAGGGCATGAAAATTGGACGATAAGGATCGTTGAAGTCTGTTGATGGTTGAATGAAGGACTGAAATAGTGGACTCATAGGCAGTGTGAGTCTCAACTATCAGTTTCCGTGAGTGGGTTGACTGGGCCGCAATGGTTGTTTGTAAATCTGTCTTGATTGCGGATATCTCATAGATGAGGCGCTCCGCAGCAGCCATGAATTGCTTGTGATCAGCTTGGCGACTTGTATCCAGGGATCGGATTCCCATTTCAAATTTTAGAGATATTTGGTTAGCATCCAGTCTTTCACGGGTTTCCAGTCTTTCAATTCTTTCGATTAAGGACTGCGGTCCTGGATGGTCTTCAGAATACGGTTGAGTGGACTTGACCGTAGCAAGAATTTGATCTACTTTGGATTGTAGACTCAAAAATTCTTTTCTAGACACAACCATCTTCTTTTTGTTCCTCCTTGCACAAGGCCTGAGAATTACACGGTTAGTTTAGGCATCCAAACTAGTTTGGAGTCTGGGACAAAGGATGAGTTTCTGATTGATGCATGAATTGAGGTTGCAGGGACTGGTTTCGTGTCAACTTTCAATCCTAGTCCTGGGTGTTTGCGTTTTTTTTTTGAAAAATTACAAGGTTTCTGAAAAGAATCAGATTTGACATGAGGTAAACCTTTTTGACAACTGCATTGACATTGGCACACTGAAAATTTGTCTTTTGTTTTGAAACTTTGTTTGGTCAGCGGTTTGAAAGATGAGGTACGCTTGTGACCAGTCTGAAGTTGGTAAAATCTGACATTGGTGCTGTTGGAGTTTGAGAAAGTTCGTTTCAAAAAAGATTTAGCACGTGTAGATTCTTTGGACCTTTTTCTAGGATTTGATAAAATTCCCTGCCACTTGTTGAAATTTTGATGTGATTTTTAAAGTGTTGGAGTGGGTAAGATACCTTTCCATTTTGGATCATCTAAGGAATAGATTTGAAAACCATTGCTTTGAAAAGACCTTTCTTTCTTTTGGGTTGTGTCAGACGAGTTTTGAAATTGCTGAATTCATTGAGTGCAGTTGTGAGCTTCTTATCTTGAGCTTGTTCTGAGCCTTCGTATAAATTCTTGAGAACTTCCCATATCTATTTTTCTGAGTTGCAGTTTATGATAATGTCGAAGTTGTCAGGGGAAACTCCATAAGAGATTTCATAAAAAGCAACAACATCATTTTCCATTTTATCGAGAACATCTTTGGTGGGACGGTTCATGACTGGTGACCCATCTGCATACTCCATAAGATATTTAATAAAAAGCAACAGCATCATTTTCCAGCAGAGATCCGAACCGAGGGCAGCATAAGATGTTTGATTGCAGTTCTAGGGTTGCTGACCGAGGTTGTGGATGGGACCTGAGAGGACTTCTGTAACATCCCAAAATTCAAGCCAAAAAATTTCATTTTAATTATTTATTTCATAAAAGCATTCATTAGAAAATACTGCCCCAACATGTCATTTCATAAAACAATGTATCATGTTCGAAACCCACGTCATAAACAAATATCATATCAGAGTACAAGCTCAGAAAACTTCGTGCGGAAAATCATATGTGTGTGTCATGTCATGCTACGCCGCCGGCTCCTTCCCCTTAGATGAAGACGTACCTGAAACCAAAAACTGAAACCATAAGCACAAAGCTTAATGAGTTCCCCCATCATACCACATACCATACAATACCATCGGTATCTTTCAACCGGTACTCATCATCGGTATCTTTCAACCGGTAGTCATCATCGATATCTTACAACCGGTAATCATCATCGATATCTTTCAACCGGTAATCATCATCGGTATCTTCCAACCGGTAACTGGGGTCTATTCCTCCCCCTACTACTAGCATACAACAACAAGGTATAATCATACAATCAGGCATATTAGAGTACTGAACTACCCTTCGGTCCTAAGGACTACTGTCAGGGGAAAACTATCCCTATCATACACGTAACATATCATACAGATATATCTCATAACCAAACACGTATCCATACCAAGATAATTATCACAAAGACAATCATCTTCTAAAATACTCCTACTTGGTGGGCCGACGTTGTGGTCTTAGACCCACCCCTACTGGAAGGTAACTCACCTCAAAAGGCTGGCTGCTGAAAAGCTGATCTACAAATGTGTGACAGCCGCTCCGGTGATCCCCTAACTATATTTCCATAAAACACTTAATCAGACATTAATACTATTCCCAGGGTAAAATGACTATTTTACCCCTGCCCGATTCCAAACCAAAGTCAAGTCAAAGTCAAAGTCAACTTCCAGTTGACCCGGCTCGCCGAGTTGGCTTGCCAACTCGCCGAGTCCATATCTAGTCGATTGTCCTTACTCTCGTCTCTACCCGTCGAGTTAGGCATTGACTTGACGAGTTCACTTCCTAACTGATACTCAATGGTCCTTCATCCGACTCGCCGAGTTGTATGAACAACTCGTCGAGTTAATCTTCATCCGATGAACACGTTCTGTCCTCAACTCGGCGAGTTGATGAACATCTCGTTGAGTTCTATGAAGATTTCCCTGGACTCGCCGAGCACCTTCATGCATTCGCGGAGTTCCATGAACTTTCAGATAAATGGCTTAGCCCAAAACGTTGGGTCACTCCCCGGAGACCCCCTTAAAACCTATCCACACTCAACTGGGTCCTTTCGACCCTCAACAGAATGGGACAGAACCCCTAAGACTCGTCGAGTCCAAGAATGGAATCGCCGAGTTGGTCACGTCCATACCCTAAATCTTTGCTTTCTGATGTACATCCTTTGATCAAAAGATAGATCCAAGCTTCTACAATCGATCTAGCACGTAAAGTTACAAACTTTACGTGCTTGCATGGGACTTTGAGCTGAAAAGGACATAAAACAAGCTCATATGGCACATGTGACCTTTCATGGGTGCAAAAGCAATCTAAATCTGTGTAGTGACTCCTTTCATGATGTGATTTAGAAGCTTAAACCCCCAACCATGTTTGCAAACATGGTTGGCCACCAAAAATGGCTCATAAAAGCCCTAAACCTCCCCAAAAAGGGATCTAACAAATGAATGAGCAAGGTTACAACTTTTTACCTTCAATGAGCTGAAGAAGGTGCACAAACTCAGGTTCCCTTGATCTCTACTTGCTTCCTCAAGCTTCTCTCCTTCCTTCTTAAGATCACAAGCACCAAAATCCACCAACAAGGATTAGATTGCTTCAAAAACGACTAGGGTTTCAGTGAGGGGTGTTTGGGAGCATAAAGGAGTGATGGAGGCTGCATAAGGTCGTTTAAATAGGGTGCAAACCCATGGATTATGGTTTTTGTCCAGACAGCGGCTACTCGCCGAGTCCACAGCTTAAACTCCACGTCTCATCCCGCTTCTACTCGGCGAGTCAGTCCTTCTACTCGCTGAGTCCAAGGCCAAAATTGCAAATCATTTAATGAATTAAATACAGGAATACGTACCAAGAACCAGGTGCTACAAATTTCCCCCACGTATTTTAGACTTCGTCCTCGAAGTCTGCTGCTCGCTCCTGAAACAACTCGGGGTAATGCTCCATCATCTCGTCCACCGGCTCCCAAGTCCACTCCGACCCCTTCCGGTGCTGCAATTGCACCTTCATGAGTTCCACTCTTTTGTTCCTTAGATCCTTCGAGTTCCGGTGAAGGATCTCTACAGGCCGCTCGATGTAATTCAGGCTGTCATCAACTTGAATGTCCTCCAAGGGTATCACCGCTGAGTCGTCCACCAGGCACTTCCGCAGCTGGGAGACGTGGAAAGTGCTGTGGATATGACTGAGTTCGGTTGGAAGATCCAGCCGGTACGCCACCTTGCCCACCCGGGCTACAACCCTAAACGGTCCAATAAACCTGGGACCCAGCTTGCCCTGCTTCCTGAATCGGATGACGCCCTTCCAAGGCGACACTTTCAGGAGAACCATATCCCCGAGCTGGAACTCTAGGTCTGATCGACGCTTATCGGCATAACTTTTCTGCCGACTCTGAGCAGTCTGAAGCCTGCTCCGGACCTGCTGAATCTTCTCTGTCGTCTTGAGCACTACTTCGGTGCTCCCCATGACCCTCTGGCCAACCTCGCTCCAACATATCGGGGTCCTGCACCTCCTCCCATACAACATCTCGAAGGGAGGACGGTCGATACTCACATGATAGCTATTATTATACGAGAACTCCGCCAACGGAAGGTAGGTATCCCAGCTACATCCAAAGTCGAAAACACATGCCCGCAGCATGTCCTCCAGAGTCTGGATGGTCCGCTTGCTCTGGCCATCCGTCTACGGGTGAAACGCGGTGCTGAAGTGCAGACGAGTACCCAACTCGTCGTGGAATTTCTTCCAAAACCTGGATGTGAACCTCACATCCCTATCCGAAATCACCGAAACTGGCACTCTGTGCCGCGCCACCGCCTCCCTGATATAGATATTGGCCAATTTCTTGGTCGAGATGCTCTCCTAAATCAGGATAAAGTGGGCGCTCTTGGTCAATCGATCGACGATGACCCAGATCGAATCCACTCCCCGAGCGGTCCTGGGAAGCTTGGTGATAAAATTCGTCGTGATGTCTTCCCATTTCCATAGCGGAATATTCAATGACTGCATCTTGCCGTGCGGTCTCTGATGCTCGACCTTGACCTTCCTGCAGGTTAAGCACCGCTCCACGTACCATGCCACATCCCGCTTCATGCAGGGCCACCAATAGTCCAGACGAAGATCCTTATACATCTTCGTTACCCCGGGATGAATGGAGAACCGGGATTTGTGCGCCTCCTCCATCAGAACCTGGCGCACGCCTCCATGATAAGGGATCCACACCCTACGGTGAAGAGTCAGTAACCCTTGGCTATCATAGTCGAAGGAGGAAACCTGCCCCACAATCCGCTCACTCTTCCAATGTTCCTCCTTCATAGCCTCCTGCTGAGCCTCCCGGATCCGCTCCAACAGCAGAGTCACCACTGTCATCCTTAGGCAAATATCTCGGATCGGCGATGCCTTACGGATAAGCGCGTTAGCCACCACATTGGCTTTCCCCGGATGGTAAAGGATCTCACAATCATAATCCTTTACCACGTCAAGCCACCGATGTTGCCTCATGTTCAGATTCGGCAGGTCCATGAGATACCTCAGGCTCTTGTGGTCCGTTTAGATGGTACAACGAACCCCATAGAGGTAATGATGCCAAATCTTATGGGCAAACACAACAGCCCCCAACTCCAAATCATGCGTCGGGTAGTTCGCCTCGTGAGGCTTCAGCTGCCTCGAAGCGTAAGGAATAACGTGCCTTCTCTGCATCAAAATTGCACCCAAACCCGAGATGGACGCATGGCAGTACACGACAAAATCCTCCATGCACTCTGGCAGGGCTAAGATTGGCTCCTCGCACAATCTCTGTCTCAACGTCTCGAATGCAGCCTGCTGCTCAGGCCCCCAACGAAAAACCACGGCTTTCCTCGTCAGCCTGGTCAGGGGTACGACTATCTTGGAGAAGTCCTGAATGAATTTCCAATACTAGCCCGCCAATCCTAGGAAGCTACGAATCTCGGATGGAGACCTCAGGACCTCCCATCTCATCACGGCCTCTACCTTAGCCGGATCCACTGATATCCCGTCCTGGTTGACAAGGTGCCCCAGAAACTACACCTCGCGCAACCAGAACTCACACTTAGAGAACTTAACATATAAGCTCTCCCTCCTCAAAGTACTCAGAACCTCACGCAAGTGCTCCTCATGCTGCTCTCGCGTCTTGGAATAAACCAAGATATCGTCAATGAAAACAATCACAGACCGATCCAACATCGGCTAGCACACGGGATTCATGAGATCCATGAACGCGGCTGGAGCATTGGTGAGCCTGAAAGGCATCACCACAAACTCATAATGACCATAGTGTGTATGAAAAGCAGTCTTTCTTAACATCCTCCTCTCTGACCCTCATCTGATGATACCCTGATCGCAAATCAATCTTGGAGAACCAAGATGCTCCCTGAAGCTGGTCGATGAGGTCATCGATCCTCGGGAGTGGGTAACGATTCTTCACTGTTACCTTATTCAGCTCCTGATAGTCTATACACATCCGATGCGACCTGTCCTTCTTCTCCACAAACATAATCAGGGCTCCCCACGGTGAACTGCTCGGTCTAACGAATCCCTTGTCTAACAGCTCCTATAGTTGTGTAGGCAACTCCTGCATCTCAGGAGGAGCCAACCGATACGACGCCTTGGCTATCGGAGCCGCACCAGGGACTAGGTCGATCCTAAACTCCATCTGCCTCTCCGGAGGTATCCCATGCAACTCCTTAGGGAATACATCCATAAACTCCCGCACCACGGGTACATTGCCCACTGTCGCCTTACCCGCCTCCCGGGTGTCCATAACATACACAATATACCCTGCGCAACCCTGCTGAAGGTAGCGCCTAACTCTCGCTGCTGAACATACAGCTGGTCCTCGCTGTGGCCTCTTGCCCTACACTACCAACTCTCCCCCACCTGGGGTCCTGATCCGTACTAGCTGATGTGCACAATCTATCACGACCCCATTGGGGCTCAACCAATCCATGCCTATAATAACCTTGTTCCCCCATAACGGTATGGGAACCAAGTCTACCAGGTAACGTTCCTCGAACAACCTCAAAACACAATCTTGGTAGACCTCCAATGCTCGCACTGATCGGTCGTCTGCAATCTCGACCTCTAGAGGGCAGTCCAACATGTCCAACGTCTTAGGAAACTTCTTGCTAAGCGCAAGAGAGACAAATGATCGGGTAGCACCCGAATCAAACAACACCTGAACTGGGATACCGTTCACATGGAACGATCCTAAACGCATATACACAGAGCACATATCAATATCATAACATCATACAAATAAATAAGAGGAAAAGAATCATACCCGTCACCACATCGGGTGCAACGCGTGCCTCCTCGGCTGTCAGCTGAAATGCTCGGCTCCAAACCACTGGAGCCTCCGACTTGACCTCTGGCCATCCATAACCCGTGCTGTCACTGACGCTGGCGCCACTGCCGGCGCTGCTGCTGCTATCAACCTGGGACAATTGACCTTTTTATGGCCTCTCTGATTGCAATGGAAGCAAATCAGGTCTAATGTCTGAATCGCAGAAGCAGGGGCAGTACAATCTCTGCCAAAATGCCCCACCTTGCCGCACTTATAACATCCTGAACCCGACCCAGTGCGACAAACTCCCTCATGTGACCAACCGCATTTCCCACAGCGGTCCTGCCCTAACTAGCCTTTCGCCTTGGGCTTCTTTCCCGGAGCCCCCATCGCCTGCCCCTCAGCGGCCTTCCTCTTCCGTATGTGCTCCAAATCAATCTCTCTCTCCCTAGCCCTGGAAATCATGGACTCTAGGGTAGGGCAAGCAGAGAAACTAACATGTTCCCAAATATTAGCCCGTAGCATGTCATGGTATCGGGTCCTCTTCATATCCTCATCCCCCGCAAACTGGGGGTACCAACAAGGCCCGTTCTCGGAGCTTGGCGGTGATCTCTGCCACAGTCTCCGTAGTCTATCTTATATCCAAGAACTCTCTGGCCAGCTGCTGAAGCTCCACAGCTGGTGCAAACTCAGCCCTGAATCGGGTCATGAAATCTGACCATGACATAGCCTCAATGGCTGGGGCTCCCAACGTATCGCCAATCAACTCCCACCAATCTCTGGCTCTATCCCTTAAACAACTTGCAGCGAAATGGACCTTCGACCCTTCCGGGCAGAAGCTCGTCAGCTGCCCAGACTCGATGTCTGCGATCCATCTCCTAGCAGCAATGGGGTCCTTCACCCCATGAAAATCCGGTGCACCACTCCCACAAAAGTCCTTAAAGGACAGTGTACGTGTACCCACCTGGCTAGACGTCAGATCACTCATGAATGCCCAGAGGCGATCCTCCATCAGCTCGATAATCCCTTCCTTGATCGACCCGAAAATGACCCGGGTCGCCTCAAGGATACCTCTCGTAATCTCAGACCTGATGAACTCGCGTATCCCATCATCGACATGCTCAGAGCCTGCTCCCGAACCCGATCCTGAACCAGATCCTAATCCCCCTGCTCCATGACGTGCGACCACCATTCTAAAAATAATAACACAATTGTCAGGATCACATATACCCCGAAAGGTCTCACACACTCTCCAAGTTTCCAGGTTCCATCTCGACCCTCCATGAATCGAGTACGGATCCTCTGCTTTCAGTAGTACGGGCCCATACTACCTTCCACATCTATCTGTACTTTCCTCAAGGATTGCCTTGACTTCACCAAGTCCCTTTTCACCGATGCTCTTCCCACTGATCACATCCTAGGTTTCCCTAGGGCACTCTCCGACATACTCCCCGCCATCAGCTGCATTAGGAGTCCTTACCGCGTCCCCTTAACTAGTTTGTGGATACTGTTACATATCCGTTCACTAGTTAGTCGAAGTTGGCCGGAATCCCCATAGCACAAGCAAACACCATCCGTGCGTTGAGTAACCAAACCAGGCATAACCTACATAGGCCATCCTACAGCTGACTAAACAGTCCTAGCATACAGCTCATACAACAACATATAAGGCATCCTTCCTAGATCCTTAGCCCTAACTAGCATGCAATTCTCAGAATCATATATCAGGCACACAAGGCATCCTCCTAGACCCTTAGTCCTATTCTAGTATGTAGTTTCTTGAATCAAAACCATACAACATAACATAACAAGTATGGGTATCTTGGGGAAAGCTTACATGATCCCGGCCGGTTGCACGCATCACACACTTCGTCTTTCTTAAAACTTCCCATTTTAGATTTTAGAAAACCATTTTCCTTGTAAAAATCTTTTAGTCCCTCGGTTTGAGTCCAGACACCCCCGAGGGTGCGTCCGAATCCCTCAAACCAGGGCTCTGATACCAACTTGTAACATCCCAAAATTCAAGCCCAAAAATTTCACTTTAATTATTTATTTTATAAAAGCATTCATTAGAAAATACTGTGCCAACACGTCATTTCATAAAACAATGTATCATGTTTGAAACCCACGTCATAAACAAATATCATATCAGAGTACAATCCCAGAAAACTTAGTGCGAAAAATCATATGTGTGTGTGATGTCATGCTACGCCGCCGGCTCCTTCCCCTTAGACGAAGAGGTACCTGAAACAAAAAATTAAAACCGTAAGCACAAAGCTTAGCGAGTTCACCCATCATACCACATACCATACAATACCATCGGTATCTTTCAACCGGTAATCATCATCGGTATCTTTCAACCGGTAGTCATCATCGGTATCTTACAACCGGTAATCATCATCGGTATCTTTCAACCGGTAATCATCATCGGTATCTTCCAACCGGTAACTGGGGTCTATTCCACCCCCTACTACTAGCATACAACAACAAGGTATAATCATACAATCAGGCATATCCGAGTACTGAACTACCCTTCGGTCCTAAGGACTACTGTCAGGGGAAAACTATCCCCATCATACATGTAACATATCATACAGATATATCTCATAACCAAACACATATCCATACCAAGATAATTATCACAAAGACAATCATCTTCTAAAATACTCCTACTTGGTGGGCCGACATTGTGGTCTTAGATCCACCCCTACTGGAAGGTAACTCACCTCAAAAGGCTGGCTGCTGAAAAGCTGATCCGCAAATATCTGACAGCCGCTCCGGTGATCCCCTGACTATATTTCCATAAAACACTTAATCAGACATTAATACTATTCCCAGGGTAAAATGACTATTTTACCCCTGACCGATTCCAAACCAAAGTCAAGTCAAAGTCAAAGTCAACTTCCAGTTGACCCGGCTCGCCGAGTTGGCTTGCCAACTCGCCGGTTCCATATCCAGTCGATTGTGCTTACTCACGTCTCTACTCGTCGAGTTAGGCATTGACTTGACGAGTTCACTTCCTAACTGATACTAAATGGTCCTTCATCTGACTCGCCGAGTTGTATAAACAACTCGTCGAGTTAATCTTCATCCGATGAACACGTTCTGTCCTTGACTTGCCGAGTTGATGAACATCTCGTTGAGTTCTATGAAGATTGCCCTGGACTCGCCGAGCACCTTCATGCACTCGCCGAGTTCCATGATCTTTCAGATCGATGGCTTAGCCCAGAACGTTGGGTCACTCCCCGGAGACCCTCTTAAAACCTTTCCACACTCAATTGGGTCCTTTCAACCCTCAAAAGAATGGGACAGAACCCCCTAGACTCGCCGAGTTGGTCACGTCCATACCCTAAATCTTTGCTTTCTGATGTACATCCTTTGATCAAAAGATAGATCCAAGCTTCTACAATCGATCTAGCATGTAAAGTTACAAACTTTACGTGCTTGCATGGGACTTTGAGCTCAAAAGGACATAAAACAAGCTCATATGGCACATGTGACCTTTCATTGGTGCAAAAGCAATCTAAATCTGTGTAGTGACTCCTTTCATGATGTGATTCAGAAGCTTAAACCCCCAACCATGTTTGCAAACATGGTTGGCCACCAAAAATGGCTCATAAAAGCCCTAAACCTCCCCAAAAAGGGATCTAACAAATGAATGAGCAAGGTTACAACTTTTTACCTTCAATGAGCTGAAGAAGGTGCACAAACTCAGGTTCCCTTGATCTCTACTTGCTTCCTCAAGCTTCTCTCCTTCCTTCTTAAGATCACAAGCACCAAAATCCACCAACAAGGATTAGATTGCTTCAAAAATGACTAGGGTTTCAGTGAGGGGTGTTTGGGAGCATAAAGGAGTGATGGAGTCTGCATAAGGTCGTTTAAATAGGGTGAAAACCCCTGGATTATGGTTTTTGTCCAGACAGCGGCTACTCGCCGAGTCCACAGCTTAAACTCCGCGTTTCATCTCGCTTCTACTCGGCGAGTCAGTCCTTTGACTCGCCGAGTCCAAGGCCAAAATTGCAAATCATTTAAAGAGTTAAATACAAGAATACATACCAAGAACCAGGTGCTACAACTTCGGATCAAGGGCTAAAAAGGGCTGTGGGGAGGCTTCTTAGGGGACTCCGGATGGCAGTTTTTGGCTGCAGTCTAGGGGGCTGAGAAGGCCTAAACAGATGACGAAAAATGTTATTTTTCCATGAAAAATGGTACCTCAAAGTCCATTTATTCATATTTTAATGAAGGAATATTTTTATAAAGCATTCTAAGTCAAAAGTGGGTCTTGGGAAGGCAAAAAGAAGAGTATGCAGATGGGTTTTATTGGGAAAAAGGTGATGGGATTTGTCAATGTCACATGGCTTTTGTCTTTTTGAGGGAGTAAATAGTGGAATACTCTTTACCCAAAAGAGTAACAAGGACAATATGCTTTATGCAAACACTTAAACACGTTCATATGCACTAATTTGAAGATTCACAACAACAAGTAAAAGATAGAATGTATGAATATCATACCTTTTATGATGATCATAATAAACATGCTGTAGAACAAAAATTTTCTAGAAAAAGTTGCTTTCCTCCAATATCTTCAAGAATAATAAGCCCATAATTTTTGTGTCTTCACTTCCAAGAAAAAGAACCTCCTGGAGAATATCTTCAACATTTTAGAGACCACAAAAAAGTAATTTCTTCTCCCATTTTTCTTCATTTCTTCAACAACAAAAATAATAATCTTTTAAGAACATCTTTTTCCAGCAACAAATAGAACAAGTAGCAGCAGCCAACTCCCTCTATCTGCCTTCCTTTGCGTCCGCACCCAACTAGCTCGTCCACACCCAACCACCCCACTACACCCACTCCTCATCCGCAACACCCTCCCTCCATCAACACCTCCCTTGATCCACAACTCTCATCTCAGACTTCGGATTCCTTCTCCTCTTCTTGCATTGCAGATATCCAGTTTGGTTCTAGTAATGCTTCTTTGATCGTTCGGGGCTCGACCGAGGACCAAAACGCTGCATAGTGACAGTGCTCGGATAAGTCCTAGGATGATCGAGTCTGAATACCTGCAGATGGGTTGCCGATGATTTAACCTGGTGGGTAGTCTTTCGTCCATACATGTGGACGGGGTTGCAGATGATCAGCAGCTGCAGTAGAGGGAATATCTTCAATATCAGAAGACTCTACGGTTGGAGATGGTAGTTCCCCCTGGACTTGAGAACATCATGCTGAATTGTCTTGAATTGGGAAGGTGGGATTAGAGTTTTCTTGGGCAGATAGTGAAGGTTCCCCCTGGAGTGCAGACATGAGTTCCCCTTGAACCTGTGAAGGTTCCCCCAGGATTGCAGACGGGAGATGCGATGTGGCACTTATTTTTGGTAATTACGGATCAAATTTTTGGCATTACTCGATGTTTTCCGATTCAGATTATTTATTATTCGGACCATGTCTTTGGACTCACATTATTTTTATCCGGACTTCATTGTATGGATGCTTCACATTTTTAGCAGGTTATTCTTTGAAGAATTTCGGTGTATTATGATTCGAGAACTCGAGTTGTTTTTCAGACTTTTTGAAGCCGAAGTGTTTCTTTTATTGGATCTTCTACTTGCTCATGGTGACCTCCTTCTTCGAGTGATTATGACTGGTTTGAAGATTTGGATCTTATCTTTTCTGCTTCATTGGTTGTGCTTTGAAGCCGAAGACCTTTATTTCAGAGATTTATGGCCAGTTTCAGACTTCACAGACACTTCAGTGTTTCACAGACATTTCAGCACTTGATTTCATTTTATTACCATACTTACTATTCGGATTACTGTATTATAGCCTAGTATCACTTGTTGTATCTCTCATAATTTGTAAGCATTTAGGGAGAGAATGTTGGAGCATGGAAATGCTTTACAAATAATGAGTGATAGTTAGGTTGTATTTTCCCTTTATTGTATTTATGGTGTAAATACTCTCCCTCCTATATAAAGGGAGAGTTGGACATTTCTTATTTTAAGCTAGCTCACTTTTTCTTATTTAGTGATTACTTTTACTCTTCTACAATAGAGAAAAGTGGTGGGTTCTCCCATCCAGGGAGAGTTTCTCTCCCACTATGTTCTTCATGCAATATTATTATTATTCTCTCTTTGTTCTTAGCTTTCTTTCCATGAACTCATAATATGTTCTTCATGTTCATACTTACAAAAACACGATTAATCTCGAGATATCTTACTTCCGCATTCACCGTTCGTTATAAAATTGGGTTCCTACACTGTCTTTTGCGCCTGGTCCTAAATGTCGGTAATCCACCTGACCATGACAAGAAGGGCTCGGTCCGCGGGCCCTCCATGGAGAAGATCGTAGAACCCTCGCTTCATCCGGAACGGTGGACGTTGTCCCTAGTGTCGGCTCCATCGCTCCAGGTTGTAGGCCCAAGGGGGCGTTGGGCCATTAGGGCCCAAATGATGTATTGGTACCCTCATCATGTAGGGCGGGCCGATGACTTCAGACTCGGCGTCCAAATCATCGTCCTCTTCTTCCTCATCGCAAATCTCCTCGTCTATCTCCTCTTCTTCGATATCTTCCTCCTCGATCTCTTCCGGATCCTCCTTGGGATCCTCCTTAATCCATCCCCTGTTTACCTGATTGGGGAAGTATGGGTCTCCTGGGTGATGGAAGCCCGCCATAGTGTCTGCACGAGAATATATAAGTACGAGAAAATAGATAGAATGTTAAAATACCTATATAGTATTTTATGTCTTTTAGTTTTGTTCTTAGACCCTCTTTTTGATTTATAGCCGATAAGTTTTAGATTTGTTATCCACCTTGACCACTTCTAGACACATGTTGGTTGTATCTTGAATAAATATAGCTGACCAGGCTATATTTACCCTATATATGATTACATAACTGTGTAAGTTTAGTCGTGATGTCCAACTCTTCGTATTGTTTTCT
The DNA here is from genome assembly GCF_002870075.4 of Lactuca sativa. Lineage (NCBI taxonomy): Eukaryota > Viridiplantae > Streptophyta > Magnoliopsida > Asterales > Asteraceae > Lactuca > Lactuca sativa. The sequence continues at coordinate 319,664,215 of NC_056627.2, read as the reverse complement.
AATATACATGTATGTTTGTACACTTTTATAAAATACTTATATTTTTAAAGTATACTTTTAGTCAGAGTGTTTTAGTCCCATTTCATTTATAGTTGTATATCTTGTATGGTTAGATATACTAGTTCACTATAAACAATGCTCTAATACCAATGTGTCACACCCCCGAACAAGGACGGCGGAAACGTTCGGGGGCGGATGACGTCATTGTATAGTATCACAACAATTGAATATGAATGAAACTTAGCAACCAAAAAACATACATTAAAAGATACCATCACACATTGTTTACAAATTGTATTTGTTCATCTAATTACACAAAAATGACATAAAGTGTGTGAATTCAAAAAGTTGCGAATCCGGTTCCGAGGTACCTGCTTACTAGTTCCCTGAGAATACAAGTCATTTGAAAATCGTAAACATTAAATGTTGGTGAGTTCATAAGCATTTTTGGAAGAAAAGGTTTGTAACATCTTTGTTTGTAATAATTTGTAAGTCTCCAAAAAATCCGATATTTTCTTGTGAAAAATGGTTTGTAAGTCTCGTTCTAGAACTATGAATAATTGCATGCATGTCCTTTGTTTTCTTTTTGTTTGTAGTGGTAAAGTGTAGGTCCCCAGAAAATCCAATATTTTCAGTTGTATGAAAAATTGTAGTCTTATACCCTAAGACTGGAGTGGTGGTAATAGTGCACTGAAAAACAAAGCGTAGTTTTGTAATTTATAAAACCAGTGAAGTGTATACTCTTTGTAAATCCAAAATAACATTGTTAATCCCTATGTGAGTCGTTACAACCATGCTTGATGTGACTGATATGCCTGTCATGACGTTCTTGAGGTGTCGGTTTCGGTAAGATATTTGTCACCCTAGACCGGTCCAGTCTAGCTGTAGCGAACAACTCAGGTGTATGGGTGTCAACCCCGTATAGATCTATACACAATTACCTCGCTCTCCCTCCAGGAAGCTTTGGTTATAACTACAGGACTTACGGTGTATGCTAGGTAGGTACGGTGAAGGAAAGTTGCACATGAGCCTTAACAGATTTACGCGAACTTTGACTCCCATTATTGAATAATGAAATCGACATTACTAGTGTAAATTTATGACTAATGTTTTATGACACGTGTTTTACAGCTTTATGACATACAACTTATTACTCATGCTTTAACAACTTTATGATAGACATGTCTTGACATGCGAAACTTTCTGTCACGAATTCTGTTTTGTATACCATTTTGGTTAAATTATTTATAATACTTTTTATAAATAGTCATTAGTGAACATATCGTATAGCATAATTTCTCAAGTTTTTAAGCCATCCAACAAAATAGTGACAACTTAGTTAAGAATATTTTTCCAATAAAATTAATACTACCAAAATATCAAGTTTTGTAGTTTGTTTAATACACCAAAAATTATTTTGAGAGTTTTGTAACACAAAATATTCTAATTTGTTGTGACCCTTGCAAGTCACGATTTCCAAAAAAATACAAATATGACCTTGAAATTTATTATATGCAAATATTTGTGTTAAAAATGTATATGTCCAAAAGCTAAGCATGTTTGAGCACAACACTCATTTTTTCGCCAATTTTGAGTGTGCAACCGACATCCACAAGTTTTCATGCAAGATATATGTTAACAAACACATTTCTCATGGTTTTTATGAAGATGCATAAGATAAAATCCATGTTCATGCAATTACCCAAAGGTTAAATACATTACACATAGGTCCAAGCAATTATCCAATGGTTCAACGCAACTTAAACTATATCCCCTCCTCTCCCCCCGGCAAAAAAAAGTATAAAAAACACGAAAATAGTCGAGTATGAAGCTCACCTTGAAGATTTCGTGTGGTAGAAAAGAGGAAAGTGAAGAGATTTCGAGCCTAGTCTTGAACCTCTTGAAGGTATTCTCGAAATTTCAAGTGTTTTTAAGCACTTAACACACAAAAAAAGTGTGTAAAAAAGAAGTTGGTATCATAAAAATGTTTAGAATTACAAGGCTACAAGAAGTTCTTACCAAATGACTAAGATTTTCCCTTGAAGTGAACTCCTTCCTTGAAGATGGTCTCGAAAATTTTGAGGGTAAAATGAAAGGATTTGAGAGAGTTTGGAGTGGGATGAATTTCAAATCGGTGTTGTGTGTGTGGTGGGTTTCAGTCGAGAATAAGAGAGAAGGGGGGGGGGGGTTGACTTTGTTGATTAGAGGCTTGAGATGATACTTGCTTGGAAGTATGGAGGTTAATTGCCTTGTTATTTGAAGGGTAAAAGTGAGGTGGCAAGGGTTTTTTCATTTCTTTTTCTCTCTTTTTTTTTGTTTTATTCAAGCCTTAGTCGAAACTAAGGGGGTTTGCGGCCTTAAGGCCTCTCAAGGGTTTTCAGTTTTAAGGGTGGCCGGAAACACCCTAATTCCCTAATGTGTTTGCGGTTTTTGATGTGTGTATCGGTCTTTGGGTGTTATTTGATCCAATAGAAGGGTTTTCAGCCCTATGGAAGGCCCATTAGAAGTTTTCGGCCCAATAAAGCCCAAAGAAATGCTTTTCGGTCCGATAAGGCCCAAAGAAAAGCTTTCAGCCCAATAGGGCCCAAGGATAAATTTTCGGCCCAATAGGGCCCAAGGAAAGAGTTTTCGGCCCAATAGGGTGTTAGACCGAGAATTCTTGGACGAAGGCCCAAAATTGATTGGGCTTAGCTATTGGATCGATTTTTAGGGCTTGTATGAGGCTATTTTAAGTTGAATCACAATGTATGCACGTATGAATTCGAATAACATTGTAGTTTGAATTTTATTTATAAGATGCAACAAGGTTACATAGAGGAATTTGTTGTGAATAAGCTTCACATCTTAAACCCTAAATTGCTAGTTGTGACAGTTATCATATGTACCCAAGTCAATATGTTTCGAATAAACCAGATAAAGTACGGACAAGAAGAAAAACAAAGACAAAGTCACTTGGTAGAATTAATCATGTGTCTCCCAAGTCTGGTGATGTTTGTTACTTACACATTTTGCTTAATAAATTAAAGGGTCCTACTTTCTATGAAGATATCAGGACAACTAATTATACCGTTTATGAATCTTACAAAGATGCTTGCTATGCTCTTGGTCTTTTAGATGATAACAGAAAGTACATATCTTCTATACACGAAACACATCATTGGGCCAGTACTTCATTCTACAGGTCTCTATTTGTTATGTTGATTACATCCGATAGCCTATCCCATCTTCATCATGTTTTTAAAGAGACCTATAATTGTCTTTCTGATGATGTCGTTCACATTAGTGAACAAGAAATCGGCGTAACGGATATATTTTCAAATAATCTAACCCATTTACACTAAAAACATTCTAAAATTAATTGATATTAGAAATAAATAATTTCATAATTTTTTTTTTGTCTTTTCAGGCTTGAAGTTAAAACCGGAAGCAATTTTCCACCTAACATTGTCATACATTGAGAAATCTTTATTGAGTTGTGGACTGAGTTTGAAGCAAATACCCAATATGCCGTTACCTGATCACAAATATATTCAAGATTCTTGTAATATGTTAATTCAAGATGAGCTTAATTATGATCCATCCGATCTTGAAGTCGAACATCAACAACTACATTCCAAATTAAATGTTGAGCAAAAAAAGGTTTATGATACAATTATGAATGTTGTTAACACCAAAAAAGGTGGTGTCTTTTCCTGTATGGTTATGGAGGAACAAGAAAAACATTTTTTTAGAAGACACTATCTGCTGCTATTAGATCTAAAGGTGAAATTGTTATCAACGTTGCTTTAAGCGGAATTGTAGCACTCTTGCTCTCTGGTGGTAGGAGAGTGCATTCAAGATTTCATATACCAATTAACCTTGAATGAGGATTCGTTTTGTTCTATTACACCAAGTAACGATGTAGTTGAACTGTTGAGTAAAGCTAGACTTGTCATATGGGATAAAGCCCCAATGATGCATCGTCATTGTTTCGAAGCAGTTGATAGGACACTTAGAGACGTTATCCTTTCATCGGACAAGAATAAAATATTTGGAGGCAAGACCATTGTATTTGGAGGTAACTTTCGACAGATGCTTCCAGTAATACAAAGAGGAAATCATTCAAATATTGTCCAGGCATCATTTCATTCATCAAGATATGGCGTGAATGTCTAGTTTTATGTTTGAATGTAAACACGAGGCTTCATGTCGGCTATCGAAATAATGATTTCGAAGAGACAAAATCATTTGTTGAATAGATTCTTAAAATTGGTGAAGGTACTATTGGTGGCCCTAATGATTGTGAAGTTGAAGTTGAATTTTGAGAAGATGTTATCGTTCCTTCTATGGGTGACCATATTCATTCAGTTGTATCCACCATTTATTCAACCTTTCAGAACCATCTTGATGATCCATCGTATTTTCAAGATAAAGCTATTTTGGTCCCTACAAATGAAGAAGTCGATGTTATCAATGAGTACATGTTAGAATTGATTAAAGATTAAGGGAAAACGTATATGAATTCATATTCTTTATGTGAGACTGACGCACAAGATTCTTTTGAGGAATCAATATACTCTCTAGATGTGTTGAATGGTTTTAAGGCTTCTGGAATTCCCAACCATAAACTTATACTAAAAAAGGTGTTCCGGTCATGTTACTTTGTAATATCGACCAAACCAAAGGACTATCCAATGGTACTAGATTACAGATCGCAAGGAGTCATCATTGAAGCCTGAATCTTATCTGGAATATTTTTCAATGAGACTACTTATATACTTCGCATGAACTTAACCCCGTCTGAAAAAAAAAATTCCATTCCATTTTCATCGGAGGCAATTCCCCATAGTTGTTTGTTTGCTATGACCATTAACAAAAGTCAAGGACAACCATTATCAGATGTTGGATTATATTTGTGTAGACCCATTTTCACTCATGGTCAGTTATATGTAGTTGTTTCCCGCATCACAAGTAAAAAAGGTTTGAAGATACTCATATGTGACACAGATGGTCGTTTAACTAATAAAACAAAAAATGTTGTCTACAAAGAGGTCACTCAACGATTATAGATATTTATAAATTTCAGTGTATCTTCTACATATTTCAATAATACGAATAACCATAATTTTTTTCTTTAATCATTAGACGTTTGTATGTTTTTTTATGCGCTCCCCCACATTTAACGCGAGTTATATTCTAGTTTATATACATATTACATTTTTTAAGTTTTAGTTTTTTGAATTTTTATTTGATTTATAATAATTTATACAAGAGTTAATAGACTTCTTTAAATTTTAACAAATGTTTCTTTGACGAAGTTTCACGAATGGTCCTTAGACGAAGTTTCACAAAATGATAGAAATTGTCCTTATCCAAAACTATTTTAACTTAGTGAATCCATCTATCGGACATCCATTAGATGGACCATTGGTGTGCAAGGTTTGCTCTAGAAGGCCATTTGTCCAAAAAAGATTTTATAGATATTATTTTAGAGAAAAAAAATGAAAACCATAAGGACTATTTGTGAAATTTTGTCTTTTACATAGATCAATGACATATTATCAACTTTTTGAAAGTTGGACTGACCATTGTGAATTTGACCAAAACACAAGGACCATTACTGCAATCTACTCTTGGTTTTTGAAGCAAATAAATTCAATTTTCTTTCCTTTCAGATCAATCAATTAAACTAATTTAATACCAAAACCAATCGACCCTAAATATAAGTACATAACAAGTCGAATTCACCTGAATTTCTTCTTCTAAAGTAGGCTTAAAATGAGATAGAACCAAAAGAGATGATCTATATGTATTCGGCTACCCGGAGTGGTAGGGGTAAAGACGTGTGGGAGCTGACGTGTCAGCCCCCTTCACGTGTGAACACCGCCCCAACCTCCGGTGGGTTGGGTGTGATGTGGAGCTGGAGACGAGAGAAGACGCATGAGATGATTGGTTATTCCTTTCTTGACCGTTGAATTGTTACTGTTTGTAAAAAAATTAATTAATTACCATACCCACTTTTTCTATATATATCAACCATTTTTATCATTTCAAACACACAAACATATTTTCAACACAAACACTTCACTAAAATAAATCTCTTTCTTCATGGATCCAAACCAAAATAACCCACCCACCCGAACACCCCAAATACTCTAAATGATCCGTTAGCGAATATTGGCTACATGTAATTGTTATCATCCCCCGTTCAACAAAAACCTCCATTCACCAATCTTTCATACCACCCACACTACTACCACCAACAACAACCACCACAATTCGTTCAACCCGGATTTCAAGCCTTTCAACAACAACCTTCTCCGCAATTTCAATCCCAAACTTCCCAACGTCAACAAACTTCTCAACCATCTCAAGTTCCATTATCTCAATCGCAACCCGTAAACCTCGACAACGACGACGACGATGAACGGGTTCAAGAAACACAACCAAGTCGTAGAAGGCAAAAAAAATCAAAAGATCCAACAAAAAAGAAAAATATGCAATGGACCGAGGTGGAGGAGGCAACTTTAGCTAAAGCTGGATTTTTCATATCACAAGACGGGGATGTCGGCAACGCACAATCGGTTCAAAGCTTTTGGAATAGTGTTTTAGACCACTTCCACGCGTTATTAGGAAGGCAAACGAGTCGGTCATACGACTCGGTCAATGCAAAATTACGTGACCTTCGAGCGGCTTGCACCAAATTTAATAGCGTATTTGACAATGTTAAAAATATGCATCGAAGTGGTAGCAACGATTTTAACATTTTATCAACCACGTTGTACCAATACAAAATTACCAACAATGGTAAACTGTTTGCCAACCAAAAAGTGTGGGAAGTTTGTCGCAATGGTCAAAAATGGGTTTTTTATCCGGAAACGACGCATTCGGGATCTACCACCGGTTCCAACAAAAGGCCGAGAACATCTGAGTTGGATATTGGTGTGAACCTCGACCTAAATGATGAGTTCAACGCCACCGAGGGGTAGGGTCCCCGAACGTCCAACTTTGTCGACCACCGGGAAGGGACAAAGCGAGAAAGGGGGCGTCTTCTAGCAGAAAATCAACTAATGAGGACGTACCAACGGAGAACATCGACAAAACTCTAAATTTTTTAGAAAAAAATTTTGATTGAACGGAGGAACAACGTCGAAGACAATTGGCACTCACCGATCTTCAAATTATAAACACGGTGCCGCAACCGAATCTCGACCCGGAAAATTTAAGGGTGTTTTTGAAAATTCAACAAGAAGTTCTCGACCAATATCGCAACTAGATTCTATTCTATGTTTTTTAGTAATTTAGGTTTAATTTTCTAGGTCATTTTTATGTTTTTTAGTATTTTAGTTTTCATTTTTATGTGTTTTTATGTTTTTTTTAGTAATTTAGGTTTAATTTTCTATGTTTTAAATTATGTAATGTGGTTTTAATTAATATAAATTTTTTTATTATGTTTTAAATAATGTTTTTATCTAATTTAATCATAAAAAAAGATAATTATGGAATGGTGACCATTTCCTAAGTCTAGTGGGTTGGTTGTGAAGGTGACGTGACGCAGAGGTGACACCACTTTTCCCGTGGGTTGGTGGTGACCACTCCCCAGAGCCTTAGTATATGTGTTTACTTCACGCACCAGAAGAGAGAATCTGTATTTGTTTCCTCAAGATCCATGAGGTTTCCCTATCCAATTCCTATATCTAGCCTTTAAGTTTGATAAAGTTGAATAAAACAAAATTGACATGTGAAATAGAACAATAGAACATCGACATTTGCAGGTTTCAATGTCCGAAAACAATTTGTTTTTTAGGTTTTATCTTGATTTCTTTTTCAGGGATGAGGTTTATGTAATGGAGAAGAAGGCCTTCAATATGTCGACTGCAATTCTCTACAATGCATTTGAAATTGGGCTTGGGTTATAATCTCAAACAGTTATAATTTTTGGTGTTTTCATTTTAGCATCAAATTGCCCCCTTTCTTTCCCTTGGATAACTTTTGCCAGTTGTCTGCTGGCTTCTTTATTTTCATAAAAATATGTTGCCCATTTTAGAAAAGAAAAATGTTTAAAACGTGAATTCTTTAAAGAATGGGACCAAAATGATGGGTCTAAAGTCAAAAATCCAAACATCTAATTGGAAATATGGAAATATTGGAGCTTTATAAAACGGCATCTGGCCATGGATATCGAAGCATTGGCGAAGTCTCCGCTTCATACACATAAAAGAGTCTAAAATTAAGAGTGTTGTTAATCTATAGACTTCTCTTCTTCCCACTCCAAATACAACCCTATTCTCAACATTTGTTCAATCGCAAGGCAATGTCGAATGCCATTCGATTCTTTCAACTGTTTAACAAAACCAACATTCCTTCTGTAGGTCTCGGCACATGGCAATCGGAGCCTGGTGTTGTTGGTGATGCTGTTACTGCTGCTATTAAGGTTACCCTCCCTCCCTCATAGTTGTTCTTACTCTCTGTTGATTCGTATCATGTAATGAAAAAAATCACTTTCATTAATGATCGTATATTCTGTTCACGTTTTGTTTTCTAACATGTGTTTGTCGCCCCTTTACTGATGGATTTTGAGCACTACATCAATCCAATGGTGTACATGCAAACCCTAAAGCTTTGGATCTAGTTTGTGTAATGAACATGCAATAATCATCCATAGCTCATAAACCCTAGATCTAGCATATAATAATCAATACTATATTAATAAAAGGGTTTAGATCTTACCTTGATTGTTATGTAGCAATAACAATCTCAACTCCTCTTGATCTTGACTTCTGCAAGCTTAGTGCCTCAAATGTTGCACCTCTAATGGAGTCACAAACATCATAAGAAACAAGATGAACAAGGAGAGAGGGAAGAGGCTCCAAAAACGTCCTAGGGTTCTCTTAGAAGTGTTAGCCACGTTTTTGGGAGCCTTAGGGGTCCTTTTATACTTGTGTGGGCTACTAGGGTTTCAGGTGAAACCCTAATTCTCTGCTTAGGCCTTAAGCAACCCATGGAGTCCCTCTTGAAAGCCCTTGGATGAAAATCATATGGGCTTCTCATAGATTTCGTCAAATCCCCCTTCCATTAGGAATCCATAGCCCAATCGCAACTATCATATAATTGCAATATGAGTCCCCTTTATTTAATTAATCTCTTTTAGCCACAAAATTAATTTTTGACTAATATTAATTAAATAATATGATTTCTCTTTAAATATATTATTCATATAATATATTATTAAATCATAATTAATCCTTTTTCTCCTTAATTCATCCTATCAGTTGCTATGGTGAAGGCAACCCAAAAGGACTATGCTCATAATCAGGTCAAGTACATACCAAAATAGTTATGGGCTTAGACATATAATCCAACATTTACGTCATTACAACGAATACATTTAGCACAATTTAATAAAGTTAACCGGGTCAGTAAGGGTTTCGACTTCAGATCTTCAAATTCAAATTTAGCTATCAACCAATTAGCAATCGATACCTAAAATTGGCGACATGATGCACACATTTCCGTGTTTTATGAAGTCATTTCTTATGAGAGGATTAGTAATTCTCTTACAAACTTAATCATGTATGTCATCCATGACATGTAAGAATTTTATGCTTTCTTTAGTTTACAATTTAGGATCCCCCAATACCATTTCTTCTTCAAGTCATCTAATATGTACTAATATGATATATTCAGCTAATATTACCACATTGAACTCTAACCTGTACTGCATTGTACCATTAAAGTCCTGAAGAATCAACATTTGTCTTAACTTTTAGTTACTCTGTCTTATAAATAATGTTTCATATGCATGTAGATGGGGTATCGTCACATTGATTGTGCTCAAATTTATGGCAACGAAAGGGAGGTACACAATTACTAACTTTTGTTTATTGAATTTTCTTGTTCTCTGGTTGATAATTCTATAAAATGTCAATGTATAGATTGTTAAATTTATTTCTTGCAGATTGGTTTCATGTAAATTTATTTATTTCAGATTGGTTTAGCTTTGAAAAAGCTCTTTCAAGATGATGTGGTGAAACGAGAAGATTTATGGATCACCTCTAAGCTCTGGTTTGCCACATTCCATGGAATCTACATTCTTCTCATATCATAACATGTTTCCACACACACACACACACACGCACAGATCCTTCCAAGTTTCAGTTAACAATCTATAATGATTCGCAGGTGTTCTGATCATGCACCAGAAGATGTACCGGTTGCATTAGACAGAACTCTGAATGATTTGCAGCTTGACTATATCGACTTATACCTTGTAATTATGCATTACATAAAAAATTTGTATATCTTTTTATATATATGATTGATTCGACCAATGATTTTTTTTATTTATCTTGAAGATACATTGGCCTGTTAGGATGAAGAAGGGATCAATTGAGCCTAAGCCGGAGAATCTTGCTCCAGTAGATATTCCAAACACATGGAAAGCAATGGAGAAACTTTATGACTCTGGGAAGGTGAAAGCAATTGGTGTTAGCAATTTTTCCACCAAGAAATTGGGTGATTTGTTGGATGTTGCACGTGTTCCACCTGCTGTCAACCAGGTGGAATGTCATCCCTCATGGAAGCAAACAAAACTAAGAGACTTTTGCAAATCCAAAGGCGTTCACTTATCTGTGAGTTAACACATTACTATAATAAACAAAAACATCGATTTTCAAAAAATAACCAAAAATATATATATATTTTAATAATTGACGTACGATATGATTCCTATAAATTTTGCAGGGATATTCGCCACTTGGTTCTCCGGGGACCTCGTACATTAAAAGTGATTTACTCAAGCAACCGATTCTTATAACAGTAGCAGAAAAATTACACAAGACACCTGCTCAGGTTGCTCTACGTTGGGGTCTACAGATGGGTCATAGCATACTTCCCAAAAGTACAAGTGAATCCCGGATCAAAGAAAATTTTGACGTTTTTGACTGGTCAATTCCTGATGATTTGTTCACTAAGATCTCTTCTGATATCGAGCAGGTATGGATGCGTGCCAAAAACAGTACAACCTGTTATTTCTTGTCCTGTACTGCATAACAAATGGGGTCTCGTGAACTTGCGTTGTTGTTTTTGCAGGCTAGGCTTCTGCTAGGTACTTATTTTGTGGATGAGACTCATGGTCACTACAAGACAGTCGAGGAACTATGGGATGGTGAAATATGAATGCTGCCTGGTGTAGGATTTTGCTTTCCATGCTATTCTACTTTACTCTTTACCTTTTAAGATTTTCCTTAATCTTTCTTAATGTGACGAGTGAAATCTTAAATACTATTGCTGTGCATTGTGGGATGGATGTTATGTTTGATTGTTAATTTTCTTCCATCTATAACTTCCTATTCTGGTGGTTGTTGTTAGTGTATACCTTGACAGGATCGCTTATGTCTTTATATGTGTTAAAGTTTCCTCTCTCTAGACAATATTAGACTCCACATAACAATGATGTTGCAAGAAATAGATTTGCTTTTTTACCCTTTTTTTCTTTCTAATGTATTCTTACTCATTCTTATTCTCAATAATTTTATGAAAATTAACATTTTACCCAGCACCAGCACCACTACCATCACCGTCATCACCCACCCCCACCACCACCGCCACACTCATCACTTTCGCCACCACCATCCCTGCAACCACAACCCACCACCACCATTTATTATTTTTATAATTTATATAATATATCTTCATAGATAAATTAAGCAAAAACAAGAAGGTCATTTATATCATTCATTACTAGAAAACATGGGGTTTTCCTACGGAAAATAGCTACAGAAAATTTCCATAGCTAATTAGCTACGGAATAGCCACAGAATTGGATGCCCTAATTTAGCTACGGAATAGCTACGGAATTGCTACGGATCATCTACAGAATTGGATGCCCTAATTTAGCTACAAAATAGCTACGGAATAGCCACATACGTCAGTCCGTAGCTATTTCGTAGCTAATTAACTAGGCGTAGCTACGGAATAGCTACAAATGGTAGCTATTCCGTAGCTAATTAGCTATGGAATGGCTACGGGATACCTACAAATACTATTTACCTACGGATTAGCTACGGAGTATGCTTTCCGTTAGAATTCCGTAGCTAATCCGTAGCTAAGTAGCTACGGATTAACTACAGATTTTTCTTATTTTCGGTTTTTCGGGCACCAAATGTCGTTTTTTCGCTTCTTTTTTTTCACACCACTACTATACATGATTATCTATATTTTTACTAACCTATAGCTATTAATCTCGTTCATAAAGTCTTGTGCCCCTTCGGGATCAATTACTCGTTTCACGGTTTAACATTGTAATGCCTATACTTTTCACCAATTTGTGATGAATTATGTTTGAATATGTATATTTATAAACATGAATGAGTTGTGGTATATGTGTATGTATACGTGTTTGTGAGATGTATGTGAATGGATTCATAACCATTATAGTGTTAAACCACTAAACGAATAATGGATCTCGTATATGCACACGGCTTTATAAATGATATTAATAGCTATAAATTGGTGAGAATATACATAATCATGTATAATAGAGGTGTGAAAAAAAACGGAGCGAAAAAAACGACGTTTGGTGCCTGGAAAATCAAAAATAAGAAAAATCCGTAGCTAATTAGCTACGGAATAGCTACGGAATTCTAACGGATAGCATATTTCGTAGCTAATCTGTAGGTAATTAGCTACAGAATAGCTACGGAATTCTAACGGATAACATATTCCGTAGCTAATCCGTAGGTAATTACCTACGGATTAGCTACGGAATATGCTATCCGTTAGAATTCCGTAGTTAATTAGCTACAGATTAGCTACAAATTTTTCTTATTTTTGATTTTTCGGGCACCAAACGTCGTTTTTTCGCTCCGTTTTTTTTCACACCTCTATTATACATCATTATCTATATTCTCACCAAATTATAGGTACAAATATCATTTACAAAGCCGTGTTCACATACGGGATCCATTGCTCGTTTAGTGGTTTAACACTATAATGCTTATGAATACGTTCACATATATCTCACAAACTCATATACATCATCATCGTCATCATCATCATGATCACCATCACCATCATCACCACCACCACCACCACCACCACCATCATCATCATCATCATCACCATGACCACCACCACCACCATGATGATGATGATGATGATGATGATGATAATCATCACCACAACCACCACCACCATCATCACCATCATCATCATCACCGCCACCATCATCATCATGATCACCATCACCATCACCATCACCATCACCATCACCATCACCATCACCATTACCATCACCATCACCATCACCATCATCATCGTCATCATCACCATCACCACCACCACCACCATCATCATCATCATCACCATCACCACCACCATGATGATGATGATGATGATGATGATCATCATCATCATCACCACAACCACCACCACCATCATCACCATCATCACCATCACCATCATCACCATTATCACCACCACCATCATCATCATCATCACCATCATCATCACCATCACCATCACCATCACCATCATCATCATCACCATCATCATCATCATCATCATTACCATTATCATCATCATCATCACCACCAGCATCATCATCATCATCACCATCACCATCACCATCACCATCACCATCACCATCACCATCACCATCATCACCATCACTATCACCATCACCATCATCATCACCATCATCATCATCATCATCATCATCACCACCAGCATCATCATCATCATCACCATCACCATCACCACCACCACCACCATCACCATCACCATCACCATCACCATCACCATCACCTAACTGTTTGCTATATTCCCCTAAAAATCAATTTTATATCATGTTCTTTAGAAACATTATTGAAACTAGATTGTCAAAATGGTTATAAGATGATTGATTTCAAAGGGGTTTGCCAACCTAAGCAATGTTTCTTCTTAAAAACAGGTTTGGCTATGAAAAAATGAATCTGTTTGTTGTAATAATGACAATTTAATATGAACAATATGTTTTAGGATTTAAAGAATGTATAGAAACAACTTTTGTTTAGGATTTAAAAGTTATTAGGAGGATATAAACAACACTTGGTCACTTTGTTTAGGAGATATAAACAACATTAGGTAATGTCCAAAGGCTTAAGTGTTTAAATTTTCTTATACATGATGGCTTTCACTATTTGCAAGCTGTTTGATGCAATAAATAATGTAAATGTTTGTTTCAAAGAATCTTTTGTCTATATCTTTAGGATTTAAAAGTGCTTGGAAAGAAACAAAAAAGTTTAAGAGTTTTTTTTCCTGTGTGCAGGGGCGTAAAATGGATCGAACTTCCTCTTTACAAATGCTTTCGATTTTCAAGAAAATACAAGTTAAAAAGGTATCATGTATGTTTGGTAGTCTTGGAAGGAAATGTGTTTTTATTTTTGAGCTAGTTAAATGAAAGATATACAAGCTTATTATAACATCCTACTTTCATTTTGTCTTACTTATAGTGTTGTACTTTCAAAAAAATTCCAATTGTGGCTATAATAAACAAATAAATGAAAGTGCATTGCTATATTTGTATTTTTTTGTGATCATTGATTATGTTGTACTATAATAGGAACAATTGGCGGCCTTTGATTCAAAACTCAAGTTGAAGAGCATTTGTTAGCCTTTATCGATTCAACTTACTCAATAATTTGCCATGTAATCAATCAAAAAAATTTCAATTTTATTTTGTAAGCACTTATTTAAACATTTGTAGTTGACACTTTTAATGTGTATCATTAGACAATATTCATTCCTAATATGTATTGTGTTTGATATATTTTTAGGTTTATTAGTTTTATTATAATGTTATTTGTTTTGTAGTTGAATTTCAATATTATTATAAGTTTAATGTAATGGTTTTTTTTTTAATATTTTGGACAGAAAAAACTGGATTTTTTTAATAATTTTTTATTGTTTTTTTTTATAAAAATAAAAAGTAATTAGCTACGGATTACCTACAGAAAATCCGTCGCTATTTACTTCCGTAGCTATTCCGTAGCTATTTAGTTCCGTAGCTATTCTGTAGGAAATTCATAACTATTTATTTCCGTAGCTATTCCGTAGCTATGGTAGCTACGGAAAATTCCGTAGCTATTCCGTCCGTAGCTATTCAGTAGCTAATCCGTAGCTATAATTTAGCCACAGGCCATTATGCTACATACGTTTTTCCGTAGCAATTCCTTAGCTATTCGCTTATAGCTACGGAATAGCTATGGATTGTGCTGTAGCTATTGCACCAGTTTTCTAGTAGTGATTTTATATTATTCCAATTCTATATCATGTCAACCAAACAAAATATAGAATTAGATTTAAAATCCATTTTTTGCCAACTAAATAGAATATGACATTGGATATAATGAGTAATTCCTAATAGATTCCAATTTTTTGATAAATTCAAATTCTTTCAAAATATTTTGTGGCTGAAACGTCACCTAAATATTCATCGTACACCTATAAGTATTTAATAAAATCCCACCAAATTAGGAGATAAATAATGATTTAAATATATATATATATATATATATATATATATATATATATATATATATATATATATATATATATATATATATATATATATATATATATATATATATATGTTAATAGACTAAAATTCCCCTTGTAAGGGTTTAATTTTAAGAAACTAATTATTTCAGTATCATATATTTATGATAATAGTATAATACTATAGAATCTAGGTGGTGTTTGACTTCGATTTTTAATGGCCAAAATCAACTCTTTGGAAAAGTCAGGAAAACCTGACTTTTTGTAACTTTTCCTAAAAGATCTTTTATCCTCTAAAAAGCTAAGCCAAACACCCCCTAAAACCATAGATATATTTATGATAATAGTATAATACTATAGAATCTAAAACCATAGATTGTTTTAGTTGGACGCTTCACATTTGATATGAAGTTACACTATATTTAAAGTTCACATTTAATCATATATATATATATATATATATATATATATATATATATATATATATATATATATATATATATATATATATATATATATATACACCCACCAAAGGGCCCAATGGCCTAGCGGTATGGAGTGACCATCTCATATGAGAGGTCTGGGGTTCAAGTCTTAGTGGAGACATAGGTGGTTATTTAGGAATAGATTAGTTAGTTTGCCGTTTCAATATATATATATATATATATATATATATATATATATATATATATATATATATATATATATATATATATATATATCTTGAACATATAATATGCATTAATTACTTTCTTAAAATAACTAAAATGATTTGTTCACAATCAATCCTACATGCACACAATAGATAGTTAGAACACAATAACTCAACCATATATATATATATATATATATATATATATATATATATATATATATATATAGGTTTAAATGTTTTCACTATCTATTGTGTGCCCGTATGATTGATTCTGGACCAATCATTTTAGTTATTTTAAGAAAGTAATTAATGCATATTAAATGTTGAAGATGTAATTAATACCTATTATATCTTCAACATGTAATATGCATTAATTACTTTCTTAAAATAACTAAAATGATTGGTCCAGAATCAATCATACGGGCACACAATAGATAGTGAAAACAAAATAACCTAACCCTATATATATATATATATATATATATATATATATATATATATATATATATATATATATATATATATATATGAGAGCAGTAGAAAATGCATGAATCCTGGAAACCCTAAAAAATCAATAGGAATTAAAGCTGACAATAGGTCGACCTGAGTTGGGTTCGGGTTCAACCCATTTATTAGTTGGATTGAAGTTTTTAACCCAACCCAACCCAACCCGGCTATCTAAATGAGTTGATATTTCCAACCCAACAAAACTTTTTAGATAAATGGGTTGTCATCAGGTTGACCTGTTTATGTAGTTACCAACCCAACCTCCTACATAAATTTGTTAAATATGGGTTAACCCATTTAAAATAAAAAAATAAATAAATCAACTAAAATGACACCACTTAAAATAGTTCCAAACGTAAATAAAATTACAAAGTATGACAAAAGCACTATCTGAATTCACAAATACATATAAATTGTTTAAATAATGTTAAAAATATTTAATTTCGAAGTGATTTTGGAGAGTGGCTAGTAAATGATAGGAATTATGATTGCATTATGTTTAAACATAAATAATAATATACAACATTATAATTTATAAATTAATAATTTGAATAATAGATGATAATATTAAAATAATTATTAAATTAAACATATATATTCAAGGTTGACAATTTTTACCCAACCCAACATATTTAATTAAATGGGTTAAGCGGGTTAACCCAATATCGGATATTTCCAATATCGAACAACGTGTGATATTGCCTTCTTCTTTTACCGGTGGTGCACGCTACATGATGCAGAACTATTTAGATGCCATGTCACTTTGTAAGTGGTTTGGATACCATGATTATTTCATAATTGTAACATGCAATCCAAAGTGGCCCGAAATTCAAAGGTTTATTGCTGACACAAACCTCAAACCCGAAGACAGACTCGATATCTTATGTAGGTTGTTCAAAATGAAGCTAGATTCGTTGATTAAAGACTTAAAGAAAAATTCGTTATTGATTTTGGTCCAAGCAGGTAATTTATATTAATAATGCATTTTTAAAGGGTTTTTATATATTTTGTTATTATTATTTTATTTCAATATCTTATAATACGTCTTTTTGTAAATAAAATTTCAGTTGTTTATACGATAGAGTTTCAAAAGCATGGCCTACCTGATGCCCATATATGTCTATTCATGCACTTTGATTACAAGCTCCCAACCGTTGAACATATTGATCAGGTTATTTTTGATAGAATTCCAAACAATGACGACGATCCATAATTGTATGCACTTGTCAGCGAGTTCATGATACATGGTCCTTGTGGTAGTGATGATCCTAAATGCCTATGCATGATTGACAGCAAGTGTTCAAAAAACTTCCCAAAGACATTCCGAGAGCATACTTCTGTTGATGAAAATGGTTATCTAATATATAGAAGACGTAATGATGGATCTTTTGTTGAAAAGTATGGTGTTAAGTTAGACAATAGAAGTGTGGTTACATATTACAAACTTCTTTTGAAAAGATACCAAGCTCACATTAATGTTGAGTGGTGTAATCAGGGTGCTTCCGTCAAATATTTGTTTAGATACATTAACAAGAGTCCTGATAGGGCTACTGTTGAGGTTGCACAAAGCAACAACGCAGAGGATAATGATGATACAATTGATAAAATAAAAACTACTATGATGGTATATATTTGTGTGCATATGAAGCTTCGAGGCATATATTCGAGTTTGACGTTCATTTCAGGAGTCCTTCTGTTGTCAGGTTTCCTTTTAATCTTTCTGGACAACAAACTGTTGTATACGGTGTTGACGATGATATTGAAGATGTCCTCAATAAATAGTCAGCTTCTTCTGCAATGTTCTTAGCTTGGATGGAGTGGAATGAACATAATAAGGAGCACAAAAACTTTCTTATGTTGAATTTCCTACCAAATTTGTTTGGAAATTGAAGGATCGTCGTTGGAAGCCAAGAAAAAAAAATATTTTCTATCAGTCGAATTCACATTGTCTCTCCTAATCTTGGAGAATCATATTTTTTGTAGACATCCGCACGGTTAATGGACATGTGTGTGGTACTTTTAGATATGCATGTTATGCTCTTGGACTTTTGGAAGATAATAGGGAATATATTGATGCAACTGAGGAAGCAAGTCATTCAGGTTCTGGATATTATTTGCGTTATTTTTTTGCAACTATGTTGAAGTCTAATAGTTTATCTAGACCGTGCTTTGTCTAGGAAAAAGTTTGGCAATACTTTTCAAATGGAATTCTCTACAATCAACAAGTAAGATTAAAGACACCAGGTAACATGTTAATTTTCATTATTTAAATTAAGGTTTTACTTAATAATTCTCACATAATATATTATATTTATTCATTAAAAATTATTAGATATTTTTATATATTTAACAAAATCTTATTAAACTTATTATTACCAGTAAGTTTTAATTTTATATAGTTATATCTAAAAAATTAAATTGCAAATTTCTACAGGTTTTTCGCTTTCTGAGGATCAAGTTAAGAACTTGACACTTTATGAGATTGAATTATTTTTTTACTCCAAAACAATTCAAGCCTCAAAGATTTTGATGCAATGCCTTACACTGATCATGAGTTCGTCCGTATCTTCTTCAAATAATCAATTGATTACTGATGAGCTAGATTTTGACAGGACGACTCTATTGCAAGAGTTCTATCAGCTACTTGGTTCATTAACAGTTGAACAAAGAGGTGTTTTCAACGATATTATCACAAATGTTAAACAAAAGAAAGCAAGCGTCTTTGTAACACCCCAAATTCCAGAGGTGCTATTGAAAGGCTTAAAGTGTAAATTAAGGAAATGGACTCGACGAGTAGGCATGCTTACTCACCGAGTCGGAGCGGGATTCTGTCGCGGGTTAAGTGGCCAACTCGCCGAGTCGGCGGCTTGGACTTGACGAGTTGGTGCTGAAGAGAGAAAACCCTAATCCCGGGGGTTGTGCCCTATATAAAGCACATTGTAACCCAAACTCAGCCTCTTTGTTACCGTTTTGAGATCCAGAAACCCTAATTTTCATGTGAGACTCCATTGTTGAGGAGATTAGAGCTTGGAAGAGGAATTTGGTGGAAGGAGCTTGAGAAATTAGAGGCTAGCATCAAGGGGATTGTGTAGATCTGGGATCTACATTAGTTTGGGTACATCTCAGAGGTAAGGAACCATTATCTTAAGCTATTTCCTTTTTGGTTCATCCTTGGTAGTTGATTTGGAGTTCCTTAGCTTGTTTGAGATCTATTTCGGGTTTGGAGTTTAGATATGAGGTTGCTACTCCAGATCTAGGCTTATGTGTTGGATATAGTGTCTAAGTCCATAACTTTATTTGGTATGTACTTGATCCGACCCGGCATGGTCCATTTGGGTTGCATGGCATTGCAATACTTGGATAGACTAAATGAGAGAATATGGCACTTATGATTATTAATATATTATAAGTTCTAATATATTAATAATAGTGTTATTTAATTAGTATTGATCAAGTATTAATCTAGTATTAATTTGGTGATCAAAGTGAGACTAATTAAATAGATAGGGTTGATTATGACAATCATCAATTCTTTTATGGTGGATTAATGATCCATGGTTTATGGGTTATGGATGTAACCATTTGGAGCTCCATGGATAGTCCATGGGAGTTACAAACCCATGGGTCATGAGAAATGAAGAGTCATGACAATTATGGTTCTTCTTAATGAAACCCTAATTGTGACACCACTATAAAAGGAACCCTTTGGCTAGCAAAATCGTGACCTAGTGTTACTAGAGAGGGCATAACCGATTTTGAGTGCTAGAAGTATTCTCTCAAGTTATTCCAAGTTTTGTGGTGTTGTGTGAAGCATTTGAGGCACAACATTTGGGGTGCTAGGCTCACAAAGTCTTGAAGGAATCCAAGCAACAACAAGGTATGTATTTCTACTAGTTTTTATGTTTCATATATTCCCCATGCCATGCTAGTTAGGAAATAACCTTGAAAAAGAAATTTGCATGTATATAGAGAAAACATAGATTCAAGGTTATTAGGGTTGCATGTACACTTAGGAAGTGTTAGATTGCTCAAAACCCATCAGTGGTATCAGAGACTAGGATTGTTTTCTGTATACTTGATGCAAAACTGCTTGAAAATCGAAAATTATGCTCACTATTGACTGGACTCGCCGAGTTAATGGGGGAGGACTCGCCGAGTCCATGTACAAATTCATCCTACTCGTCGAGTAGGATCATGCACTCGACGAGTAGGTGCGTGCTGGGCAGTCTTTTCGTGTTTTGTTGCTGGAAATGGATTAAAATCATTATCTCAATCTGTTTTGGACTTGTAAAAACTGTTTTTCAAATTGATAATGATTATGTTAACCCATTTTCACATGACTTTTATCAATTTTCAAGAATTGTATATGTTAATATGATTCATGAAATTGCTTGGCATGAATTTGTGTTCTTATGAGTTTTTAGAAGATCATAGGAATTATGTGTAACCTTCAAGTTTGTTTAATTCATGATCTTAATTGTAATGATGGTGTTCATAACTTGTCCTCAAGTTATGGATAACCAAAAGTCACTTCTTTAAATTATGATTAAAGAACTAAAGAGGTTTCATAAAATGAAGAGTCTTCATTTTTATGAACCATTAAAACTCATAAGTTACAAATTGAAGAGACTTGGAATAGTTTCAATTCTTGCCCTCAAGTTTTCGAATTTGAAAAGTCTTACACTCTAATACTTTAATTCCAAATTAAACCTTAGATTTTTAAAAAGTTTAAAAATCAACACTTATACTATTATTATAATTTTATTATATAGATATGTATAAGAATATGTCGTTCTTATCGTTAGTAGGCCTCATTCACAAAGCCAGTCTATAAGGGGGGTATAAGGTTGTTGCCTATAAAATAGTGACTTAATGGGTGTCCACTCTCACCCACCGCTTCCTTGATTGGTGGAGGGTCGTTAGCCGAACGGGTAGGATATGACTTTAAATTCTCATTAAAAGTATAATGAATTATAAAGTAACTATACATTATAAATTCCCAATCTTAGTTACTTTAGGAAAATGTGAATTTGGTGCTAGCCCATAAAATTGCACTTTGTACCTTACCAAGTCGTTAGTGGAGCGTGTGTGGTTAACCGGCACACTAACATGGACTACTAAGAGTGGCAAAGGGTAACTTGACTTTATTATAGATCGGTGGAGCGTGTGTGGCTAACCGGCACATCGATTAGGTAATATTGTTAAGGGTACCAAGTCAATTTGTATGGTTATTCACACCTTGTTTGTGATCTTCGGCATCCCAGTCACAAACTTGAGAGGGCACATTCGAGATTCAAACATGCCATTGAAAAGTTCAATGTATCTCAAAAGATCTAGGAATTTCAAAACCAATAAAACCTAATAATAAAATATTTCGTCTTATGGTGGAAATTGGCAAATCGTCATTTACCTACCTTCAAATATTTTATAGTGTGGATTACGGCATCCCTCTTCCACCTATAAATAGTTTGTTGGATCCTATCCTTAATATTTCATTTGGGTGACTTATTAAGGACTCTTAATCTACTTAAACTTATCTTCCTTTTATTCCAGATGTCTTCCAATAACGCTGCTGGCTCAAACCCGACAAGCTCCTTTTCCCTAATGAACTTGTGTGGTAAGGTCATCTTTGATGGATCCAACTTTAATGAGTGGATCAGAAACATTAGGATGATTACCCGCTATGAGGACAAAGAATATGTCCTTGACAGGGAGCTTAAGGTTGTTAATGAAGCCACTGCTACTCCAGAAGAGCTTGCAGAGTTCATTGCACATGAAAAGGATGCCACCAAGGTGTCCTGCATCATGATGGCCACAATGACTCCGAAACTCCAAAAATCTTATGAAGATTTCTACCCCTATGAGATGCACCTAGATCTGATGGAAAGAAACCATCAGAGCGCGCGTCAAGAGAGGTATGAAATCATTTCCTCCATGATAACCGCAAGGATGAAGGATGGTGAACCCATCACCGGTCACTTGCAGAAGATGCAGAGGTTCGTTGACCGGTTGCTAAAGCTTAATGTTGACTTCCCTGAGGAATTGGCGATTGACATCATTCTCCATTCCTTACCTCAAAGTTATGATCAGTTTCGTATGACTTATCATATGAACAAGGAGGAAGTCACACTTAGCAAACTTCAAGGACTCTTAAGGACAGCTGAAAATGGCCTTAAGGGTAAAGCGGTTGCTAAATCTACTCCTTTAACAGCCCCTGTTCTTGCAATTGGGCAAGGGAAGGGTAAGAAGAGGAAAAGCCCTTCAAAGGGTACCAAGGGTAAGACTCTTGATGGTTCCTCTTCAAGTGGGACAAAGAAAGGTCCCATTACTCCTTCTTCGAACCCAAAGGAAGCACAATGCTTCTATTTCCAAGATAAGGGACACTTCAAGCGAAGCTGCGCAAAATATCTGCAAGATGTAAAGGATGGGAAGGTTAAACCCACCCATGCAGGTATTTACACAATATTGTCTAACAACTCATCTAATGCTAATTCTTGGGTGCTTGATACAGGGTGTGGTATTCACATTTGTACTGATTTGCAGGCACTAAGAAGAAGTGAGCAAGTGGAGCACGGGAAGATAAACTTAGTCATGGGCAACAGGAAAGCATCACCTGTTACCAAGATAGGAGTTTATTCTTTATTGCTTAATAATGGGTTAATGTTAGATTTGAATAAGTGTTGTTACTCGCCCGAAATGGCGAGAAATATTATTTCTTTTCATGGCTTGTACAAACAAGGTTTTACATTTTCATTTGATAATAAAAATGGTGCTATTAATGTTTATTACAATGATGTATTTTACTTTAAAGCAATACCTTGTGATGGTGTATATGAAGCTGTGAATGTTGTAGATAATTTAGGAAATAATGTGTTGTATATTGATTCTTCTGATAGCTTGGACAAAGCATCCTTGTAGCATTGTCGTCTTGGACATGTTAACAAGAAGCGCATAGGCCAACTCCAAAAGGCTGGAGTTTTGGAATCATTTGACCTCAAGTCAGATGATAGTTGCGAATCTTGTTTACTTGGAAAAATGACAAAGTCACCCTTCACAGGTACTTGTGATAAGGGTGAAGGTTTGTTGGACCTTGTACACACGGATGTGTGTGGGCCCTTCAGAGTTGCTACAAGGGATGCTAATCGTTATTATGTGACTTTTACTGATGATTACAGTAGATATGTATATATTTACTTAATCAAGCATAAGTCAGAAACCTTTGAAAAGTTCAAAGAGTTTAAGCAGGAAGTTGAGAATCAATTGGGCAGGAACATCAAGATGCTCCGATTCGATTGGGGAGGAGAGTATCTTAGCATTGAGTTCCTTGACTATCTTAAGGAATGTGGGATTGTCTCACAATTTAAACCTCCCAGGACACCACAGTTGAATGGTGTAGCTGAGAGGCGCAATCAAACCCTGTTGGATATGGTTCGTTCCATGATGAGTCGAGCTTCGTTACCAATCTCTTTCTGGGGGTATGCCTTAGAGACTGCCGCCCATATCCTTAATCTAGTCCCTACTAAAAAGGTTGCCAAAACACCTCACGAGATGTGGACTGGGAAAGTGCCCAATTTGGACCACATCAAGATTTGGGGTTGTGAAGCTTTTGTGAGGCGTGAGACTCATGACAAGGTTGAGCCCCGAAGCGAGAGGTGTATTTTCATCTGCTACCCACAGAGATCCTTTGGTTACCTCTTCTACAGACCCAGTGACAATGTGGTCTTTGTAGCAAGAAGAGGAGTCTTTCATGAGAGAGAATTCATAAGCCAAGGGGACAGTGGGAGGCAAATTGACCTTGAAGAGCTTCAAGAGTCAAGTGGTGAAGGAACCTCAAATGCTGTCAGCCAACCTGAGGAGGAAACTCCTGTTGAGCCGATAGATGAGTCTGTACCTCCAAGACGTTCCACTAGGGTGAGGAACACACCTGAATTTTATTATGGTTATCACATCACCACTGAAGGTGATACATTTATCAGTGATAGTACACTGATAGATTTGGATGAACCTAAGAATTATAAGGAAGCCATGGCAGGCCCTGGGTCTGCGAAATGGAAGGAGGCTATGGACAGCGAGATTCAGTCCATGTATGACAATCAAGTTTGGAACTTGGTTGCCAATGTACCAGGTCGTAAGACAGTTGGGTGCAAATGGATCTTCAAGAAGAAGATCGACATGGATGGGAAAGTACACACTTATAAAGCGCGACTGGTTGTGAAGGGCTTTACTCAAACTCCGGGAGTTGACTATAATGAGACCTTCTCACCAGTAGCTAAGATTAAGTCTATTAGAGTGTTGTTAGCCATAGTTGCATTTCATGACTATGAAATATGGCAAATGGATGTCAAAACCGCTTTCCTTAATGGGAAGTTGGCTGAGGATGTTTACATGGCTCAGCCAGAGGGTTTTGTCGATCCAAAATACCCTAATAGAGTGTGTAAGCTTGAAAAATCCATTTAAGGATTGAAACAAGCATCTCGCGGGTGGAATCTTTGCTTTGATGAGAAAGTCAAAGAGTTTGGCTTTTCTAGGAGTGAGGATGAGTCTTGTGTGTATGTCCAGGCTAGTGGGAGCATAGTTAGCTTCTTGGTGTTGTATGTGGATGACATACTTCTCATAGGAAACGACATCCCAACTTTGCAGGAGGTTAAGGCCTGGCTTGGGAAGTGTTTTGCTATGAAGGACCTTGGGGAAGCTGCCTATATCCTAGGGATAAGGATATTGAAAGATAGGATTAAGAGACTAATTGGACTTAATCAAAGTACTTATGTGGATAAGATACTGAAGAGGTTCAGTATGCAAGATTCCAAGAAAGGAGAGTTACCAATCTAGAGTAATGCCAAGCTAAGTAAGACTCAGAGTCCGAGTACAGAGGCTGAGATAGCTGAGATGAGTCAGATACCATATGCTTCCTCTGTGGGCTCGATCATGTATGCTATGACCTGTACTCGCCCTGATGTGGCCTTTGCTTTGAGCATGGTCAGTAGATATCAAGGGAACCATGGCAAGGCACACTGGACAGCGGTAAAGAACATTCTCAAGTATTTGCGGAGGACTAAGGAATGGGTCCTTACCCTCGGAGGCAGTGATGACTTGAGAGTGGAAGGATATAGTGATGCTAGCTTTCAAACTGATAGGGATAATTTCCGCTCTCAGTCAGGCTGGGTCTTTATCCTAAATGGAGGAGCAATTACTTGGAAAAGTTCCAAGCAGGAAACAGTAGCTGATTCGACTTGTGAATCAAAGTACATAGCAGCAAGCGAGGCAGCAAAAGAGGCGATATGGCTAAAGAACTTCATCGGAGACCTTGGAGTTGTGCCAGCTATAAAGGAGCCAATGGAAATTTTCTATGACAGTGAAAGTGCGGTTGCTTTGGCAAAAGAACCAAGAGATCACGGGAGATCTAGGCACATTGACAGAAAATACCATTTCATCAGACATAGAATAGAAGAAGGACTCCTCATGGCAAAGAGGGTATCATCAGATGAGAACCCGGCAGATCCCCTCACGAAGGGACTGAGCAGGGTTAAGCATTTACAGCATGCAAGGCGCATTGGGCTGAAGGATGATATTAGTTTCAATAATTAGATTCCTGAAACTCGGAAAATGTAATTGACATTTGATGATAAATAAAAGTTGTTATTTATTTATGAGTAAGGTGTTACTATCTTGTGTTGATTCTTTACTATGTTTCAATTTTGCATGTTTTTACTTCCAAAATAATCATGTTATTATTCAAACCATCCACAGTCGGTCAAACTTTGGAAGTAAGTATTGATTCAAGACTGTCATGAATTTGGCTTGTATGATTTGTCGAAAGTGCTTTAGACAATGCAATGGTTGCTACAACATTCATGAGTACTCATAAGGGCTGAGTATTGGATTCAACCCATGCTCACTTGCATCACTTCATGGAATTTATCTCGAGTGATCGTGAGACGGTAGTATCATATAAATCTTCAAACCTAGAGATATGAGTTGTTGACTATGAGTTTGTTATTCATTGATTGTACGAAAACGCATTGGTAACTCGATGTTATAAAACGTGCCTTTGTGAGTAATTCAACGAGTAGTTAGTACAAGCATATCAGTTGAAGTTTATCTGTTCCTTCTAGAAATAGAAGCGATATCTGGGCCCCTCGATGATTTGGTTTTGACCTATGTACCGGGCCCGGTCAGAACCTAATTGAGGTGTTCAATTTAGTTCTATGTCGAAACAAATCGGAGATTGAGAAACAAATGCTGGACAATAAGTAAGACCATGTTCCATGTGTTTGTCCGGCTGATATCATGAGAGCAGAGGATTATATGATCACTTATCTTAAATGGCGTATCATCATCATCTCAGTTCCAAGAGACTTTGAAAGAGCTACGATTGCTAGTCGGATTTTGAAGTCA
Organism: Lactuca sativa; assembly: GCF_002870075.4. Classification (NCBI taxonomy): domain Eukaryota; kingdom Viridiplantae; phylum Streptophyta; class Magnoliopsida; order Asterales; family Asteraceae; genus Lactuca; species Lactuca sativa. Next base: position 319,637,142 of record NC_056627.2, on the reverse strand, counting down.
TATTTGCAAATATAGTTATTAGACTTATCCAAGTGGGAGACTGTTGGATATAGTGTCTAAGTCCATAACTTTATTTGGTATGTACTTGATCCGACCCGGCATGGTCCATTTGGGTTGCATGACATTGCAATACTTGGATAGACTAAATGAGAGAATATGGCACTTATGATTATTAATATATTATAAGTTCTAATATATTAATAATAGTGTTATTTAATTAGTATTGATCAAGTATTAATCTAGTATTAATTTGGTGATCAAAGTGAGACTAATTAAATAGATAGGGTTGATTATGAAAATCATCAATTCTTTTATGGTGGATTAATGATCCATGGTTTATGGGTTATGGATGTAACCATTTGGAGCTCCATGGATAGTCCATGGGAGTTACAAACCCATGGGTCATGAGAAATGAAGAGTCATGACAATTATGGGTCTTCTTAATGAAACCCTAATTGTGATACCACTATAAAAGGAACCCTTTGGCTAGCAAAATCGTGACCTAGTGTTACTAGAGAGGGCATAACTGATTTTGAGTGCTAGAAGTATTCTCTCAAGTTATTCCAAGTTTTGTGGTGTTGTGTGAAGCATTTGAGGCAAAACATTTGGGATGCTAGGCTCACAAAGTCTTGAAGGAATCCAAGCAACAACAAGGTATGTATTTCTACTAGTTTTTATGTTTCATATATTCCCCATGCCATGCTAGTAAGGAAATAACCTTGAAAAAGAAATTTGCATGTAGATAGATAAAACATAGATTCAAGGTTATTAGGGTTGCATGTACACTTAGGAAGTGTTAGATTGCTCAAAACCCATCATTATGATGGTCCAAAATGTCAGAAAGCTTTTGTTTAAGAGTTGATGGTGAAGCCCCCTAGTCCTCAACTTTAGCCCTAGTGTGTTTTGGGCCTATATCTCCTTGGTTTCACATAAATTTTGCAACTTTATGTGAGGTTTAGACTGTAGAAGAGTGGATTTATGTATTGGAGCCCCTGCATGGCTCAAAAAGCACTGTATGGATTAAGAACTTGAGAGACTCGTTGAGTCACATGGGTGTACTCGACGAGTTGTATGAACATGTGCATGGACTCGACGGGTTGGAAGAACAACTCGGCGAGTCTGTTGAAGATTGCCTTGTACTCGGCGAGTCTGGTCGTGGAACCCTAACCTCTTCTGGTTAAGCCTCGAATCGGTGAGTCGAGGGGCGACTCTGTGAGTTGAGCAGGATGGGACTCGGAGATCGTTGGACTCGACAAGTCTTGGGGCGACTCGGCGAGTTGAGTGGTGTTATGGGAGTTTCTAAGTATAGGAACTCGACGACTGTTAGGTGCAATTGGTGCACCTTTTGGCACATCTTTTAGTCCCTTTTCATACATCTATTTAGCATAATTCTTCTTCATTTTTCTTGCATTTTATCATATTCATGTTAGTCTCTAGAACAACCTTATTTGCACACTTTTATGTCTTTTTCAGGTAAACCGGAGGTTGGAACGCGCTTTGGGAAGTGTCGGGAAGCATTGGTGAAGATTTCAGGATGATCGGGCGAAGAACGAAAAAGTTGGAAAAATCAAGTTTGGATTCAGAGTCAGAGGGGTTACGGGTCGTGTTGGATTTACACTACAAAATCAACACGAGCCATGTTGACCAAAAAGAGGAGCTGTTGACCTTACTGAACACGGGCCGTGTCAGGTTTACTCTATGTCCAACACGAGCCGTGTTCGACCAGGAAACCAACTTTTGGCAGTTTTTTCTATCTTTCATATTACGGGTTAAGGGCCATTTTTACACACACACAAGATATCAGAGCACATTTTGAGAAGGGATTTCGAAGGTTTTTGCAAGGATTTGATCATTTATCATTTAGAAACATTATTTCTCTTATTTGTAAGTTGTAATTGCACATTATTTCCATCTTTTATTCTTGTGATCTTGTTCTAGCCGTGTGTGGCTAGAACCCTAGTTTCTCCAATTTCATGTTTTGACTTCTTGGTAATGACTTCAATCATATGACATGATGTTTGTTCTTAATTCCTATCTAATGAATTTGATTTTGCTTCAATCGAATGTTTGATTCTAATTGGCCATTTGAATTAGGGTTAGGTCATTCAAGTTATCTCTTTTACAACATTCGTAATTGTTTTGTGAAATTAAACAAGTAACAAGCATTAAATTGATCTCTATTGAATGAATTTAGTGTAAATCTTATTCATACACTTTTACACTCCCGAGCTTATGAGGAGTATTGGGTGTTGTTGGGAACATTCACATAAAGCTTCATGCAATCTTATAATATAATTCTAAGAGCTTGTTTAGATTAGGTTAATAAGGTTAGGGTTAATCAAAGAGCTTGTTTTGGTTAATTAATGTAGTGAATGGGAAGTGTTAGAGCTTATTAGCACTTTCAAGTACCAACTTAGATAGAATTGAACGAATATTGTGTCATCTTTGAGTCACATTGCTAAGTTGTCATACATGAAGTTGGAGTCCTTTCAAAATCTGAATCTAATTCACTCATTTAGCTGATTGCGTGTGTTTTTAATTTGTTTGTTTAGTCATTGCACTCTAAAACCCCCCTTTTTACTATTGGTGACCATAGTACCTTATGCAAAGAGGTATAGACTAATTATTCCGTGTCTCTGTGGATCGACCCTGCTTGCTTTGTACTACCTTTTAGTGCAATATAGTGGGATTCTTTTGGACTATATCGTACCCCTTTATTTGTTGGGTTTGACACGCCTAACAAATTGGCGCCGTTGCCGGGGACACGGTGTTACTAATTGTTTTATGCCAAGATCTTTTCGTACAGGTACACCATTGCCACTTGATTCGGAGATAGAGAAGACTGTAAGGAGAATATGGAGGCAAGCCAAGATTCGTAAGAGGCAACCGGTATCCAGGACTTCTTCGCCATCTACTCCCCCGGTCATTAACATTTGGGAGGACATATCCCTCTCAAGTGTATCCGCATCAGAAACAGAAAGCCTCTCACTCTCATCTCAACCAAACTCACCCAAAAATACCACCCCACCCTCTTCACTTAATCATCATATCCCAAACACTACACCCACATAAACATCAACTACTACTCATACCATGGAAGATAACCACGGAAGGAATCCACCTCCAAACCCCCCGCCCGAACAAACTCTCCGCCAATGGTCAAGACAAGAGGTTACTCAAAAACCTCTTTGTATCACATATCCAGCTGCCACAAACCTTGAACTAAAATCTGGGCTTATCCACTTACTCCCAACTTTTAGAGGTTTGGAGAATGAAGATCCTCACAAGTTCCTCACTGAGTTCCATGTAGTATGTGTGGGTATGAAACCACACAATGTCACGGAGGACCAAATCAAGCTTAGGGCATTCCCCTTTGCGGTGCAAGATGCAGCCAAATTACTACTTGGGTAGATCTTGCAAGGTTGTTTTTGGATAAGTACTTTCCCGAGACGAAAGCTTCATCCCTACGGAGGGAAATCATTCGAATCAAGCAACACAAGAGAGAAGCTTTTCACACATATTGGGAGCGATTCAAGAAACTTTGTGCTTGATGCCCAAAGCATGGAATTACCGAATATCATCTTCTCCAATATTTCATTGAAGGAATGACTCCAATGGAAAGAAGGCTTCTTAATGCCTCCAGTGGCGGATCTTTACCCAACAAGACTCCTACTGAAATCCGCAATCTAATCAAGAACATGGCTGAAGATTCCAAACATTCAAGCCATGATGAAGAATGGTACACGGATGCACCCCGAGGAGTAAAGGAGGTCCAAACTCCTCAAATTGAAGCTCAATTGTCTGAGCTTACAAAAGTGGTTATGATGCTAGCCAAAGACAAAGGTGTGCAGCCCACACCCCGCCCATGCGGTATTTGTACTCAAGTAGGGCATCCAACCGACATGTGCCCTCAACTTCAAGAGGAAGATCATGAAGAAGCAAAATCCATGGGAGGTTTTCTTGGGTCTAATCAAAGGGGATGTAAGCAGCCATAGGGTGATCAAAGATGGAGTAACAATCAACGTTGGGGAGGAAATCAATAAAGAAATTATCAACCAAGTCAACCACACCAATACCAACAAAGACCACCTTTTCCACCACAAAACTTTCAGCCAAGGCAACCACAACACCCTCCTCAACAATCAGGTTCATCAAGTATGTCCTTAGAGGACATAGTGAAGAGTTTGGCGACTAGTACACAAGCTTTCCAACAAGAGACAAAATCAAGCATAAAGAACTTAGAGAAACAAGTTTCACAGCTTGCTACTTCCGTAAGCAAATTAGAATCTCAAGGAAATTTACCTGCACAAACTGAAACAAACCCAAGGCACAACATGTGTGCCATCACATTGAGAGGCGGAAAGAGCTATGATGGTCCAAAAGTGTCGGTTGATCAAAAGGAAGAAGAAATAGTGGTCGAAGAGGCAACCAAAGAAGAGAAGAAGGAAGAGAAAACAATCGAAAAGAAGCCCTTCATCACTGAGTCTAAAGCCACACCTGCTGCATTTCCCAAAAGATTAAAGAGCACGAAGAAAGAACGGGAGGGGAATGAGATCATGCAAATTCTCAAGAGAGTTCAAATCAACATTCCACTCCTCGAGGCCATCAAGAAGGTACCTCGATATGCAAGGTTCGATAAGGATCTTTGTGTATCTAAAAAGAAATTAAAAGGAAATCAAGTCGTAACAATTGGGGAACATGTATCCGCGGTTTTGCAAAAGAGGATGCCCCCGAAGTGCAAGGATCCCGGTGTCTTTACCGTACCTTGCAAATTGGGGAATCTTCATGTACCCTGAGCCATGCTCGATCTAGGTGCATCTGTAAATGTCCTACCATATTCTATTTTCAAATCAATTGGTGTAGGAACATTAAGCAAAACTGGTGTGATCATCCAACTTGCCGACCGGTCTTTGGTACACCCAAAGGGTGTACTAGAGGACGTGTTAGTGCAAGTCGATGAATTTATCTTCCCGGCTGATTTTTATGTCTTAGATATGGGAGATGATGACTCTCCAAGTTCAAGTTCCATACTTTTAGGTAGACCTTTTCTTAAAACTTCCAAAACAAAAATTGAAGTCTATAATGGAACTTTAAGTATGAATTCGATGGTTAAGTTATCAACTTCAATGTTCATGAAGCAAAAAAAGTTCCGTCCGAGGTTCAATCCGTCAATTTTGTGAATTTGATCGAGCCCTTAACTAAAAAGGGTTTAAGTTTGTCTAACAATGAATTTCTAGAGTTAGTTTTGCAAGGAAAACTTGACAGGGACAAAGCCAAAGAGCTTGCAAAGGAGGTCGATATGGACAATGAGGTGTTGGAGAGTTTGGAGTTTATTGATGACAAGAAGCATGTGAGGAGTGATGATATAAAACCCAAGCCATCCACCAAAGTCAAAATCCTTCTACCGGTGGAACAAGCACTAGATCCGGGAGCAAAATCTCCACCGGACCCTTTAAAGCTAATACGTGTCGAGAAGGAGAGCACTCAACCGGTCATCAACTCAAATAAACTATCGAAGAAGGAAGAGAGTGAGTTGATAACCATGCTGAACAAATACCAAAAAAGGATTGAGTGGACAATCTCTGATATTAAAAGGTTAAGTCCTTTTTGGTTTATGCGCAAAAAGAAAGCCAAAGGAAGGTTGAAGGTTCCGTTGAAGGAGGTGGCAAGAAGATTGATGTGTTGGGGAGGCCCACATACTTAGAATGAAGCATATGTGGGGGCAAAGTCGAGCCAACGACTTAAAACAAGGGCAGCTTACCGGGAGGCAACCCGGGGTATTTCTGTTATTTCTTTAAAAACAATCTCCATTTTTTTTTGAAGTTTTTGGTTTTTAATGTTCCAAATGCATTTAAGCATGTTTTTAAATCACCAAACGGACCTCGGGATGCGAAACCATTTCGTTTGAATTAGAGGGAATTTTTGGGTTCAAAAAGTGGGAAGTGGCAAACAGAGCCGTACACGGCCCGTGGTCATTTTTGCCTTATATTGAACACGGGTCGTGTTCAAGCGAGGCAAACATTTTCACAGTCAGAGGGCTACACGGCCCGTGTGTTTTTTACCTTATGCCCAAAACAGGTCGTGTTCAGCCATTTGCAGAAGTTTAAACCCCCAACACGGGCCGTGTGATTTTACACTAAAAGAACATGGGACGTGTTAACTGTTGAACAAATGTGTTTTAAGTCTAAAACTCGGTTTTTATCACCCCCATTCACCCATAACTCATCCCCAAAACAATTTCTCTCTTCCAAGAACCCCTAGGTCCGAAACTTTCACAATCTGTTTTGTGATTTAGGGCTTGATACTTTATGTAGGCAAGCTTGGGGAGGTTCTCACCACCAACTGCAAGGCTCCAAGAACGATTCGGTAAATTCTTTCCATATCTTTAATCGTTCATATTTTGCTTTAAAATTCAATACGTGTGCACTTGTGACTGTTTTAGACTCTTACTCAACCGGTCTACCATCCCCCACCACCTTTTGGTGATTAGATAGGTTGTTCCGCCCTCTCCAAGCATCGGGGACGATGCTTATCTTTAAGCTTGGGGAGGGGTAGAGTTGTACACTAGGTTCATTCATGCATTTCAAAAAAAATAAACAAAAACAAAAAAAACAAAAAAAAAACAAAAAAAAACAAAAAAAAAAACAAAAAAAAAATGTACGAGATGATGACACTCTTTACATACAAGTGCTCCATGAAGTGGAAAAACGAAAAATCATAATGAAAAAAAATACCGAAGCAACCGGATTGTTACCGGAAGTGTAGAATCAGCTGTCATAACTAGGGGACCCAAACACCGTAATTCGGGACTCTAGCCTTAGATAATAAAAAGAAATTATATTGAAACTTTTTTTGGGCGGTAATAACAGCTTTAGGATGATTTGCTTCTGAATGTTTAAAAAGAATCTTTATCGTCAACTTTGGACCCACAAAACACGAACCTATTTGTTGACACGCGTCACCCTCGCGGTGACAGAGAGCTTAAGTATTAGATCCACACAGTCATGAAAGAAGTAAGGGTACAACTGTCATACCTAGTACCCAAATCAGAATTTCAAGTGCCAAAACGAAGAAATCTCAAGAAATTCCAAAAATGAAAATTGAAGAATCCAAATTCAAAACGAAGTACAAATCAAAGTTCAATCAAATCAAAAGCCAATTCAAAGTCAAATCTGGCGAATGAAGAGCTGTGTGATATGATACTTGTGGCTCTCGAAAAAGTGAAAGCATAGGAGTTGGGCCCCTTCGGGTGGGCTCACTGTTTCAGCGAAAGCTGATTCGTCGTGACGGGTTCTTAAGGATGCGTCGATTCTGATTCTTGGCCATCTAGTCTTAAGGACATGAGATCCAAAATATGTTATTTTCGCCACTAAAGCTTAGTATGGTACAAAGTTTTAATAAAACTAGGGTTGGATTATTGGGTTACACTGTTTCGGGTCTTCCTCACTTTGGGAGTCTGTGATATATGGAAGGAAGCAGGATGGTTGCCTAGGTATTAATGATTGGAGAAATATTGATGTAAAGTCTTATCGTACTTGTATAAATTATTTACTTGTGCCTTAAATTTCTTTTTGATACATTTTGTTTCTTTAGTGCTTTTGTACATATTTTTTCTTTTCCTTTTTCATTGTTTGCATTGCATGCGTTCATTCCTAGCCTTTAGGATCCTTCTGTCCCTTTTTGTTCCATGTTTCTTTTTGCCATCTAGAAATTGTCCTATTTCGTCTGATTCTTGTTCTTTCTTGAGGACAAGAAAAGTCTAAGCTTGGGGAGATTTGTTAGGTGCAATTTGTGCACCTTTTTGCACATCTTTTAGTCCCTTTTCATACATCTATTTAGCATAATTGTTCTTCATTTGTCTTGCATTTCATCATATTCATGTTAGTCTCTAGAACAACCTTATTTGCACACTTTTATGACTTTTTCAGGTATACCGGAGGTTGGAACGCTCTTTGGGAAGTGTCGGCAAGCATTGGTGAAAATTTCGGGATGATCGGGCGAAGAACGAAAAAGTTGGAAAAATCAAGTTTGGATTCGAAGTCAGAGGGGTACACAGGCCGTGTTGGATTTACACTGCAAAATCAACACGGGCCGTGTTGACCAAAAAGAGGCGTTGTTGACCCTGCTGAACACGGGCCGTGTCAGATTTACTATATGTCCAACACGGGCCGTGTTCGACCCATAAACCAACTTTTGGCAGTTTTTCCTATCTTTCATATTACGGGTTAAGGGCCATTTTTACACACACACACACACACACAAGATATCAGAGCACATTTTGAGAGGGGATTTCGATGGTTTTTCCAAGGATTTGATCATTTATCATTTAGAAACATTATTTCTCTTATTTGTAAGTTGTAATTGCACATTATTTCCATCTTTTATTCTTGTGATCTTGTTCTAGCCATGTATGGCTAGAACCCTAGTTTCTCCAATTTCATGTTTTGACTTCTTGGTAGTGACTTCAATCATATGACATGATGTTTGTTCTTAATTCCTATCTAATGAATTTGATTTTTCTTTAATCGAATGTTTGATTCTAATTGTGATTCTTATGGGCCATTTGAATTAGGGTTAGGTCATTCAAGTTATCTCTTTTACAATATTTGTAATTGTTTTGTGAAATTGAACAAGTAACAAGCATTAAATTGATCTCTATTGAATGAATTTAGTGTAAATCTTATTCATACACTTTTACACTCCCGAGCTTATGAGGAATATTGGGTGTTGTTGGGAACATTCACATAAAGCTTCATGCAATCTTATAATCTAATTCTAAGAGCTTGTTTAGATTAGGTTAATAAGGTTAGGGTTAATCAAAGAGCTTGTTTGGTTAATTAATGTGGTGAATGGGAAGCGTTAGAGCTTATTAGCACTTTCAAGTACCAACTTAGATAGAATTGAACGAATATTGTGTCATCTTTGAGTCACATTGCTAAGTTGTCATGCATGAAGTTGGAGTCCTTACAAAATCTGAATCTAATTCACTCATTTAGCTGATTGTGTGTGTTTTTAATTTGTTTTTTAGTCATTGCACTCTAAAACCCCCTTTTTACTGTTGGTGACCATAGTATCTTGTGCAAAGAGTTATAGACTAATTATTCCGTGTCTCTGTGGATCGACCCTGCTTGCTTTGTACTACCTTTTAGTGCAATATAGTGGGATTCTTTTGGGGTATATCGTACCCCTTTATTTGTTAGGTCTGACACGCCTAACAACGAGTCGACGGGTTGACTCGGCGAGTAGAATCAACCAGGAGGGTTGACTTTGACTGAGGACTTTGACTTTGACCAAGAGTTGACCACTTTGATTTCCAAGGGTATTTTGGTAATTTTGGTATTTATGGAATTGGTTCTTTGGTAGTGTTCTGTGGTGAAGTTCGTGTCGGTGGTCGGAGCAGCTTGGTCTTATCTCTTCATTCGGCAATTACAAGTGAGTTATCCTCACTATATCGACTGGGTCTACGGCACCAAGGCCGGCCCTTTATCGGATGGAAATCCGGGTTTTGTTTGTTATGTTATTGCTTTGCTAGATCTGCATCTTGGTATTTAAGACGGTGTTATGTTGGTGACCTGGTTAAGGTCGGTACCCGGTATATAGGGTAATGTTATGCTAGTGACCGGTTAGGCCGGAATCCTGGTTAGGATGTTGATATGCTATGTGATCTGTTAGACTATTTGTCTGGTTAAGGATTGGTCATGTGATTAATTGTTTTATGTGCAAATGGTTGTTTGACGGGGGTTGGGTTGAGGCGGGTCCTGCTTTGTGTTGTAGGCCAACATACCCAAGGCGGACCGGATATTCTGAAGGCCCAACGAGCGGTCCGGATAGGCTAAAGGCCCCAAGAGGGCGGACGAGACGTGCCGAGGCTCGGAGAATGGACCAGGCCGACTGAAGGCCCGGTGTGGGCGGACCAGTCATACTGTAGACTCAGAGAGTGGACCAGGTGAATTGAAGGCCCGGTGCGGGCGAACCAATCACACTGTAGACTCGATGTACATGGCTAGACTCGGAGGGTGGACCAGGTGGACTGAAGGCCTGGTGTGGGCAGACCAGTCACACAGTAGACCCGATGTGCATGGTTGTTCTATTTGTGATATGTTATGAGTATGTTTATGTGTGGTTGGTATTTTGGGGGTAACTTATTAAGATCTCAAGCTTACAGTTCAGTGTATTGTTTCAGGTAATTTAGGAGATCGTGGCAAGGGGAAGGCGTGATCGTACCGCTCCTCATGTTTTATGATCTATGTGATATAGTTCCGGGGAATACTCTGATGTTTAAACTATTTTGAAAACAAGATGTATAGACTTAATGGTTTTTTAATGAAATAAAGTGTTTTAATTTGGCTCAAATTTTATGGGTGTTACAAGTTGGTATCAGAGCCTTGGTTTGAGTGAATTGGAGGAACATTCGTGTGAATCCAGTCTCAAATCAAGGAGGGATTTTCAAAATGGTTTTCAAAAGGTTTTTCGAAATAAGTAAAGGAGGATGCAGAGGGTACTATCAGCCAGAGCCAGTAAGTAGACCCCAAAATACCATACAAGTTATTTGATTATGAGATATGTTAGAACAACATGCTAGTACTAGGCTAGGGATCTTCAGGAATTGCATGATAGAATTGCCTGATTATATGATGTCTGCTAGCCTAGGGTTTCCTTTGTATGAAATTGACATCATTACTGTAGTTATTTAGTGTATGCATCATGGTTATACATAATTAAGATCTTATAGCCTGAGAATGTTTGATTTGGCATTATGTTCTGTTCTTGTATGATTGGGAGCTTCGGGTAGGATTGGATATTTGAAAGTCTATAGGGTCCAGCGTTATGTATGACTAGCATACACTAGTAATGTAGGGTTGGTGGAAGTTTCATGGATGGGAGGGTTGTGTGAGACCGGTTGGTCGGTTATAGGATAGTGGTGCTCCTCTAGGAGTGGGGATCGAGTGTTCGTTATGTATATGCTATTGTTAGGGTGTTGTGGTGATACTTGATACACATATGGGTAGGTGTGGAAGGTAGTATGGGCCCGTACTACTGAAAGCATAGGACCCATACGCGTATCAAGGAAGTCACAACCCCTAGGTTTTTGTTGGGAGCTAGTTCTCGGGGTTATTATGAGGAATGCCTAATATCTTGTGGCGTATTTTCAGTATGGCAATTACGAGAAGTCTCAGGGCAGGATCCGGTTCGGGATCGGGATCAGGAGAGGATGATCAGGATGGATTAGTACCACCCGAGGCCATTGGTCAGATGAGTACGGATGAGTTGGATACCAAGATTCGTGAGATCCTGCATGATGAGGTTGTTGATTTGTTCCGGGCTGAGTTTCTGGAGATGTTTGGGTCGACCAAGACTGCCATGCTTGAGTACTTTGATGAGCACTATGCAGGTCTTACAGAGGCGACTGTCGCGGCAGCTACAGCGGCTGTAACAGCGGCAAGGGGAGGAACAGGTCGAGGTTTTCAGTATTGGGACTTTGATAATACGAAGCCCCCTACTTTTGATGGAGTTTAGGATCTAATCGTTGCTATGAGATGGTTGTCATACGTGGAGGGTTGTTTCTTCACGTGTTCATGCCCTGCGGATCAGAGGGTAGGTGTGCTCTGAACCTTTTGAGGCTCAGGGCGAAGGATTGGTGGAGGTTGACTACGGGATCTTATTCTAATGCGCAGCGGGCTGTGGTTTCTTGGGATCAGTTCCGGGAGATGTTCAGCACTCGTTATGTTCCACGGGTCGAGAGAGAGGTTGGCTCAGGAGTTCCTGGAGCTGAACCAGGATTCAGAGTCGGTGACGAAGATCACCAGAATGTTCACTGAGAGGGTGATGTTTTACCCGGAGTTTGCTTCAGAGCAGGCTCAGATGTCCCGATATCTGAGTATGCTCAAGAGGGACATCAGGCAGTTTGTGTCCACGCAGAGGCGTGATACCTTGTTGGAGCTGCAGGAGGCCGCCAGGCGGCAGGAGTTAGAGGTGGAGTTGCAGTTACGAGAGCAGAGGTAGGCCCCAGTGCAGTCGCAGCCGGCGCCGAAACGATCTAAAACCGTTGACTCTAGGGTTGGAGGTCAGGGCAGCCGCACTTATGAAAAGTGTGGGAAGGGTCATGCCGGAGTTTGTAGGTCCGGTGGTGCGTGTCGCAAGTGTGGGAAAGAGGGGCATTATGCGAGGGATTGCCGTCAGTCGGTCCCGACTCAGGATATGAGGATCTGTTATCATTGTCATCAGGTTGGACACTTGAGGGTCAACTGTCCACAACTTGTTGCAAGACCGGTGCACGCTCCAGCACCGGCCACTTTGAGGATTACGGGTGGAGCGGAGCCTCCGAGGGCTCAGGGATGCGCCTTCCACCTTACCGCAGAGGAGGTTAGGACAGAGCCAGATGCAGCTGCGGGTATGTTTCCATTTTGATATCTTGTTATTTGCTGATTATGTGGTATTGTAAATCTGTTCGCCATTTTCGCATGACTCATAGTATGATTTGAGATCTTAGTAGTTAGGAGTTGTAGTGGTTAGCGTTTAGGAGGATTCTTGGTCGAAAGATAAGGTATATGATCTCATTGGTTGGAATAGAAACTGTGTTGCGAGAAGTGTTCAGTTGAGATTCGAACTTCCTTGGAATTCGGGGTGTGCGATGTCGGGAGAGTGACCTGTGGAGGTTGCTCACTCCAGAGGGATTTAGTTCCTAGAGAAGAGGGGGGAACTTTATCAAGTAAGGTTGATCGAGTTATGCCGATTTGTCAGCGAAAGTTAGGAGAATTGGAAAATTCTCCAGTAAAACAACAAGTATTCAAGGTTGGTTAGCTGTTTAGATTTATCAGTGTTGTTAGCTGAGAGTGTGGGATGGTTGGAGCAAGTGATAGAAAAAGAGGGGGGAAAACAGACCATGGTTGCAGGTAAGGTAGTTGGTCGATGTGAGGCTTGGGTTTAGGCCATGGAAAGGATTACGGGAACGGAACTGGAGTTTGGAGCCCCAAGAAGGCTAGAACAGACTGCATGGGAGAGATTCTCGGGGAGGATGGTTTAGGGTGACGTACAATAGTTTTGAGCGGTCCGGATTGATTGAAGGCTGGAAGGCATACCAGTCAGGCCGAAGGCTCGGGGAACGGTCCAGACAGGCTAAAGGCCCAGGAAGGCGGTCCAGACATGCTGAAGGTTCTGAGAGTGGTCCAGATAGGCTGAAGGCCTGGAAAGGCGGTCCAGTCATGCTGAAGCCTCTGTATGTGTTAGTGGATCGGTATGAGGAGAATGAGTGAATATGTCGTCATCTAATGGTAATCGATATGGTCTGGCCCCAAGTATTGATCATGATGATGGAGTTGGCTGGAGGCCGTGCATGTGCCTAGTTAGTTATGTGATCGGATTCGGAGTATATGGGAGTTCGAGAATAGCAGTTTCTCTACATGGATAGTGTAGAGTGGAGTTTAGCTCAGTGGCACTTATAGGTGTGGTAAGGGTTGTTGAGTAGACTTCCTGGAAAGGAAAGGTATGTAGCTCCGGAAGGAGTGTAGGTCCTCTGAAAGGAAGGCAACAGAGTAAATGGATGATCGAAAGTGCTTCAGTTATTGGTAGTAAGCACTGGGATTGTACTAGATTTATGGAAGCACGTACGGGTTGGATGCCCGTTGAGGTTGTGGCAATGTTGGATGATGCGCAAACATGTTTTCAGTCTCCTTGGAAGAGGAGGAGGATAGTGGTTCCAGATTGGAGATTGGGACAGAGGAAGGTGAGACAGCAGGTTAACAGACTCGGGAGTAGTCTGGACCGGTGCAGAGGACTGTATAAGGATATTACAGTCAAAGGTCAAGGACCTCGAGATCGTGATAGGGAGGTGTGAGTGGGTTGCACTCCGTTGTGTCGAATCGAAGGGTTCGAGGGTGACGCAAGGACAAGGTCCTTAGTTCCGAGTATGGTTGTAGGCTTGAGTTATGTATGTGTAGATATTCCAATCTGGGGTATTCCATCATGAGGATGACCGGACCCTATGATTGATTGGACCTGGTGTGTTGGGTATTCCAGCTCAAGGCTGATTGGGCCAGGTACGAGTGGCTACGCGATATGTTGGTTGATGGGTTATGGGAGCTGAGGGATGCAGTATCCTGTCAACACGTAAGGGATAGAACCAGAGGGTGGAACATGATTCGTTCCAGGTTGCAAGTTATCAGGGTTATTGCCAATTTTGGGCGAAGGAAGATGGATTAGTGTCTTGGCAGAGCTCAATGGGTGTTTGTGCTATCTAGCGTTCGCAGGGCGCGAAGGTGTGTTCCTAATTTGGAGGCATGGTATCATCGGGTGATACGGGGTTAATATGTGGTGCTATTGAGTTGAAAGGCTGATGGTCGGCTTGGAGTAGTGGCAAGAATGCCACGTGAGAATAAGCCATTTTAAGAGAGATGCAGAAGTAGGGTTTGTAAGAGCATGAGTTGATTGAGAAATCGGAGTCTGCAGTGCAAGGGGTTTGTTCTGAAGCGTATACTGCAGTAGGCTTCGAGGAGGAAGCCTAATTTAAGTAGGGGAGAGTTGTAACACCCCAAATTCCAGAGGTGCTATTGAAGGGCTTAAAGTGTAAATTAAGGAAAGGGACTCGACGAGTAGGCATGCTTACTCGCCGAGTCGGAGCGGGATTCTGTCGCGGGTTAAGTGGCCAACTCGACGAGTCGGCGGCTTGGACTCGACGAGTTGGTGCTGAAGAGAGAAAACCCTAATCCCGGGGGTTGTGCCCTATATAAAGCACATTGTAACCCACCCACAGCCTCTTTGCTACCCTTTTGAGATCCAGAAACCCTAATTTTCGTGTGAGACTCCATTGTTGAGGAGATTGGAGCTTGGAAGAGGAATTTGGTGGAAGGAGCTTGAGAAATTAGAGGCTAGAATCAAGGGGCTTGTGTAGATCTGAGAGCTACATTAGTTTGGGCACATCTCAGAGGTAAGGAACCATTATCTTAAGCTATTTCCTTTTTGGTTCATCCTTGGTGGTTGATTTGGAGTTCCTTAGCTTGTTTGAGATCTATTTTGGGTTTGGAGTTTAGATCTGAGGTTGCTACTCCAGATCTAGGCTTATGATGGTCCAAAATGTCAGAAAGCTTCTGTTTAAGAGTTGATGGTGAAGCCCCCTAGTCCTCAACTCTAGCCTTAGTGTGTTTTGGGCCTATATCTCCTTGGTTTCACGTAAAGTTTGGAATTTTATGTGAGGGTTAGACTGTAGAAGAGTGGATCTATGGATTGGAGCCCCTGCATGGCTCGAAAATCCAACATACCCAGGGCGGGCTGGATATTCTGAAGGCCCAATGAGCGGTCCGGATAGGCTAAAGACCCCAAGAGGGAGGACCAGACGTGCCGAGGCTCGGAGAGTGGACCAGGTCGACTGAAGGCCCGGTGTGGGCGGACCAGTCATACTATAGACTCAGAGAGTAGACCAGGTGAAGTCAAGGCCCAGTACGCATGGACCAATCACATTGTAGACTCGATGTACATGGTTAGACTCGGAGGGTGGACCAGGTGGACTGAAGGCCCGGTGCGGGCGGACCAGTCACACAATAGACCCGATGTGCATGGCTGTTCTATCTGTGATATGTTATGAGTATGTTTATGTGTGGTTGGTATTTTGGGGGTAACTCACTAAGTTCTCGAGCTTACAGTTCAGTGTATTGTTTCAGGTACTTCAGGAGATCGTGGCAAGGCGAAGGCGTGATCGTACCGCTCCTCATGTTTTATGATCTATGTGATATGGTTCTGGGTGATACTCTGATGTTTAAACTATTTTGAAAACAAGATATATGGACTTAATGGTTTTTTAATGAAATAAAATTAGCCGACGAAATCTAAACGAAAGTTGTAGAGCGTAGTCTCACCTACGCGTGGATATAAAGAACGTCGAAAACTGAGTTCGTATGAAGAAGATATGAATTTCCGAAGTTTATTAAATATTTAATATTTAAATTTAATTCTAAATCTTGGTATTATCCGAAGAGGAGTCATCGGACTCATCCGAAGTACGCCCAACGTACTGCTGTACGCCCCGCGTACCGCGAAGCATGACGCACCTCGCAGTCAAGTGCCTTCGGATACGTAAGCAATGACGATTTCAGACCAGTACGCCCCGCGTAACGCCGAGGTTCCAGCCTCCTATAAATAGGATGCGAGGGCAACCGACTTAATTGCTCTTTTTCTCTCTTCTCTCTCCCGTTTTGCATCGATTTGCATGCCAGAAGTACCCCGAAGCCCCGGTATCATTCCCGAGCCCCGAAGCAAGTCCCGAGGTCCTGAAGATCTCGAGAAGTAAGATTCCCGAGCCGAAGCTCTGCCCGCGAGAAGTTCGATTTTTGTGGAGATCTTCCAAATCTACCGAAGAATATTACTTCTATAAGCCGTAGTGCTGTCCGATCGTCTTCTGATCAAGTGAGTGTATACTACCTTTCATAAACACGATAATAATACAAATATGGTTTGTGTGTATTAAGTATATTGTTGTTTATATGCGTGAGTGTGTAGTTACTTTCTTCTAATGCATAATTATGAAGTATTTTATAAGAAATACGTGTTATGTGTATAATTTTGTTGTTATATGTGTGAATGTATATTCATTCTCTTCTATCTCATAGATCTGATTTATTTTCTATGAAATACATGTTATGTGGGTGTGCCTCATCTGTTATGTAGAATATGTATTGAATGAAAATGCTATACAGGTTTTAAACTATGTATGAAAATATATATTTTTATCTACTAATATGTTGGGTAGAACATGGGTAGATAGTTGGTGTGTAATAAACAGATGAGAGGCCTCGATGTTGTTGTTGTTGTTGATCTAGTTATTCAGCGGAGTATGGATAACGACCACAGACTCTTTCTAGACAGTCCTGTGGAACGCTAGCAGGTTCATAACCTGTAGGTGTTGTGAACGATGTGTTCACCGGTGTACTCTATCCCCCTCATGGTTGCCTTTAGGATATCTATTGTTCAGGAAACCCCTTAGCAGTAATGTCCGTCCCGATGAAAATCCTAGATTAGGTCCCTTGAGATAGATGTTATTTTAGGGAGGTAAAGTGGGGATAACGGAAATGGGTAATCGGGATAGTGATTAGTTGGTGAAATTAAATATAATTTATTTATTGTGGGTTGAAAACCCTATATGCTCACCAGGCTCCCAAGCCTGACCCACTCAGTTTTATTTGTATTACAGGAAGTGGCACAAGGACGTAAGATGGATGAATCATCGAGTTGTTTTGTTTACAAGTCTGTATATGTATATATTTGTTGAATGACTTGTAATGTTATCGTTTATGCTTTATGGTCTGTATCGGAACATGACATCCCGAGTTTTGATTATATAATGAAAATGCATCTCTTGATGAAATGCTTTGATAAATATTATTTTATCATGTTTTGTTTTGGGAACAAATTCCGCAACACTTTTAAATCAAAAGGATTTACTCTGAAATTATTTTAAAAAGCATAAATGAAATCGGTCTTTTCTGGCCGTGATTTTGGGGATGTCACAGTTGGTTCGTCAGGAACATTACCTGGATGAGCTTCAATCGAATTTACGAACTTCTGCTCATAGCTCCGATGATGAACATCTTCGTGATTTGATCGCTCGTGTTCTCTCGCATTACCAGCAGTACTACAAGAAGAAATCTCAAATCTAGAATCATGATGTGTCATTAGTGTTGTCTCCGCCGTGGTTCTCATCGTTTGAACGAAGTTTCTTCTGGATTGCTGGATTCAAGCCAGTATTAAAGTGTTTGGGGCGGACGATGGTAGTGACGACTATGTATCATCAGCTACGGCTTGTAATCGATGGAGATTGAGCGACTAAAGAAAAAAAACGAGTTTAATATAAACTTGGAGAAATTAGGTTAAAAGTCAATACCATGATTATAGGGATTATTTTTAGAAGTTACTACTCAAATTACTAAATTACCCTTATTTATTTATTTAATTATTTAATTTTGATTGTCCCACATTTATGCATACAATCACACAATAATTACTTTGAACACCTGAACCTAGTTCTATATATATATATATATATATATATATATATATATATATATATATATATATATATATATATATATATATATATATATATATATATATATATATATATATATATGTGTGTGTGTGTGTGTGTGTGTTCCGGTTACTGTGATGACTCATGATGACACCTTAAAAAAATAAAAAAATATACAAATTATAAAATCGAGCATAGATTTGTGTACGAGCGAAAAAAAATTGAAAATTTTTTTTGCCTCATTAAAATTGATCCATGATTCAATTTTAGTTTTTTATTTTGTATCATTATGATCAATGATTCAATTTTAATGATCCAAATTTTTTTTTCCCAATTTTTTTACTCCCGGACAAAGATCTATTCTCGATTTTATGATTTGTAGTTTTTTTAGATTTTTTTTCAATTTTTTTAAAGTATCCTTATGAGTCATCACTTTAAAATGAATCTTCACCCCATCTTCTCTCTCTCTCTCTCTCTCTCTCTCTATCTATCTATATATATATATATATATATATATATATATATATATATATATATATATATATATATATATATATATATATATACACACACACACACACACACACACACACTAGCTGTTTACCTGCGTCAAGCGACGGGTGCGAATAGTTTTTTCTGAAATCAGTTTCTAGAGACGATTAACTCTTTTGTGCAAATAGTTTACTACATCAGAACAATTATCAAAAAAAGTTATAGCAAATACGAAATGAGTAAGAAAAAAAATGAATAGTTAGGATTGTTTACAAATGTGTACGAACGAATGATTGATGAATCTTTTTCTTATGAGTAATGTCCTTTGTTGATTAGTTTTATAGTCGTCATGGGGTGCTTTTTTTTTTTTTTTTTTTTTTTTTTTTTTTTTTTTATCTTAGATCAGTCTACACAAGCATACACTACTTTACTTATAAATTTACATCTTTTTACTTGAACCTCCAACCTCTTGTGGAGCAACTTTCTGTCAACTTCTAATACCGTTAGAACAAAGGCACTTTAAAGGGGAAGGGGTACCATTCCGGTAAGCGATAATTAATTTAATTTCAGTCACCTTCCGTATTACTAAGAACAATAATGGATTGATAAATATTTACTATCGAAATATATTGATCCACAACATTTGTTCTATGCTAAAAATAAAAATATGTTGTTATTTTTCATTAAATTTAAACCACGATACATTTTAGTTACAACTAAAAGTGTTTTGTTGATTTGGTTGGATTCTGATCAAGTGTATAATTATTTAAATAGTTGATTTTTTTTTTTTGAACGGTTGAAATTACGTTGAAATAAAAATATAAGACCACTAAATTCAAAAGAAATACACATATTAGGTAATGTCTTGCAAGTTTTATTATTTGTGGATTAATAGTTTTTGAAAATGTAGGTTTTTAGATTAGATCAATGTTATAAAAAAATAAATGTCAACATTATTTGTTTTGTTTATACGATTATTTATTTATAATCTATTAATAAGTAACATATAATACTAAATTAAAAGTTTGAAACCAAACAACTTATTTTGTAATTGTGAACCCGTGCTTCCAAAGTTAACTAATTTCCATATTGATCTAAAAAGTAATATAATAAATAAGTAACGTAACGAAATTATAAATAATATAGTTACTAGGTGTGAAACCCGTGTATTACACGGGTTTATTAAAAATAAAAATTTAATATTAATATATATAAACAATAAATATTTTATAAAATAATGTTTTTCCTTAATAAAATGTAATATTTTGAAGTATTTATGAATGAAATCAAATCATTTAAAGCATTTATGAGAATTTTTTATCAAATTAATGGAATAATAACCTTACATATATAACCCATTAGAATTTTTTGAAAAATTTATTTTAAGAAAATCAAGAATTCCTCAAAAAATGACAAGTGGAAAATAACAATTTTAAAAATCCTAGAAAATAACATTTGTCAAAATGAAAGAGAAGATGACAAGTGGCAAAAGTATTTTCATTTATTAGGTAGGATATTTGAAACTTTTAGTATTTTTGAAATTTTTTTTTATCATTTTAAATGAAAATAAACTACTTATTTTATCCAAAAATCACTCAAAACAATTAAATTTGAAACTCACAAAATATTGGTAATATGGATGTGTTTCCAATTAGAGAGTTATAAAAAGAAAATAATAATACATTATAAAAAAAACTTACTATTGAAGATGCTCTAATAAAATCATAACTCTTTTGTTAGTTATGATTCATATTTTGTCATGATGGTTAACCGAAAAAATAATTTTTTTTTATTGTAGTTTATAAGAAGTTGATTAGGTCCTTATCAATAGACAAACAACATTTTAAATGGACAAAACTACAAATTTAGTCCTTGTGGTTTGCAAAAAACTTTGGATAGGGTCCAAAAAGTTTTCGACTTGCATGGAAGGTCCAAAATCAAAACTTTTCCGTGAATTTGGTCCAAATAAATATGAAAAGACTGTTTTGCCCTTATTATTTGTTTTTTTACATTTTCTTAGTTTATTTTGATTGTTTTAATATAAAAGAAAAAAAAGAAACGTGCACGACCATTTGACCATATAATACCCACCCCACATTTCTCTCTCTCTCTCTCTCACTCTCTCCCTCTCTTTCTCTCTCTCTCTCTCTCTCTCACATCAAAAAGACATCTATGATCGATTTGTTTCCATAGCTATCACCTTCCTTTCCCGGCAAGATGCGACCTACAACAGTCATCGACCCTTCTCATCGGTAATTTTCTTACCTCACACTGCCTCCATTCCCCCTTCTTCTTCTCGAGCCAGTGGGTTTAATTTTTGGAGCTTGAAGCGTGCCGTCAAAATCGAAACCTCGATAAATTCGACAACGTTGAATCCGATAGCAAATTTAACAGCTCGACAACGTTTAATTTTTGGAGCTTGAAGCGTGCCCTCAACCATCGAAATCTTCTAAGGTTCCATTTTAGATTTGATTTTGTGTTTCTTTGGAAATTTTTAGGGTAGCTTAGAATTTTGATTTTCAATTTCTACAATTCGTGTTTATTATTATGTGGGTGGGTGTAGATTTTCTGGTGAAAAGAGTTCTGGGATCCATTCATTATCTCAAAGATTTTGAGTTTCAATTACTGCAATTTTTGTTCAATTTCAGCAATTCATGTTTAATAATGAGGAATTGGGAGTTTTCTTTATGCATATTACTGATGAAGAACAGATGATTGAATTTTATAAACATAGGAATCACCCACTTCATGATGCATATTCTGAAAACCCATGAGCTTTTATGCATTTTTATCAAGTGGAATCCCTAACTATCGTGTGTAGATGTAAGCATGATTGACTCGATTGGTGTTAAGCTGAGTTGGGTTTCTGTGGGATTAAAATGATGAATGCAAAACTGATGGATTGAAGCTTTGAAGGTAAGGTTTTTTTTTTTTTTTGACAGCTCAATTCGTTTGAAGGAAACGTAAAACCGATGTCCCTGGAACATTTGGAGATTGATTTTGAATATGTAATGGTCGGTGTTTTTGATCCAGTTGTAGATTAGAGGTCGCAGTCCCCGTTGGGTCTTTTTTTGTTTGTTTGAGTTTTCCGACGAAGAAAATGGGAGAGAGGAATAGTGGGCTGCAATGAAGCTTACACTCAATATTCAAGTGGATTTGTGTTTTGTTGCAGGTTTTAAAGAAGAAGAAGAAGAAGAAAAAGAAAAGAATGATGAGAGAGAGAAAGAGAGGGAGGGAGGGAGAGAGGGGAGAGAGTGAGAGAGAGACGGTATGGTGGGATGTATATTTTTTTAATTTATTTTTAATTTGTAGTTATAAAAACATTATAAATAGTAAAAAATAATGTAAAAAAGAATGTAGAAGGGCAAAACCGTCATTTCAGGTCTTGCAAGGACCAAAACCACGGGAATGTTCTAATTTTGGGACCAAAATCATGCAAAAGTTTTGATTTTGGACCTTCCATGCAAGTCAAAAAAATTTTGGACCCTATCCAAAGTTTTTTACAAACCACAAGGACCAAATTTGCAGTTTTGTCTTCGTAATATTGCAAAAAAATTAGAAACTAACTTAAAAAAAAAATAAAGCATCTATCTTGAGTTTGTTTTTTAAAAAATGTCTTAAAAATTATTTTAAAATAGGAAAAAAAAAATAAGTTACCAGGTCAATATGTTATTTTAAATTATGAAATTGATAACAAAAATTAACCACTTTTAATCGACACTCTCAAAATATCAATAAATAAATAAATTGCTTTGATAAAAAGAAGCTCACATGCCAAAGACTCTCACTCTCTGTTCACCGCTTTATCAATATACTAATAATCAAATAGTTTTTCATTAAAATGTATGTTTTTTTTTTCATTTATATTTCAATTGGTTTTTTAAAATTTTTAATCGGTGGGGCGTGATCTGTTTTAATAGGTTGAACTCATTGATCCGGTTTTTTTAAGGTACACGATCTGACCTGACCCAACCCCACATAAGTGTTGTTGATTTTTTTAGTGGCTTTACTTAATTTGGGAACCATATGATTTTTCGTCTAGATTCGCCACTCTTTAAAGCTCTAATAAATTCCATATTTCCAATTAGATATTTGGATTCTTGACTTTGGACCCATCATTTTGGTCCCACTTTTTAAAGATTTCAAGTTTTAAATGTGTTTTTTTAAAAACTGGAAACATATTTTTATGAAAATAAAGAAGCCAGCAGAGAACTGGCAAAGTATCCAAGGGAAAGAAAGGGGACAATGTCACACTTGAGATTATAACCCAAGCCGAATTGCAAACTCAGTTGTAGAGAATTTGTGGTCAAGTCAGCGCCTAAAACAACACAGCAGCACCCCAAACTTGTACTTTAAGATCTCTAATTAAATGACCAAAGACATGTGAGCTCTTTGTGGGGATCTTCATAAGAGCATTAAATACTTAGGGAATAAAAACCCACACCAAAACACACACAACTGAGAACAATATATGACATCAACATGAATGGGTGCTACTAAAAATACATTCTATAGACACCCTTAATCAAAGTCACTTTCTTTTTGGATGTTTACGTTACATTGTTTACCGAAAAAGAAAAAAACAATATTCAAAAATATAATCAAGCATTATTTTTTTTAATATTGTTATATTATGATTATTATTTTTATTTTCTCATTTTCAGAAATAGCCATTTCATAAATAAAAATAATTTTGGAAAATATATATTTTCTCAAGTTAACGCTCATTTTATGATATATATATATATATATATATATATATATATATATATATATATATATATATATATATATATATATATATATATATATATATATATATATGAGTCTAAGTTATAATGTAGATGGACAACTATTCTACGGACGTGTGGACAATGTTATTCTATGATAAATACTAAAATAATAAGTTGTTTAATAATGTGAATACGTTCAACCTCGCACAATTATTGTCATTTCCATGCATTCTCACTAATTCTTATTCATTTTTTTCTTACAAATCTTTTTGCACTCATTTTTAATCTTATAGAATACGACTCAATAAACATCATTTTGACAGAATGAGAATAATAATAATAAAAATCTATAATAACCTTATAGATGATTTAATTAGTGAGAATACCTGATAATGACAATAGTTATGTAAGATTGAACGTATTCACATTATCAAACAATATATTTTATTTGTCATTCTCACATAATAGCATTGTCCACACGCTTGCACTATATATATATATATATATATATATATATATATATATATATATATATATATATATATATATATATATATATACCTGTAAGGGTATATAAGGTTACATACACAATCTAAAAAACTACACCGTTTTGATATCTCCTTTAATTTTCTAAGAAAATAACAATTTCCATAATCAACAGATATCATCAAACACAAAGATATCTTTCTGATTTCACATCATTTGTTCCTGATAAATCCCACAAACATGTTTTTCGATTTACTTAGCACATCTTCCTCTCTTCCAGCGTTAGCCTTGACATTCACACATCTGGGCTGCTCTCGTCGTATACAATCGAAGCCCTTCCCATGTTCGTCGACTATCTCACCAACGAAGCAAGGCATCTTCAGGTCGGCCCGACGAGACGAGGCTGGCAGCCCCCAGCCTCCACTCCACCATAGGAGGGTAAGGTACTTTTGATTGTGTATGTTGCTCAGGTAAGGTACTTTACTCATTTAAATTGCTAGTAGGGGAAGAAGGTAAGTTGTACACATAAGATGCTCGATGAAATGCCCAAATTCAGAACACTAGAACTTGAATGCTTACTAGATTATTTCTCCGTCTTTTCTTTGATTTTTTTTAAACTAGAGTTTGATGTAGTCAAACACATGTAATAGTTGAATCTGGTAGCATAATTTTGGCATCCCATCAGCTCTTTCTATATAAATTATGGAATCTCACTTTTATAAATAAACTCAAATTCTTAACCTACATACTTCTTTTATTTGTGAAATGTGAATTATGGAATCCTACATCTGTGAAAGTCAGGATCAGGACCACTCATTGCAGGCTCTTCTTCATGATGTTCTTCTTGAACATTCATGGACATGGTTTTATTTGTACTAGAGTTAGCATTATTTGAAATTGTTAATATAGAAGATTCAGTTCACTCTTTTATGTAAAATGATATTTATCATTTCTATCAATACTTGGATGTTTATAGTGGTTGTGTTTGCTATGTTCCTAATCATAACTTCAAGTATTTCTAATATGGCTCTCTATATGGAGTGAGTAATAATGACTTCATCATCATTGAATCTTATACATGATTCCCATTTCATGATGTTGGTATTCCTTATATTTGCAGAAATTAAGGGCATGGAATTGCAACCAAATATTTTATCTACTTCATTTTCTACCTCATGGACATTTGATACGGGCTGTTAAAAGAAGACTGCTTTTTCATTTTTTTAATTTAAATTTTTTTCTTTTTCTTGATGTAAGGTACACTTAAAAGATGTTTTAGGAAAATAGCAAAAGACTACAAGCCCAATCCAAAAGACTCCTGACACAAACAGCACTAAACATCCACACATGTTATATCCCTTCATTAACTCAATAAATTAAGCAATTGTTGTCTGCTGCCATGGACAGGGTCAAAATCATCCAACAAGCGGTTGAGAGTAATGATTCATAAAAATTCAGTTGATTTTGGAATGGTTTGAACTTTTAAGATGTAATTTCGGTGGGAGGTTGTTGTTGCTCTAGTACCACAAGTTGAAGGTGCAGCTGTAACCAGGTGGGAACGAGACAAGACTGTTCTTATCTATTGAACTTTAATTTTTTCTTGTTTAAAACAAATTATGCTAAGACTAGTTTTATGATATGAGTATTTTTAATATTTTGGAATGTTCAAAATTTCTGATGGTTTTGTTATGATAGAATTAATTTTCCTTTCAGATGAATGGTCAAACTTGATTAATTGCTAAACAACAAATGTTTGTTGCTTTGATGTTGCTGCAACTGCGGGTTAAAAATGAAAGTAGGTTGTCATCTTGGGTAAAAAATGAAGCTTTCTGCAATTGTGGGTTAAAATGAAAGTAGGTTGTCATTTTGGGTTAAAAACAAAAACTTTTTGTAATTATTGGCTAAAAATAAAAGTAGGTTGTCTTTTTGGGTTAAAAAAGAAACTTTTCTACAATGATGTCCATGTCCATGATTCTGGTTAGTGTTGTGTTAATCTACACATAAGTTTGATGGTTTTTCACCTTGATGGACAATTTTGCCCCTGTCCCAAAGATGGTATGTAATCTGCAAGATGATTGATGTTTGGTCTCATTTCAGTTTTTTATATGCTTGAATTTTAACTTCCGATTTAGATGATTAACGGCCTAATATTTTTCGCCGTAAAATGAATATAATATCATTTTCATTTCTTTACAAGGTATATAAATAAAACTCTTAAATTGCAATAACTAAATAACCAAAATAGCCAAAAATTAATACTTGAGCTTGAATTTGATGAAGTGATGCTTGAATTATGTTCACGTTATATCTTCTGATACAATTAACAAGTTCATCTCTAAAAACAACTATCCTTCAAACAAACTCTAACCATGATCTGCATTGTTTAATCAAAATCAAATTTCTTTTTAAAGAGAATCACACTTCACATTCCCATTTCGATTCTCTTTTCTGATTGATTCCATTCCAACATTCTCCAATGATTTCTTCAACTCCTGAATCTACTACCAACTCATCAGCACTCGGCCTGTTTGGGTTCTTTCATCAAACACTTCATTGCTAGCATGGATGCCTGTGTGGCAACAAAAGACACGTATTGCCCTTCGATATAACATAAAATCAATGAATAATCACATTAACAATATAGTTATAAGAAGAGCCATATGCAACAACAAGGTGCAATGAAAGGGGAACCACCTCAGACATTATAAGCCGATCTTCGGGCTGTTTTTGGACACACAACAAACCAATATGTAAACACTTTACAACCTCATCCTCCTAAATGATTAAGTCACCTAATATAGGTTCCATCAATTTTAGGGACCTTCCTTCATTCCACAACTTCCATGCTTGCAACACACACACATACATATTAACCATGTATAATTTCTACTAATCAGTCTCATTGGAACAATAAGAGCCTATTCTTTTTAAGAAATATAGTCAAAAAAGTTCATTGGGGCACTTAATCGAACACCTAGTGGGTAGTTATATAATTACTCGGTAATTTAGCCTATAATTTCCTATAATGATGTTGATTCAACATTGCCCACTAGACCTAACTCACTATATACACAGTGTACAAGGGAAAGAAGAAAAGAATATTATATAACTTTATTTAGGATTAAGAGTTCAATTCACGAACCTTATTGGATAAGTCATGGGAAATCAGGTGAATGGTGAACCAATTGGACGTTGGTCGACTATGACTCCTTGAACCGAATAAATAAATTGAAAATATCATGCGAGTACCTATCGGACGATCGAATTGCACATTGTTGACTCAAATCCCCAACAATCACCTCCAACATACTCTTCCGACAATATTTTATGGTGGAATAGGTAGCGGAGGATACGAGTTACCGAATATCGGTGGCTTAGTTAATACATGCTAATACGAGGTAGAAAAAGGACCGATTAACTTGGAACGACATCGGATTTTAGTTAGGGTACCTAAATGTGTGTGTGTGTGTGTGTATATATATATATATATATATATATATATATATATATATATATATATATATATATATATATAGAGAGAGAGAGAGAGGGGGGGGGAAGGATCATTTGAGAACCTATAGTTTCCCGAGAATCCGAGAACCAAACAAGGACCGTTAGATCAAAATAATAGAGGGTCAAGACTGTGACATTTTTGTAAAAACATGGAAATAAAAAGCACGAGGGTATCTTATTTTAATTTATCGGAGGTTATTTTAGGGATAGATAACTGATACCTGATCCTGTCAAACCTTTTCCTTATAATATTTCTATCTCTGTTTGTCATCAAATATCTCTCCCTCTCACGTTCTTCATTAACAACGAAAGACAACTACCTCATCCATCATCCGTCGTAAATTGCCTCCCTCCTCCCTTCATTGGCCACCTCTACCTCTGTCGATCCACACTCCTTGATTTCACATTCTTATAGAAAAAACTCCACTGAAGATGCTTTGATTTTGAATCGGTTTGTCCGCCATTATTGCACATCCGTTCTCCCTTGTTTCTATATCATCATTGGAATACTACACTATGATCGAGATCTCTTTTCTTCCACTGTCGCTGCGTCTTCATCACCAGATATGTTTCTCCTACACATCGATCTGATTTGGTAAATGCCTTCATATCTATATCGACTTCTAATTTTTTTTAGTCAATCATGTTGGCTTCGATCTGACCTAATGCCTTTATTTTTGCGTATTGTAAGTCCACTAGATGAAACCAACACATGTGTAAAAGGATGTAACGCATGTGTTTCCGGGCTTGCCATTTTTAGCAATGTAATAGTCTAGGTTAACCTTTGTAACCCGTTTTGAAAATAATAAGATTGTATTATTTGAGTATTATGTGTTTTGTGCTTAATTGCTTAATTATGTGGTTTGATTAATTAAGAATAAAAATAAGCGTCAAAATTTAAGTGTAAAATAAACTTGATATCTTTGGTTAATGTTGTAGTAGTTGAAACGAGGTTTCCGAATATATATAGAACGCCCAAATCTGACTTCGTATGAGGAAGTTATGATTTATCGAAGTTTCGGCTTAGCGGTATGCAGCCTGAAATACTCGATTTGAGATCGAGCGGTTTTTAGCCGAAGCAATCTAAACGAGAATTGAAGATCTCATTGTTGGTATCGAAGCGATAAAAAGTTAGGCGAGAACGGACGTCAAACGAAGAAGTTATGAATTTATAACGAAGTTTTTCTGTCGCGGCCTATTAAAAATAAATAATAAAAATAAAGTCAAAATTAGCCGACGGAGTCTAAACGAAAGTTGTAGAGCGTAGTCTCACCTTTGCGTGGATATAAAGAACGTCGAAAACGGAGTTCATATGAAGAAGATATGAATTTCCGAAGTTTATTAAATATTTTGTATTTAAATTAAATCTTTAATTCGGAGGCATTATCCAAAGGGGAGTCAACAATCCGATCTGAAGTACGCCCCGCGTACACCGAGGGATGTCGACATTCGCACTCGAGTCTTCGGATACGTAAGCAATGACGTTTCGGGCAGTACGCCCCGCGTAACGCAGTACGCCCCGCGTACTCCGAGGCTCCAGCCTCCTATAAATAGGATGCGAGGGCAGCTGGTTCTTTTGTTCATTTTCTCTCTTCTCTCTCCCGTTTTGCATCCTTTTGCGTGCCAGAAATACCCCGAAGCCACGGTATTATTCTCAAGCCCCGAGGCAAGTCCCGAGATCCCGAAGATCCTGAGAAGTGCGGTTCCCGAGCCGAAGCCCTGCCCGCGAGAAGTTCGATTTTTGTGAAGATCTTCCAGATCTGCTGAGGATTACTACTTCTGCAAGTCGTAGTGCTGTCCGATCATCTTCTGATCAGGTGAGTGTATACTACCTTTCATAAACACGATAATAATACAAGTATGGTTTGAGTGTATTAAGTATATTGTTGTTTATATGTGTGAATGTATATTCACTCTCTTCTATCACATGGATCTGGTTTGTTTTCTATGAAATACGTGTTATGTGTGTGTGCGCCTCATCTGTTATGTGGAATATGTATTGATTAAAGCATGCTATACAGGTTTTCAAAACTATGTATAAAAATGTATATTTTATCTACTAATATGTTGGGTAGAACATGGGTAGATAGTTGGTGTGTAATAAAATAGATGAGAGGCCTCGTTGTTGTTTGATTTAGTCATCTAGCGGAGTTTAGATGACGACCATGGACTTTTCTAGATAGTCTTGTGGAAACATTAGCAGGTTCTCCACCTGTAGGTGTTAATGAACTTGGGTGTTCATTCGCTGTACTCCATCCCCCTCATGGTTGCCTTATTTGACTTATATTGCTGAGGAACCCCCGAAGCATGTGTTGTCGTCCCGATGAAATATTCTTAGACTAGGTCCCTTATGTTAGTTGTTTTAGGGACATAAAGTGAGAATAACAGGAATGGGTAATTGGGTTATTGTTAGTTGATGAAAATTAAATATGATTATTTATTGTGGGTTGAAAACCCTATATGCTCACCAGGCTCCCAAGCCTGACCCACTCAGTTTTAATTTGTATTACAGGAAGTGGCGCGAGGGCATAAGATGGATGAACCATCAAGTTGTTTTGTTTACAAGTTTGTATATGTATATATTTGTTAAATGACTTGTAATGTTATCGTTTATGCTTATTGGTCTGTATCGGAACATGACACCCCGAGTTTTGATTATATAATGAAAAATACATTTCTTTTATGAAATGCTTTGGTAAACATTGTTTTATCATGTTTTGTTTTTGGGAACAAATTCTGCAACTCTTTCAAATCAAAAGGATTTACTCTGAAAATATTTTAAAAGAATAAATGAAAATCGGTCTTTTCTGGCCGAGATTTTGGGGATGTCACAGTTGGTATCAGAGCATTAGTTTAAGCGAACTAGAAATTTGTAGGATTTCTATACTTAAACTTAGAATGCTAAGTGAAGTTTTGAGATGTGTGTCTGTTATATTTTAGACACGAGCACTGGTTTATTTTAGGAAAGTTGCCTAAAATGCTTTATGTGCTAAATGTTATATGTTGCCATATATGATATTATTTGTTCGGATCTATGGTCTGTTGCCGACCGGATCTAGAAACCTTATGTGTGTAGGATTCTAAACGTACGTCTACGATATTAGAACTAGCATGTAAACGTTTGGGAGCGATAAGGATGATTTGAATATCTATCGTGATTGAGGATCTAATTTCACCTTATTTGATGTGTAGATCAAAATGGTGAGAACAAGAAGTGGAGTTGGAAATGCTGACGAAAACAGGAATCAACCACCAGTGATTGAACAAGTGCCTGTCGTAGCAGCAACACCTGAGCCAATAACCATGGCTGGTGTGCAAATGATGATTCAGACGATGTTGGATCGTCAGATGGATGAAACTAGACGGTTGCTTCAACAGAATCATGAAGAACTGTCAATTCGTGTGGAGGAGCCTGAATTAAATGAAGGGCACTCGGAAGGTGGAAACTTCAGTGGGTCTGTTGGTCAAGCCAACCCACCGATAGTTAGGCAAAACAACCATGATGGAAGGAATGATGGAATGGGATGCAAGTACAAGGACTTTCTAACTTGCAAACCATCGACCTTCAATGGAAAGGAGGATCCGATTGGAGTTATGGATTGGATCTCCGAAATGGAGTTAGCCTTCATGACGTGTGGCTGCAGAGGCAAGTTGCAAACTATCTATGCAGTGCGTCAGTTCCGAGGAGGAGCCGTTCGTTGGTGGAACACTCTAGGGAAGACGTTAAGCCCTAATGAGCCACTACAATTGACATGGGCAGAATTCTTGGTGCAGTTCAAGCGCAAGTTCAGTTCGGCTCAAAATTTGTTGGAGTTCGAGAACAAGTTCCTGACATTGACGAAAGGCAGCATGTCAGTTGATGAATAGACCAATAGCTTCACCGATAAGACGGAGTTTGCCTTGCGTATCGTTCCAGATGAGCTGACAAAGGTGGACCGGTATGCGAAGGGACTCCCATGGGAGTACGAGGTGCCAGTACGTCAGGGACATACTCTAGAGGCGGCTATTTGGGCTGTCAAGTCTGTTGAGAACATGATTAAGGGGAGAACCACCGACAAGGTTGAGGTTGGTGAGAAAAGAAAGTTTGAGGGAACATCTAGTTCCGGTAAGAAAAGCAAATTTTCGAAATCTGATTAGAAAAAGTTTGGAGGAAAAGGAGGCAAAGCGAAGTGGTGTGATAAGTGTAAGAAAAAGCACTTTGGGAAATGTAGCGAGGATGTGACCTGCTACAAGTGTGGAAAGGTGGGACATTTTGCCAATGAATGGCCGAACAACAAAAGGATGTGTTTTGGTTGTAATGAAGAGGGGCATATTTTGAAAGACTGTCCGAAGAAGAAGGAGGCAGCTAGGCCCAACATTCCACCAAAGCCGAAGGCGAGAGCCTTCTAGATGACACTTGAGGCCGCGAAAGATGAAGCTGATGTCGCTTTAGGTACCTTTCTCGTTAACGAATTACCTGCTCAAATTTTGTTTGATTCTGGAGCCAACTACTCCTTTATTTCGCATGAGTTTGGTAGAAAGCTAGATTTGCCTGTTGATAGACTAGATAATGCTTTATTAGTCGAAGCAGCTAGTGGCAAGTTTGTACCTGTTAGCCATCGTATGAAAGACATCTTAATTGGTCTTAATGGGAATAAGTTCCACGAGGAATTATTGCCTATCGAACTTAATGGTTTCGACATCGTGTTGGGAATGGATTGGCTTAGCGCCAATGATGCCGAAATTTTATGCAAGAAGAAGATAGTTAAAGTAAACCCGCCTGGGAAAGATTCGTTTATGGTGTATGGGGACAAACGCAGAGTAAATTCTGGAATCATTTCTCTAATGAAAGCCAGAAAGTGTTTGACCAAGGGATGTACATCATATTTAGCATTCGTGATTGATGCTAAGAAAGAAAAGAAGGTGATGCAGAGTATTCCAGTGGTGTGTGATTATCCGGAAGTATTTCCCGAAGATCTTCCTGGATTACCACCTGATAGACAAGTAGAGTTCAGAATAGACTTGTTACTAGGAACCACGCCAATAGCAAAAGCACCTTATCGATTAGCACCGACGGAGATGAAGGAGCTAATGATGCAACTTCAGGAGTTATTGGACAAAGGTTTCATTAGACCTAGTTCATCGCCCTGGGGAGCTCCGGTGTTATTTGTGAAGAAGAAAGATGGAAGTATGAGAATGTGCATCGATTACAGAGAGCTGAACAAGGCAACAATAAATAATAGATATCCGTTGCCGAGGATTGATGACCTGTTTGATCAATTGCAAGGTTCGAGCTATTTCTCTAAGATCGATCTTAGGTCAGGATATCATCAGTTAAAAGTAAGAGAGCAAGATATCGAGAAGACTGCTTTCAGAACTAGATATGGACACTACGAGTTCTTGGTTATGTCGTTTGGACTAACCAATGCTCCGGCAGCGTTCATGGATTTGATGAATAGGGTTTGTAATCCGTTCCTTGATAAATCTGTGATAGTGTTCATAGACGACATTCTGATTTACTCGAAAATCCAGGAGGAGCATGGCGGACACTTACGAGAAGTGTTAGAAGTCTTGAAGAAGGAGAAGTTGTATGCAAAGTTCTCTAAGTGTGATTTTTGGATTCGTGAAGTCCAATTCTTGGGTCACGTGGTCAACTAAGAAGGGATCATGGTTGATCCAGTAAAGATTGAGGTTGTGATGAAATGGGAACAACCGAAAAGTCCCACGGAGATTCGAAGCTTTTTAGGATTAGCCGGATATTACCGAAGGTTTATCCAAGGCTTTTCTTCGATCGCTACTCCATTAACAGCTTTGACCCACAAAGGAGCTACTTATGCTTGGAGTGATAAGCATAAAGAAGCATTCGAGCAGCTAAAGAAGAAGCTATGCGAGGCACCGATACTTTCTTTACCTGATGGAGTTGAAGACTTCGCTGTTTTTAGCGATGCGTCTGGGGTTGGATTGGGTTGTGTTTGGACCCAAAGAGAAAAGGTGATAGCATATGCGTCTCGACAGCTGAAAGAGCATGAAAAGAATTACCCGACTCATGATTTGGAGTTGGCAGCGGTAGTTTTCGCTCTGAAAATATGGAGGCATTACCTCTATGGCACGAAGTGCAAACTTTTTACTCATCATAAGAGTCTCCAATATCTCTTTAATCAGAAGGAATTGAATATGAGGCAACGACGCTGGCTAGAATTACTAAAAGACTACGACTGTGAGATACTTTACCATCCCGGTAAAGCTAATGTTGTTGTTGATGCTCTCAGTCGGAAAGTCAATCTTGAAAGGAAAAGGCCAAGAGCATTGAGAATTGAAGTTGTCTCAACTATTTTGGAAAGTATAAAGAAAGCTCAAAGCGAAGCTTCTGAAAAGAATGACCGAAAGGAGGAACGTTTGGGCAAAACGTTGGTGTTCGGTGTAAACAGTCATGGACTGAAGGTGTTCCAAGATCAGATTTGGATACCTAAGACAGGAGGAGTCAGAGATCTTCTGTTAGAAGAAGCTCACAAGACCATGTACTCGATTCATCCTGGTAGCACTAAAATGTATAGGGACCTGAAACCCTACTACTGGTGGCCGACGATGAAGCTTGATGTTGCAAAGTATGTGGCTGAGTGTGTGACTTGTGCGAGAGTCAAGACACAACATCAGAAACCGTACGGGAGTTTAGAACCATTGCATGTGCCTATGGGTAAGTGGGAAGACATTGTTATGGATTTTGTCACTAAACTGCCCAGAACAAAGAATGGTCACGACATGATTTGGGTGGTCGTTGATCGATTCACTAAGAGTGCGCATTTCATAGCAGCCAAGGAGAAATGGTCTATGAAGAAGCTTGCAAATTCTTACGTGAGGGAAATTGTGAGGCTTCACGGTGTTCCGTTAAGGATTGTATCGGATCGTGATAGCCGTTTCACCTCAAGGTTTTGGAAAAGTCTACAAGAGGAAATGGGTACCAAGTTATGTTTAAGTACATCTTACCATCCGCAGACTGATGGTCAGAGTGAAAGAACAATACAAACACTTGAAGATATGCTGAGAGCATGTACCTTGGAATTCCTAGGTAACTGGGATGAACATTTACCTTTGGTAGAATTTTCCTACAATAATAGTTTCCACTCGAGCATTAAGATGGCACCTTATCAAGCTTTGTATGGACAGAAGTGTCGTACGCCGTCTTGTTGGCTTGAGGCTGGGGAAAAGCAGTTTATGGGACCGGAGATGGTTCATCAAACTGCTGAAAAGTTGAAAATAATTAGGGAAAGAATGTTAGCAGCTCAAGATCGTCAAAAGAGCTATGCTGACAAGAAGCGAAGACCGATGACTTTTGAAATTGGAGATTCGGTTTTGCTTAAAGTCTCGCCGTGGAAGGGACTTATAAGATTTGGTAAAAGGGGAAAGTTAAGTCCAAGGTTTATTGGACCGTTTAAAGTTCTTCAGAGGGTTGGGAACCAAGCTTACAAGCTCGAATTACCCGAAGAACTGAATGGAATTCACAACACTTTTCATGTGTGTTATTTGAGGAAGTTCACGGGAGAAGTTCCTGACATAATTCCAATTTCTGAATTGAGAATTGATGAGAACAAAAGGTTGATTGAAGAACCAGAGGCAATTGTTGACCGAAAGACTAAGAAGTTGCGACGCAAAATGGTTGGTTTAGTGCTTGTCCGATGGAAACACACGAATGGGCCGAATCTCACCTGGGAGACGGAGAGTGACATGATGGGTCGCTATCCGCATTTGTTTGTTGATGTGTGATTCCGGGGACGGAATCATTCTAAGGTGGAGAGAATTGTAACGCCTGTGTTTCCGGGCTTGCCATTTTTAGCAATGTAATAGTCTATGTTAACCTTTGTAACCCGTTTTGAAAATAATAAGATTGTATTATTTGAGTATTATATGTTTTTAGCAATGTAATAGTCTATGTTAACCTTTATCATGTTTTGTTTTTAGGAACAAATTCCGCAACTCTTTCAAATCAAAAGGATTTACTCTGAAAATATTTTAAAAGCATAAATGAAAATCGGTCTTTTCTGGCCAAGATTTTGGGGATGTCACAAAGGAGAAATAGAAGTATTATGGAATTTTTTGATGATTGATAAAATACCATATTGTTGTTCCTCTTGAGAACTCTATTCTTTGAGATTTTTACTTTTAGATATTGTATTAGTTCCCTTCACCTTGATGGATTTTCAACCGTTCAGAGTTGGAAAATATCTTTTGTTTGTTTTTAGGACACAACATGTTTGTTGAAATGCTTCAAAGGATGTTTTCACCATTTACCTTTGTTGATTGTGCTTCTATTTTAGTAATTTCATCCCACTGACTATGGTTCTTTTGACCTGCCACCTGAGGATATTTCTAAACCAAATGATTGGCAAGATTATGTTGACCAGGTAATCACTAAAGATGATGGCACAACACCAAATTAGAGAATATTTGTTAACTATTAGAAGTTAACTTGGAAATCCACATTTACTTTATCTGTTAAGCGGTGCTTTATGTCATAAGTAAAGAAGAAGTGGTTTGTAAGATAGTTTTGGAATCTGATTCTTTTGGCACAAAAATTAAATGTAAAAAAACATTGATTATTTTTGTATAACTTTATCTCAATGTTTGATTTGTTCATTTGTTCATAACAGGAACTAGTGAAACACAAGATGGAAATAACACATCGAAAAGAAAGAGAGGAAGACCACAAAACTTACAATTTCAAACCTCAAATGGTTCATTAGAAGGTGTGATTAAACATGTTATTCTATTTTTAGAGCTTTAATCATCTAGCAAACAAAAATATTCTGATACTTTATTGGGTTTAATGGGAATGCGACTTAATCTGGTAAACTTTATATTAGTGTTTCTTTTATACTTAACATAGAAAGAAGTTATAATAGAGAAAATTCGAGAAAGGAGGCTTTCCGTTTTAAGTCCAAAATGTTTTATGAATTTGGCCTTAATATTGTTTCCTTTATTTTTGCATTCAATTTCCCCAATATAGTCATCTTTTGGCACATAGACTTTTTTCTCTAGGGTTCTATGGTTATAAATGAGAGTATATGGATGAATTATAAGGTGTGTATTCTGATATAGCTCGAGATTTTGATTGTGCATTTAATTTTTGTTTCTAGGTAGCTTTTGGGATTCATGTTTTAGAATTGTTATGTCAGCAACCAGGAAGCATCCACTCTTGTAACTTAATTTCCATGGCTATTTGTAAGTCTCACTTTTATTTATGTTATTGCATTCGAAATTACCAAATTAAATGAATTTATTTATCTAGATATAGAAAAATAAATGAGATATCAAATATTTTATAGAGATAAATTCACCTAAAATTCTTATTTTTATGTATTCACATATCGTATATTCACATGTGAATATAATGTGGTATAGTTACATGTTAACAATACATGATATATTCACATATCACCTAAATTTATTATTTTTACTACCAGAGCTATGTGTTTGATTGCTTTGTTGAAACAATCATCTTATTTCCCTACTTGCTCACAATAA
Organism: Lactuca sativa; assembly: GCF_002870075.4. Taxonomy (NCBI): domain Eukaryota; kingdom Viridiplantae; phylum Streptophyta; class Magnoliopsida; order Asterales; family Asteraceae; genus Lactuca; species Lactuca sativa. The sequence goes on along the minus strand of NC_056627.2, from coordinate 319,600,407 downwards.
GTTACTTATTTGATCATCTTTAAAAGCACTAAAGTTTAGTTTATATGTAAATCACACGTGAATCACATATGAATTACATGTGATTCACATGTAAATTACATGTAATATACATATGAATCACATGTAAATCATGAGTGAACACATATCAATTACATGTGATTCACATGTAATTCACATATGAATTACATGTGATTCACATGTAAATTACATGTAATTCACGTATGAATCACACGTGATTCACATGTAAATCACGAGTGAACACATATGAATTACATGTAATTCACATATGAATCACATGTAAGTTACATGTAATTCACATATGAATCACATGTAAATCACGAGTAAACACATATGAATTACATGTAATTCACATATGAATTACATGTGATTCACATGTAATTCACATATGAATTACATGTGATTCACATGTAAAGCGCATGTAATTCACATATAAATCACATGTGATTCACATGTAAATCACAAGTGAATCACATATGAATTACATGTGATTCACATGTAAATTACAAGTGAATCGCATATGAATTACGTTTATATGCACACATGCATTTTATGTGGGTGTTCTTCGCTAATTTTCTTTTTAATTTTTTTTTTGTGAATTTCATATTTGAATCTTAAAAGATATAGTCACATGTGAATATCACATTATATAGTCACATATGAATCTTACATGATATATACATACATATGAGACATCCCCATTTTCACGGTCAGAAAAGACCGATTTTGTTTATGCTTTGTTTGAAAATCAGAGTAACATTTTAAATAAAAGTGTTGCGGAATTTGTCCCAAAACAAAATATGATAAAGATTTATCAAAAGCATTTCCATAGAAATGTATTTCATTAAAAGGCTTGGGATGTCATGTTCGTACAGATCAAAAGCATAAACAGTACAATATAAGCCTTACTACATTATTTCATATCTACAAGCCTATATCCGTAATCCCTCGTCCAAACATCGTATCTATGCTCAAGCGCCACTACCTGTAATACATAAAACTGAGTGGGTCAGGCTTGGGAGCCTGGTGAGCACATAGGGTTTTCAACCCACAATAAATAAGTTTATTAATTTCATCAATCAACAATAACCCGATTACCCGTTCCCGTTATCCTCACTTTACGTCCCTAAACACCTATCATAAGGGACCTAGTCTAAGGATCATCATCGGGATGGACACTACTGCTAAGGGGATTCCTTAACAATAAATGTCCTAAAGGCAACCATGTGGGGGATAGAGTACATCGGTGAACACATCGTTCACAAACACCTATAGGTTGCGAGCCCGCTAGTGTTCCACCGGACTGTCTAGAAGAGTCCGTGGTCGTCATCCATACTCCGCTAGATAACAGAATCAACAACATCAACATCGAGGCCTCTCACCATTTTATCACACATCACCTATTACATCTACCCATGTTTTACCCCAACATTTTCGTAGATATAAAATACATATACAGTTTAAATCATTGAAAACATGTATAACAATGTTCATCCAGCATAGATAGCAAGTGTTCAGATAATATGCACACATAGCATGTAATTTATATAAAATACTTCATATCTATGTGTAAGCTGAAAGTAACTATGCACTCGAACAGCTCTTCGTTACTTCTTAAAACAATTTTTCTTTGACCAAAACCTAGTATTAATACCACTAGAGTTTAGTTTTAACGTTAATCGCGACTAATTAATAATCTAGCTATTATTACTATTATATAAGCGTTAAATAACACTCAATATAACTCATAATAATAGCCCAAATAATTATTTTAAGGTCCTAATAATGTTACTATAATTAAATAAAAGCTATATTAAATATAGTATAGTGTAACTCACTTACAGCGGGTTTTTATTAAAAATCAGGCTTCGCTGGAGTAGCGTTTCCGAGCCGAAAGCTTTTCTTCTCGGAGCCGTCGGGCGCTCCGGGGCTTTCTTCTCATGATAGGGAGGTTCCCTAGACTTGGGAGTGGTTTAGGGAGGTTAGAGAGAAGTTAGAGAGAGAAAGAAAGGTTTGAAGGTGTGAGGAAATAATGAAGAGTTCATCTCTTATTTATAGGAAGTGTATAGTAAAGTAGTCTCCAAGCTTCGTCCGTAACTTTTGCATACGAGCTCCGTTTTTGTCTGTCTTTTTACCGTTGAGTTCCTATTAATGAGATCTTCAACTTTCATTTAGACCTCGTTAGCTAATTCTCATTCTATCTCGGATTTACAAAACTGTATCGAATTCGCCGCGCTCGAAAAGTAGAGACTAAGCTTCGTCCATAACTTTCGCATACGAGCTCTATTATCAACGTTATTTATATCCACGCGTTGGTATTTACGAGTACTACAACTTTCATTTAGATCCCGTCGGCGAAAAATCGACCGATCTAAAATTCAGATTTCATGATGTGCACTGCTATGCTAAATCTTAGAAAAATCATAACTTCCTCATACGAAGTCAGATTTGGACGCTCTTTTTATCGATGTTCTTAGTTTAACATATTCTACGACTTTCTTTTAGAGCGATAAGGCTAAATCTCACTCTATCATAAATTCACTATTTACGCTTCCCGGTATCGTGCCGGTTCTGTCACGTAACTTCGACGAGTCATAACTTCTTCGTTATAACTCGGATTTCGGCGTTCCTTATATCCCCGGAATCCTTGTTTCGACCACTAAAACTTTATGCAGAGATATCGGGTTTATCTTACACTTTAATTTTAACGCTTATTTTTATTCTTTATTAATTATACAATAATAAGCACAATAACACACATAATTCACATAATACTCAAATATTTCATCTTTATTACTTCAGAAAGAGGTACAATAGTTGACCTAGACTATTACATTGACAAATATGCTTAGCCCTGAAACCCGGGCGTTACAATATATATATATATATATATATATATATATATATATATATATATGTATATATATATATATATATATATATATATATATATATATATATATTAGTGTTCTTGCATTAATAATTTTATTGTGAAAAATATTGAAAAGGTGAAAAGTGAAAAATTAAAGAAAATATGTAAATATTCACACGAAGACATGAAAAGGCTTTGAAATTTTGTAGCATTTTTTATTTTATATATTTAATTTTGTATCGAATAAAATACTTATATAATAGTATTTATTTATGAATATTATAGTATAAGAAATATGCATATATGCACTTGAAAACATATGCATATATACAACTAAAATGTCGATTCTTTTTGTTAAAAAAAATTTATATTTTTTTAAATATTACAGTTTTTTTAGTTTACTGTTTTTAAAACGTTGCAAATTTTTTTATAAAAATAAAAATAAAAATTTTCAAGTTTTTTTTAAATTCATGTTTTCTTAAAAAATTTGCATTTTTTTATAAAAACAAAAATTCCTATTTTAATAAAAAAAATCCAAAAATTAAGTTAATTATGTTAGTTTTTAGATATTTTAATTAATATTTCTAAGAACGCAAAAATTAAACATTAAATGAGATAGGTAAGATGACGATCATGCCCTTAATGAGTTAATTGTGATCTAACGCTTCACCTTTAGTCTCGGGTTCTCGGAAAACTATGAGTTCTCAATGGATCTCACTTATATATATATATATATATATATATATATATATATATATATATATATATATATATATATATATATATATATATATATCAGGGGAGGGTTAATGCGAAAATGCAAATAATTTACGAAAACGCGAAAACAAAAGAAAATTATGAGATTATGTCACCTCAACCATATACTTTGGACAATAATTCATCCAAACTTTGAACTATATGATGATAATCGATAATACATGATAAATTGTTTCATATTAGTAAAGCATGATTTTTGACATTTTTATTATGAAAACATCAATTTAAAAGTGGTTAAAAACGTGAAAAAAAAATAGTTGTTAAAACCGTCTTTAAATCTATATTATCATAACAAAATTCAATGTAAACTTATTATCTTTAATCTATTGCTAATAAATTTAATTTTTATAGTACTTGTGTTTGATTTTTATAAGATAATTTTTTTTTCGCATTTTTGCAAGATATTTATGTTTTCGCATGAACCTACTTGTATATATATATATATATATATATATATATATATATATATATATATATATATATATATATATATATATATATATCATGTCATATCATATCATCATATCATCATATCATATCATACTATATTATAAAAGAAGCATTTTTCCTTTCACCAAATTCATTTGAAACTCTCATGTATTTTTCCTTTCACCACATTCATTTGAAACTCTCATGACTTTTCAATTTCTTTCTAATAATAATTATAAGTTGGTTAATAAGGTTAAATAAATAGCAAACTTAATGTGTAATCATATATAAACTAAATTTCAATATTAAAATAATATATTTATTTCTACTTATAAAGTTATGTTTTTTAACTTTTAACATATCATACTTAATTTATTAGTTTTAATATATTGTTGAATGTAAACCATTATCATTTTAAATATACATTTTTGTAACAATTTGTATAAAATACTTAAATTATTAATTTGAATATAACATTACAGGGTCAACTTAAATATAAATTTTAGTTTAACTTAAACAACCCAATGAATATTTTGTAAATAGTTAAAAATGATTAATTGTAGGTTTTTCTAATAATGATTATAAGTTAGTTAATAAGGTTAAAGGAAACATTTTTCCTTTCACCACATTTATTTGAAACTCCCATGTATTTTTCCTTTCACCACATTCATTTGAAACCCTCATGACTTTTCAATTTCTTTGTAATAATTATTATATGTTGGTTAATAAGGTTAAATAAATATCAAACCTAAAGTGTAATCATATATAAACTAAATTTCAATATTAAAATAATCATATAATATCATATCATATCATATCATACTATATTATAAAATAAACATTTTTCCTTTCACGACATTCATTTGAAACTCTCGTGTAGTTTTCCTTTCACCACATTCATTTGAAACTCCCGTAACTTTTCAATTTTTTCTAATAATAATTATAAGTTGGTTAATAAGGTTAAATAAATAGCAAACCTAAAGTGTAATCATATATAAACTAAATTTCAATATTAAAATAATATATTTATTTCTACTTATAAACTTATGTTTTTTAACTTTTAACATATCATACTTAATTTATTAGTTTTAATATATTGTTGGATGTAAACCATTATCATTTTAAATATACATTTTTGGAACAATTTGTATAAAATACTTAAATTATTAATTTGAATATAGCATTATAGGGTCAACTTAAATATAAATTTTAGTTTAACTTAAACAACTCAATGAATATTTTGTAAATAGTTAAAAATGATTAATTGTAGTGTTTTTCTAATAATGATTATAAGTTGGTTAATAAGGTTAAAGGAAGCATTTTTCCTTTCACCACATTCATTTGAAACTCCCAAGTAGTTTTCCTTTCACCACATTCATTTGAAACCCCCATGACTTTTTAATTTCTTTCTAATAATTATTATATGTTGGTTAATAAGGTTAAATAAATATCAAACCTAAAGTGTAATCATATATAAACTAAATTTCAATATTAAAATAATATCTTTACTTCTACTTATTAAGTGATTTTTTTAACTTTTAACATATTATACTTAATTTATTAGTTTTAATACATTGTTGGATGTAAATGTTGAAGGTTTGATAGGACGCCAATGTCGAAGGTTTGAGAACTTGAGAATAGAGTACAAAGAGAAAGCTCTAGGAAGAAGATAGAAAAAGTGAAAAGCGGGAACAATTAGGATTCAAAATCCTTTTATAGGTTGGATATTTCGGGTCGAGTCGAAAAAAGGAATGATGACACTAGAACAAGAAATGGGTCGCATTAAATGCATTTCCTAAAATGGTTTCCTGAATGAGTGTTACGATCAAAAGATGGGATGTTTGTTTGTTCAAACAAGAAAACCGTCGATTCAGTTCAGATTTCACTCATTTCTTTATTGGAACGTTTTCCAAATCATGTTTATTGGGATCTAAAAGGATAATTATGAAGAAAAAATATCGTTAATATATTAATGAAAAATGTTTCAGGATAAAATCTTTAATGATAACCTTAAAATTCTTTTATTGATGACGATCTCGGAATAATTAGATTCTGAGATGAGATGTCATAAGATACTTTGGAAAGAATATAAACACATCAATAGTACGTAATATAGAGTTCGAGATGGCACTATCTCAAAATAAATATCAGAGGTAAAAATGCATGAAAATCTTAGAGGACCAGTTTCAAAAGATTTGAGGTTCCAAGATTTGAAGGAACAGAGCTTGGAGGAAGATAAGAAATGAACTCACATTACCATTTTGGATTTGAATTATGAGATGAACTTCATAACACATGCTTGTTTTTTACACCTACTCCGAAATAGGAATTTCTCAAGTAATCCGATGTAACTATATCGGTCAAAACTTCAAGTGACGAGGAAAGCTGAAACAACTAAAGACTAGAAGTAGATGTTATACAAAAAGATACATATAATGATCCTATATTTTCCTAGAGGAAAAAACTTCAAGGAGAAGAGAATTTGAATTTGAAATTGTTTTACTTTATAATGTTTCCATTAGAGAGTACAACCCTCTTGGAAGAATTGTGGATCAGGCATTATTATTCCTATTTTGTTTAGAAAGCCATCAAATTTGGTTTCATCTAATGCTTTAGTAAAGACATCAACAATTTCATCCTCAGATGGAACAAAAATGAACTCGTTGTTTCCTCTTAAAACATGATCCTTAATAAAATGGTATTGAATGTCAATGTGCTTGGTCATGGAGTGTTGAATTGGATTGTGAGAAATCGCAATTGCACTTTGAGAGTCACAATAGATGGGAATCTGTTGAAATCGATAACCATAATCCAGAAGCAAAGATTTCATCCAAAGAAGTTGCGAAGTGCAGCTTGCAGCAGCAATGTATTATGCTTCGGTCGTTGAAAGAGCAATACAGTTATGTTTCATGGATGACCAGCTAACTAATCTTCCTCCCAAAAATTGACAACCTCCAGATGTGCTTTTTCTATCCAGTTTAGACCTCCATATATTGAGTCAGAATAGGCTTGAAGAAGAAAACTTTCATTTGTCAGATGCCAAATTTTGAGGTTCTTTGTTCCTTTAAGATATTGAAAAATTTGCTTGGCAACCAGAAGATCAGACATCTTCGGATTAACCTGAAATCAAGCACACGGACATGTAGAGAACATGATGTTTGGACGAATTGCAGTGAGTTAGAGTAGCGATCCAATCATTCGCCTATACTTCTTCTCATCAACAGCAACACCTGATGGGTTCGAGAAGATCTTGTTTCTGAAACCCATTGGAACCTTTGCACAGGCATAGGCGTCCATTGATTTTTTTAGAAGTTCGAAAATGTATTTATCTTGATGAATAAAGATTACTCTGTTGGTCTACTTAACTTAAAGACCGAGGAAGAAACTTAATTCACGATTCATGCCCATTTGGAATCGACTAACCATTAACTTCGTAAAATCAACAACCAAACTTGAATTCGTGGATCCAAAGATGATGTCCTCAACATATATTTGAACTAACATGAGATGGTTTTCATTCGATCTTCGGAATAATGTAGGATCAAGAATTCCTCTTTGAAAACCAAAACGCTTTAGAAAATCAGTGAGAGTTTCGAACCAGGCGCATAGAGCTTGCTTGAGGCCATAAACAACTTTTTGAAGTTTGTAACAGTAGTTCGGATATGAAAGATTTACAAATCCATGGGTTCTTGAAGATATACTTTGGTATCAAGTTCACCGTGAGAAATGCACTTTTGATGTCCATTTGGTAAACTTTAAAGCCTTTTTGAGTAGCATAAGCAAAAGATTTAGATGGCTTTAAGAGGAGCAACATGAGCAAAGGTCTCGTCGTAGTCGAATCCTTCGATCTGAGTAAATCCCTTGGCCACAAATCTCGCTTTGTTTCTAATAATTACTCTGGTGTCGTCAAGTTTGTTTCAGAAGACCCATCTTGTACCACAATAGGGTGATCCTGAGGAGGAGGGACAAGAGTCCACACTTGATTTCTGTCAAATTATGCTAGCTCTTCTTGCATCACTGTAATCCAATCATAATGTTCTAAAGCTTCATGGATGGATTTTGGTTCAGCCATTGATATGAATGCCAAGAAGTGACACTCATTTTGAATGTTGGCAGCAGAGCGAGTTTGAACACCTACGTTGAGATTTCCAATGACTTGATTTTGAGGATGATCCTTTGTCCAGATACGTAATTTCGGAAGTTCTTGTGTAGTGGATGATCTGATATCAACAATGGGATTTTGTTGCTCCCCCTGAACAGTTTGAATTTGAGGATGATGCTCCCCGTGAACTTCTTAACCGGATATGTCAACGTCGCCATTATTCGAAAAGTCAAAGAAGTTAGCATCATATTTGTTGTTGTTTGGAATCAGATGATCTGATACATTTTGAAATCCTTCAACATTTGATTCGAGGGTTGGATGACTATTCTCCCCCTCAACCTGAGAAGGTTGAAATGGATCATAATCAAATGGAGGAAAAGGTTGGGGTCAGGCCAGAGAAATTTTGAGAAATCGAAGCTTCAGTTAATAAGGATGGTCTTGATCGAGATTCTGAATCAAGAGCGGTTTTTATTGGTCCGAACAAGCGTTCAAAATCAACTTCATGGATAATTTGAGGATTCAGAGACCCAAGAGGTGGAGCATCGGACTCCATGATATGTGTTGTGACAAGAGTAGGATCTGAAGTCTGAATAAAATTATCATCAAAAGTGACATCAAAACTTTCTTCAAGTACATGAGTTCTACGATTCAGAACTCTATAAGCTTTAGACTAGGCTGGGTATCCCAAAAAGATGGCTTCATCGACTTTTGGTTGAAACGTGGTGAGTTGATCATGGTTGTATTTCATAAAGCATCGACAACGAAAAACGTGTAAGAACCATATACTCGACTTGCGAACATTCATTGCTTCATACGGTGTCATGTTGAGATGGTGATTAATGATGCTTCGATTTTGAGTGAAGCAAGCAGTGGAGATGAATTCAGCTCAAAGGTAGAGAGCAAGGTTTGTAAAGTTCAACATCGATCGAGCAACTTCAATGAGAGTTCAGTTTCTTCTTTCAACCACACAGTTTTGTTGAGGAGTGTAGCGAACCGAGAAATTATGGCCGATGTCTTTGTCACTGAGGAATATCTCAATGGTGGCATTTAGAAGAATATAATTTTTGTGAACCTTGTGTAGTCATCAACAATCATAAGAATATACTTTTTGTGATTTAGAGTTTCTATGTTGGATGGTCCACATATATCGATATGAAGAAGTTCCAGTGGATCCGAAATAGACTTTTCAATGATGACAAGATGACCTTTCTTAGATTGCTTGCCACATTCACATGCAACACAAAGATGATCATTTTCGAATTTCAGGAGTGGCAGACCTTGGACCATTTCACCATAAACTAGATCATTCATGTATCGGAAGTTGAGATGAGGGAGCCTCCGATGTCATAGCCAACTTACGTCAGGAGCGGCCCTTGAAAGGAGACATAGGTGAGGCTTTCTGATGATCATATTGATGTCTAAAGGATATCTATTTTTGATGTGATCTGATTTGATAAGACATTCTTTCCGGTCTTCTGTCATAACATAATTATGCTTCTTGCAGAATTCAATTATTCGATTTGCATCAGTGAGTTGAGCCATAATTATCAGATCATGCTTGAGATTAGTTGCATACGGCACATTAGAGACAGATAAATTTCCATTGGTTAAGATGCCATAACCTTGAATTTGAGAATTTGAATTATTGCCATAAGTAACATAACCAATGTTAGTAGCGAGCTTAAGATCATGCAGAAAGTCTTTCTACCCAGTCATGTGCATGGAACATACACTATCAATATACCATATTTTATATTTTTTCCGAAGCACAAAATGCCTGCAAAATCAGTGATTTTTTGAGTTTTTAGGCTCCGAGTTAGATTTAGGGACTTTGGCATGGGTTTTGGACTTGGTTTGTGATTTCTGAGCAATTGGCATCTCGGAAGGTTTTTTTTTAGATTATTTTGGAAAGAAAGAGAATGTTATGGTATTTTCATTTATCGAAAAATCATATTCAACCAATGGTTGTTTGGATACTGTATTTCTTGGAGGAATAGTTTTCTGAGATGTTGTAGGAATGACCGTGTTCACAGATGTTATAGTTGTGTTTTCAGACTTTTTAACTTTCCATTCAAACTTTAGTTTTGAGTCTTTGGGAGGTTTCTGAATAGTAGTGTTCCTAGCAACTTGTCCTTTGTTTGTTGCTTTCGAAGGCACATTAGGTTTTGGTAATTGTTTTGGTTTGAAAATCATGGCATTTGATTAAGCAATAAACACTGAAGACGAAATTATCTTAGGAGAATCAGTTTTCACAGAAGAAGTCACAACAGTGACCTTTTTATACAACCATTGACAGATTTGTTATGAACATCCAAACTGGCAAGATTAGATGGCCTCTTAAGGATCTTAACAGTCATGAAAGCATTGTGATTCCTAGTAGTTGGGTATACTTTTTTAGACACTTTCCTCTTGGATCTCTTAAGGAATCTAGAGGCTTGCATAGACCTAGTTTCTTTCTTAAGAGCATTCCTAGCTTCGGTCTTTGGATGAACAATATATTTCTTATTCAGCCAAGGTTTCTTCTGAGAGTCAGATGATGACTTAGAAGATTGTCTAGTTGTTGGATAGTTGAAACGTGGCTTAATTGGCACTAGAGTCAAATTCGATATCACATCAGAATTAGAGATACAAGAGTCAGATGATTTTTCACACAAAAATTCTTCATCTGCATCTCTATCAAATGACGCCCAAACAAAATTGGATTTGTCAAAGTCATGTCTATTTATCTCAAGAATAATTTCCTCAACAACACAATTATTCAGTGGACTAGAGTTCAATTCATAAATTGAACTCTAGTACAGCCGGTGTCAGGGAAAGATTTTGAAGATTGATTCAAGTCCAGGGATATCAGAGGTGGAATATGTGTGCAATTAGGACATGTGACAGTGATAGGTTGAACTCAGGATTCAAAGATTGAAACTTGTCTGAAGTCTCAGGAAGGGACGACAAAGGTGAGACGGAGGTATCCGAATAAGTATGGTTCGGAATGTCTCCCACAAACATTAGGTTTTGACGTTCCTTCAAGGGACGAACAACAGGTTTCGAAAACTCACTTCCGAGATCTGGTGCTTTGGACCATGGGTGACAAAAATTATGTGTCATTCGTTCGTTTGCTTCAAGAATATCAATAGAGTTATGCAAAGCATCAGTTTTGGCATTAATACGTTTATTATCAGTAACTAAGATATTCCTTTCACTAAAAGTGATTTCACATTTGTCTTTTAAAATAGTACATTCATCCTTAGTCGTTACAAGTTCTCTCTCTAGTGATTCAATCATAAGCTTTCGATCTTTAAAACGTAATCTAAGACGAGTCAATTCACTATCCAACTTCTCACTAACTTCTGTGGCAGGCTCATAGGCTCTATAAATAACTGTCATATATGATTTAATTTGAGTTAGATAAGGTTCACAAACAAATAAATCAAAATTATTGTCAGTGATCATGGATTTTACCTGCAGGATGATGCTTCCGCCAGGTGGATCGTTTGTGCCATGTAACAAAAGTTTGGCTCAGCATCATCATTGTCTTCTTCTGAACTAGAAGACCAGTATCATTCATCACACTCAATCAATTTTCTAGCCATAAGACACATGTTATGTGCTGATTTTTCTTCACCCTCATCACCAGAAGACCAGTACCCATCAACATTTCTTGACACCGTGGTAACAAAAGCCTTTTCACTTTCAACAAGTTCTTCTGCTCTACGAGCATAGTAGGCAGAGTCTTTTACCTTCGGTTTTTGAGAAGTTTCAGCCAAACAGTCCTTTGCAAAGTGGTTTCTAAGACAATATTTGTGACAAACAATCTTGGGTTTAACTGGTTTCAAAACTTCCTGGGGTTTCGAGGAATGATTTGGGATGTTGGATCGATATGCCGGTGGATTTCTGTAGGTTTAGGGAAAGTTTGAGGATTGATTTGATGAGGAGCTTGAAATCAGTTTTGAAAAGGTTTATGAATGGGATTCTATGGAAATTTGTACTTCATAGATAGAAGTGAGAATTATGGTTGGAAACAAAGTTCGGAATCAGCCGAATCGAGATCAAGATTTTCTTCAAATGAATGGTTCGGAATGGGTGGATATAACTGGGTACGAAGTGTTGGATGAGCATATGAAATAAGTGGGATAGTTCCTAAAGGATCTAAAATAGATGGGCCATGAATTAGTGGGTTAATAGAACTCACAAAGGCGAGAGGACCTCCTGACAGTTCTCCTAATGTTTGAGCAACGTTAGATTCACGGGCTTGCAGTTCATCAAATAACTGATAGATCTTCAATTTCTTTAGGGATTCATTACTCTGAAGACATGACTTAACATTTCCACATAATTTTCTAAGGTTTTTGATGAACTTTAGATTGTACTCGAGTGGAGTTCTGACTATTCTATGTGAAGTCATGTTGTTCACAACAATCTTGTACCGATTTGATGTAGAGGCTATGGATTCACCAAGAGTTGTACTGAAAGTACCAAAGTCATTTACAACTAATGTCAAATGCTTATCCTTCATGTGCTCAAAACATTCGAACAAGTCTTGAATGTATCCCAAATCTCTTTGGCATATTTGCACAACTTAATGTGCTCATAGAGAGATGGAGGAACACCAAACACCATTTCCGAGAATGCAACCTGATTTGCATGAAGCTTTTCGAGGTCTGATGCAGTTAGAGGTACTGGACGTTGTTCTTCTTGAACCATGAGAGTAACAGCAGTATCTCTGACCATTTGTATTACCGGAACACGAGGACCTTCATTCACGGACCTCTGTATTTCTTCACATTTTTCCTTACCAAGTAAAAATCTCTCCATTCTAACTTTCTAGAGATCATACTCTTCAACAACTAGCAGTGGAGAACACGTTGGGTAACCCATTCTATTTTTTATTTTCATTGGGTACATTTGTTGAATTGGATTAGGAGCAGCCATTGAAGTTAAAGTATTAGAGATGTAGTGGTATATAGAAGAACTTTTATCCTGAACACATAAATGAATTAGATACGTAATCTCAAATCACCTATAATATGTTCTTATGGATTCAAATGACAACCACTTAGGCTCTAATATCAATATAGAGTGCAAGATAATATGCACATACAAGGTTTGAAAACTCAAACGTTAAGTTAACTTAAGATCAATGTGTGTTGCTAGTATTAAGAGTCCATTCAAGTTTGGTAAACCAGCCTTGTCTTGAAATGAGAAGTTCAACAAAGTATTCAAGTCTGTGAAAATGAGTATGAACAATTTAAAGAGATTTTAAGAACAATAAGAATGATAGAAAGAATGATTTAACTTGCAAGATACTTGGTTTTGATGCGAAAGAGAATGTTACTCAAGCTGTTACAGTGCATGAAAATCAAATATCCTTAAATAGCCAAGGAGTGATAAAAAGACAAACTAACAAGACTGCATGAACTATGTAAAGCAGAAAAGTCAAAAAGTGGACACACATGATTTTCTTGATCTTGTCTCATGATCTTTACAATAAAATAAAGACTAAAAGACAAGAAACATTAAATGCTAATACAAACTCAAAATAACATTGAATACAAGGTGCTTCTCTGATACAACTTCATTTTGGAACTCATCACACTCTGGAATGCATATTACTTCAGAATGGCTTGACTTTAGATTGCTAGAGGTTCACTTTCATGTATCAGCAGTACACCGTCACGACATAGCTGTTAAGGGGTGTTATGTGGTCTCCACTTGCGATGATAACGAGAGGCAAAGCCTCTTTTTTCAAAGATAACAGTCATATGACCGTTTGGAACGGTCAAAAGCAATTAAAGAAAATTACTTATTTACTTTTTCAATATAAATACACACATATATACCCATTTTTTCATCTCTTTCTCTCAAAGTTTTTTTTATGTAACGTTATTTTTAATCTTTTAATGTTATGGTTAATTTAGGATTTAACTAAATTGCATGTCTTATTTTTTTAAATAATATAACGTGAATAAAAACAAATAGGAAAAATCAAAAATAAATAAATCAAAACTAAATAAAGTTAAAAAAGAAAAAAAAAAGGAAAAAAATGATGATGGTTGTTATTGAGGCAAACAAAATAAATACCCTTAATATTGTACAAAAATAACATATAATGGTAAATGGACCGTATTCATGGAGATTGGCTCAATTTTATAACTCTATGAAAGTATTTTTGTTTAAGCACTTATGAAACAAAAATAAAAGTAAAAATGGGGGTTTAAATGTTTTTGGTTGTTTTGAGAAAATTAGAATTATGCTAGAATGTAGAAATTGCAAGAAAACAAGTAAAGAGATTGATTCAAATAAATGAGAAAAAGATGATTCACATTGGAATTTCATCACTTGAACATTTGGTTAATTAATCATGAGAATACCAAGATGCAATACTTGTGTTTACAATCTAACTTGGCTATAGCATTTATAACTTGCCCCAAATATTCTTTTATTAAAATGGCTTGAGAAGCTCAAAGCACATTTCCTAAATCAAAGTCACAAAACTAATGAAACATGTAATTTTGTAAAAATCAATTAGCATTATGATTTAAGAGTCACAAAATCCAAAGAGTAATTCATTGCTTTCATTACCACTATGGAGAAAAAAATTTCTTAGTCTAAATGAAATGAAAACTAATTGTTTCTTGTCAGATTAAAGACCCATTACTTAGCCAAGAATTTAACCAACAAAAATAACATTCACACATCAATATTCATGACTAGAGATATATAAACATGAAGGAAGTTTTCATAGAAAATATAATCATAGATATTCAACACAAGCTCAAGGAGTTCTTCAAAATAACCAAATCATTTAAACAGTTACGTCCAAGTCAACCCAAGATAGTTTAGCCTAGCATGGCTAAACTCATAAGAACAAAATGAAAGTTAGAAATACCAAACATGAACTAAGATGGAAAGATGCAAATCTTCAATCTTCAAGTTCTTCTTGAGAGCAAAAGTGTGTTCTTCCAAGAGTTTCCTCCTTTTTTTTCTCTCCAAAATGCAGCCAATATACCCTAAAAATCAAATCCAAAAGTTGTCCCAAAAGTTCCCCACCAACCATCCTCAAATAGCCATAAAAGTTAAATACCCAGAATTTCCCCTACAAGAGTCACGTGGCCTCGTGGGATATGCTAATCAAGAAAAGTTTGTTGTCCCCTTTCCTCTTTGGTCCAATTTTGTCCTCTTGCTTTTTGACTTTGTCGACTGATCCAAATGCTCCCAATGCAACATTTAGTGGTCCAAAACAAGTCCATCTTCTTCTTATTATCATCAAAAGCCCAAATAGAACAACCAAAACCAGTAATCCATAATCCATAAATCTTTGTCTTCCAATCATCCAAGGCTCAAGTTTCTTGCATATAATCTTCAAAGCAAACTCTAATGACATCAATCTTCACTCCAACTCTTTTTAATAACCTCCAAAAATCCCGATCACTTACTCGAACTTCGTTAGTCTTCCAAATCTCCCTCCATGCTCCGCTCCATTTCTCCAAATATCTACAATAAAGCTAAAAAAACTCGAAAGTACCCGATATAGATATAAAATAACAAAAAGGAAAAATATGCATGAAGATTAAATAAGAATAAAATAAAATATGCTAAAATAAACTATAAAAATAAGTAAATAAAATGAAAGTATCAAGTGACATGGAGAATTAAGGGTATTATAACATGTTCATTTCCTCACTATAACACCATGATTGGCATGGCATGTGAGGTGACACTTTTTAGGTGTAGTAACATGTCTTAATATGTTGTCCACTCACACTAGTCTTAGATATCAAAGATATTAATTATATTTTGATTTAGTTTTATATTTGTTATTTGGTGTTATAACACCATGATTGACATGTGATGTGACACTTTTTAGGTGTAGTAATATGTCTTAACATGTTGCCCACACATACTGGTCTTAGATATCAAATATATTAATTATATTTTTTTATTCAGTTTTATAATATTTCTTATTTTTTTCATCACTAAATAATATAAAATATATATGTGTTAATTAATATTTATAAATTAAAAATAAAATTTAATCGTTACTAAATTAATAGGGTGGTTTTAAGTAGAAAATAAATATAAAAGGAGAAAATTACTAAACTGACCTAAATCCTTAATGACTTATCCATTTAGCCAAAAAATACTCATTTATCCCAAAATAGCCAACGAAACTGTAAACAATTAGGATCGTATACAGTTAAACACAGTTTGACTACGGTCAAAGGAAATTTTTGAAGTTTGACTACTATTTCAGGAAATGGCTACTCTTTCGTGGCCCGTCTACTTTTTCAAGGTCCATCGGCCCATAATATATAATGATTTATTTTTCAGATTATGTCATTTTACCTATTTTTTCTTGGTTTGGCCTATTATTTTTTCTCAATAGAGCCTTCAAATAACAACGATGTATGGGCCGTTTTTTGCCGAAAGTTTAATGTATTATTGATTAGGAGTAGTTTTTATATATATAGGTTTTTTTCAAAAAAAAAAAAAACCAAAAAAATATGAAACCGTAGGCTTCATACGAAACCTACGATGTACAAGTATACAATGCACAGATTGTGCATTGTGTACTTGTACACCATAGGTTTCGTATGAAGCCTACGTTTTTGGTTTTTTTTTTCGATTTTTCGATTTAATTTGCTTGTAAGTTGTATATAAATGTATTATGGTTCACATTTGATGCTTTTTTTTTCAAAAAAATAACAAAAAAGGAAAATCGTAGCTCAACCGAGAGAATACCGTAGGTAAAATAATACCTGCAGTTTTAGTCCAAAAAATGAAAAAAAAAATTATAGTAAAATCGAAACAGTAGACAAATAGGTCAAACAATAGGCGAAAGGCAAAACAATAGACGAACCTAAAAGTCTAAGGTCTCATGGGCTATTTTGGGACAATTGCTAATTTTTGGTTAAAAATCGGTAAGTAACTAATGTTTTTGGCTAGTTTAGTAATTTTCTCATATAAAAATAATGTTAATCATTATAAATCAAATGTAAATAACTAACCATTTAAAAAAATCAAAAGTAATAAATAATTATTATATAATCATTGCCTAAAAGTAACTAAAAATAGTGATTGAATTGTCTAATTAGCCAAGTAGAATGTCTTTTTAGCCAACCTCACATGAAAATGTTAAAACGTCATATTTTCGACTTTTTCTCGATAACGTGTGGAATTCTATATAGTAGCCTCCCAATCTAATGAAAACAAAATGAAGAATATGGGTTTTGATGAATATGAGTTTGAAGGACTTGAAAAATGAAGACCATGGGTCCAAGACGATTAATCGAGTTTTAGGCCGGTTTGGTTTTGAAAAATGAAGACCAGGCCAGATTTAGGAATCGGATAGGGAAACCTCATGGGTTTTGAGGAAACAAATACAGATTATCTATTCTGATTCGTGAACTAAACACATATACAAATACATATAGATCATCTCTTTTGTTTCTAGTTCATTCTAAGCTTACTTTAGAAGAAGAAATTCTGGTGAATTTGACTCGTTATGTTCAATAAATCATGAAATCCAACGAAGGAGATGAGGGTTGATTGGTTTTGGAATTAAATTCGTCTAACTGATTGATATGAAATGGAAGAAACGGAAGTTATTTGCTTCAATAACCAAGAGTAGATTGTAGTAATGGTCCTTGTTTTTTGGTCAAGTTCACAATGTCAGTCCAACTTTCAAAAGGTTGATACCTCACTGATGGGATAATGACTCAGGAGGGTAATCAATTGTAGAATTTGTTCACATTTGGTCATTTTCCTTTTTTTGTACCCAATATACCATCGAACTTGTTGTTTGTGTCACCATAACCCTTTTGACCGACTATCACCTGTAATAGTCGGTCAAAAGGGTTATGGTGAACATAAACAACAAGTTCGATGGTATATTGGGTACCAAAAAAAAAAGAAATGACCAAATGTGAACAAACGCAACAATTGGTTATCCTCCTAGTCATTTTCCCCAAAAAATTTAAATGAAATTAAAGCTACAAAAGTATCAAAGACTGCAACCTTCTTAGGCCATAAAGTATATGAAGAGCGTTTCGAATGGGTATCTTGATCAAAACATGATAGACAATACGCCTACTGTGGTTAGCTGTCAACAACTCTCTGCAAAAGGATATTATTGTGTATGGGAGGTATCTTTATTAGCATAAACGTTTAGCTCTTGGTATATTATGATGTTGTGTCTACAAAAGTTTCATGATCATGTACATATTGATGTTGTATCTTATCCCATAAATTCGATCTTAAATCCAAGTAAAATAAAAAATCACAGCATTTGTGATTCCACTCGTTTGTAGGCCTATCCAGAATCCATGATACGATAAATTGTTTGACTGTAAATGTAAATATAGTTATGAAATGCACCTGCCCAATCAAGATTCCTCTGATAAATATGCAAGTGCATTACAAAGTTATACATGTATGAATAATGTTCTTTGTGGGTTATGTTTTAAAGAGAAACAATAATGAACCTCATAAAGTCATTAATATGAGCAAGAGATGACGTAAGATTTTCTGTAAATGAGTAAAGGGAAAATGATTCAATAGGGTAACCAACTGTTGAGTTTGTTCACATTTGATCTCTTTCCTTTTTTTACCCAATATACCATCGAATTTGTTGTTTGTGTTCACCATAACCCTTTTGAACAGTTATCATAGTCCGTCAAAAGGGTTATGGTGAACTCAAACAATAAGTTTGATGGTATACTGGGTACAAAAAATATGAAATGGACCAAATATGAACAAACTCAACAGTTGGTTATCCTCCTGAGTCATTATCCCCTCACTGATCTATGTAAAATGACTATCTTCTATTTTCTATATACTTTTTCTTTTTTATTATATTCATCTATTATTCTTAATAATAAAATTTTTAAAAATGATCCACCTCATCCCAACCCAACCATTGCCCTTTCTTTCATATCTTTTCTTTACTACTTCATCTTCCGACCTTAGGCCCCAACATATATCTAATTCCCAAATCTTATAATTTAAGAATCTATGCATGCTATGACGGTTTGGGAATTATGGAACCTTAATCCTCTATTTTTCAAAGCTTTTAAAAAGGTTTGGAAATACATTTTAAAATGTCCAAAAATGGAATACTCATCAATGTCAAGACTCGGCAAAATGTATCAATTTATGTAAACTTACTCCACCGCCAATCCATGAAAGCTCTTCATTTAAGTAAATTCGAAGATGAGAACCGCAAAATTGGTAAACTAGCAAACCATTTAATTTATGCTCGAGGGGATTATATTCTGAAACATTCCTCCCATTGTTTCTTTCCATGCATAATTCCTAAAGAAACGGGAAACTCCACACTATTTTCCTTTTATTTTATACCTGTCGATCATATCACATGGCTAATCCACCGAAAAACTAGCAAATTCGTTTAGATTATGCTATTCTAATTCTAGTACAACTTGATTTTCCTCCTAATATGGCTCGCCATAACTAAAATACAGTGTTGTAAAATTCGGTTTACTCGAACTATTACTTGGAATCAGGGAAGTGACGGGATGGTTGTCTAAGAATCAGTAAAAAAAAAAATCGGAATCTGTCCCACTCGGAGAAAATCAGTCGTGCTCGGCCAACTCGTCAAATTTGGGAATTTTGATATTTTTTTTTTGATAAAAAAACTATAATAATTATTGATATTCATCTATTTTGTTATATATTGTAATAAACTTATGATATATATATATATATATATATATATATATATATATATATATATATATATATATATATATATATATATATATATATATATATATATATATACACTAACTTATAAAAAAATCCTATTATTTCCATAAATAGATTGAATATAATAATAATATTTTTTTAAGACGTTCAAGTCTCTAAGCCTAAAATACAACTAACAACAAATAAAATAATATTAAATTTTAGAAAAAATGACAAAAATAGCCATTTACACTAATTGGATTACAAAAATAGTCAAAAAAATCGAAATTACAAAATTAGCCAACGATTTCGCAGATGGAGATGCCCCATCTGCGAAATGAGCTTCTCATCCGCGAAAGTACAAGCACCTAAAGCACAGTTGTGCTTTAGGTGCTTGTACTTTCGCAGGTGGTTTTAATTTTTTTTTTTAATATTTTTACTGTATATATAGGGGTAATTTCGCAGATGGAATAGGTCCATCTGCGAAATACTCTCACTCTATCTGCGAAATCGTGGTATTTTTTGTATTATTATTATTTTTTTTTTTTTAAGTTTGACTATGAAATGAATTGGTTTGACTACGAAATCATGTTGCTATATAAAAAGTTTTGTAGAAAAAATATCATTTTGGTTGTTATTTGTTTAGGAACTCTCTACAATTTTCTACAAAACTTTTTATATAGCAACATGATTTCGTAGTCAAACTTAAAAAAAATAATAATAATAAATAATACAAAAAATACCACGATTTCGCAGATAGAGTGAGAGTATTTCGCAGATGGACCTATTCCATCTGCGAAATTACCCCTATATATACAGCAAAAATATTAAAAAAAAAAAAAATTAAAACCACCTGCGAAAGTACAAGCACCTAAAGCACAGCTGTGCTTTAGGTGCTTGTACTTTCGCAGATGAGAAGCTCATTTCGCAGATGGGGCATCTCCATCTGCGAAATCGTTGGCTAATTTTGTAATTTCGATTTTTTTTTTTGAGTATTTTTATAATGCAATTAGTGTAAATGGTTATTTTTGTCATTTTCTCTAAATTTTAAACCTAACCCATATAACAGCTCTTATCATACGTATCCTTTGACCTGACTTTTTCTCTATGACTTTTTTCCATTTGAATTGTCCCTTAATCCACGACTTTGTTGATAGAACACCAACAAACATCATAAAATCGCCGCATATATATATGTCAACCTGTAAATCGTCAATATATCGGGAGAAAACCTAAAAACACAATCATCGGCATAATGGTCTGCCCAAACCACCGCCACTCCATCGGACCACCATCTCACCACAATATCTCCACCAATGCACAACATAAAACCCTGGCCTAGAGCTCATCGCTACACACCTACTGCAAGAGGCCGAACTCCATCTAGGGTTGATTTTAGGTTTGGAATGTCCCTCTCTGATCTGTTTTGGGCAAGGAACAGGTAATCTATGTTTATTGTTTCCTTCTTTCTCACGCAAGAAATCCCTAACGGATCACCGGTAACGACTGTGTGTTTGTTTGTGTATACAGGCCCTGAGTCTTGGTCGTCTCCTCATTTCAATCAATATCTAGGCAAAAGGAATCGAATCTTGGCTATCACTTCTCAATGCGACGAAAGTTTGATAGTTTTGCTTGATATTTGTTACGGTTCGACGACGATAGATGGAGTTCACAGGCAAAAATTTAATCGGTTCAGGTATTCATGCTTTGTAGCTTCTATCTAGAATTTCTATTCAAGAAATATGATGTAGGTTTAATGGTTTTGGTTGTTGTTATAGATATAGGAGAAGCCATCAAAGAGCCAGGGGTGATTGTGAATGTAAGTATAAAATTTAAGTGGTGAATCCATGAATCAATTTATGCTTTTTAGTGATTTAATGGGTTTAAGAACCTTGGATTTGTTATTTTTTTTTTTTTGGCAAATTACAGATCATGCACCCCAGTTGTTCGACATATTGCCTTCAATAATGTTTGGTCAAGTATGTTGAAATTTTCAGATAAAGTGGATGAAGTGGTTATAAGTCAAGAGATCTTAGAGCCGATCTGCCTATATCTCACGAACATGAAGAACTACGACCCTTTTCCTACTTCTGAATCTGAATCTTTGAAATCTCCCATTCAGGTCTGTATGCAACATTGGTGATTTTGATTTTTATGTTATCAATTATTCATGTAAGGGATCTAATATATGATAATCTTTCTTCATTATTGTTGTATTTGCTATGAGTGAACTTAAACTTAGTAATAATGGCTAATTTATTTGTAAATTTGTCGTTTAATATGTATGATCAGGAATGGAGGGAGAAGAGCATACTAAAACCAGCCCAAGCAAATGTCAATGTAACTCAGGAATGATGTTAGTCACAAGCAAATTGGCCTGGTGATGTTTAACAGATCACACATCATCTTTGTTTCTTAGATGTGAGTCACTTTAACTATAATAGAGTTTTTGTTTCAGTTTTTTCATTTAATGAACACGAAGGATCTTATTTTATGAAGAGAGTAAAGACAAAGCATAAACAAATAGACTTTAAGGTAAAAAGAGGGTTGAGACACATGATTTTTCATGTAATAAATATCTTTTACTTTTAAATTTAGTTATCCTTTTGTGTATAAAAATATGAATTTTTGTTATTTATAAGGCATTGTATCAAATATACAGATATAAGATAAATGTTTTTTTAATATCTAATCTAATAATAGCTTGCATTGTTCTTGACAATAATCTTGTAGGGGCTGAAGAGTTAGAACTGCTTTGTGACGAAGTGTAATTTTTGCAGAAAAATGCTGGTTTCTAACGTAATTATTTTTGGCAAAATTTACCATTTGTAATCTACCTTTTTCACATATTATACGATTACTTGAGATCTTATTGACTTATACACTTAATATATTTACGTTGTAATTGTTTGTACTGCAAAAAAAAAAAAAAAAAAAAAAAAAAAAAAAAAAAAAAAAAACTTGATTAACAAGAATGATGTGTTCATAAGTGCTCCTGTATATTGAATATTTTGGTGGTGTTTTGAAGAAAAATAAGAGATTTGCTGTCTTTGATACTTTTTATTTTACTAATTATTTTTGGCCAAATTTACCATTTGTAATCTACCTTTATAATATTTTTATAGTTTCAAAATCATAAATATTAAGTGTTAATGGTCTCTTGATTTTGAAATAAAATATTATATGATAATATTAAGAACGAAATATTATAAAAGCCAGTGAATGATGTTTTACATAAAAGCAATTAATATGAATAGTTAAAGAAAAAAAAACGCTAGCACTTAGCTTCACTATTTTCCAATGAAGATTAATCACCGTTATGTAACTCCTTGCCCACAAGATTAATCACCGAAATGAAATTATCTCCTCGTGCCAAAATTCAAGAAAAATATTGAATTTAAACAATTACAAATTTTGGAAAATGTTTTTTAGTTTAATTCTAAAATTTGATATTTGAATCCGAATGTACAAATTCTTTTCTACAGTCTTTTATTTATTTTCATTTATTTATTTTTAAATTTTACATAAATTAACTACGAATTTTTCATTTTCGCCATGATCAACTTAGTAACTCAAATAAGTTGGGGTATATATTTTATATTATCAAATTTTGGATAGTTATTTTCATTTCAAAACCATATATTCCAACTCACCGTATAAAATATTTTACTTTGCATGATGAAACAAGAAGTACCCGATTGATATTAGTTTTTTTATTTTTTATTTTTATATTTTTTCATTGCAATGTATAATCCAAATAGTTAGTACTTTTTTTAATCACAACAATAATGTATATTTATTTTTAAACCAAAACATTAACGTATTTTCTTAAAAGAAACGATTTGATGACCATCAAAACGAAACAAATTTTTGGACAGAAACTAATCGTTGGAATCAAACAAATTTCGCCGCTGCATCGTGCGGTTACCCTACTAGTATATATATATATATATATATATATATATATATATATATATATATATATATATATATATATATATATATATATATATATATATATATATATATATATATATATATATATATATATATAGTTTTTCTAAAGTTTATTTCTTTATAATTTACTCAATCTAATTCCGTCTAGACCGAGTGCTCACTAGTCGACCGAACGCCTACCAACTTCTGCAACATTGCTAAAATATGAGAGGTAATTCTTAAATCTTCCTCATGAAATTCTCACTGGAAAAAATCTGAGTCGCCTCATTACGAGTTGCCTGATAGGCTTTTATGTTGTCAAATAATTCTAGGGTTTCACCAGATTGAAATCTGTTGAGCTCCTTCCCAAATTCTGAAGACCAACAAACCAATATGGAGTTGGCTAAACAACGACGTTAGGATTAAGGTGAAGAAGGTGTGAGGGTGGATTGGCGTTGGATAGGATGAGGTGGGGATGAGTCCAGTATAATTTAATAAAAGTTATTATGTACATAAAAGAAATATTTAAAAAAAAATGGTAATATACTCATTTTACATGAATGAGAGACAGAAAACCACAAGATTTGCAAACGAAAATGATATGGCTTAAAATTGCAAATGTAACCTAACCACAAAAAGATAATTTCTATAGTTTACTAAAAGATAATGAACAATGAAGGAGTTTTGTGAGTCATGGTAAATTCGTTAAAAAGAGTTATCAAAATCAAAACAAGTGCAAATCTTACTACCTTACTACCTTAGGGACGAAATTATAACAAAAAGAACTAGGAACAAAAAAATTGTAATTCTTTAACAGATACAAGGACCATTCTAATTTCTATTAAAAAATATGATTGAAAGACGCTTTAGGTAAACAAGATGGTGCAAACTGCAGAGAGCTTCCTGACCACCCCTTCCTATAGTGATTGATACATTCAAGTTGCAAGGCTGCAATAGAAATGATGTGATATAATTAATCCTGCATACAGAGTTGACCTTTCATTATACTTTTTCTTTACTTTTTCCTAAAGTAATTAAAAGATATTCCTTACATATCTAAAATAATATATGATTAATCGCGAAAAGTAGTAATTATTTTATCAAAATAAAGATTATAGTACTTTACTCTATACTCTACACATATAATATCATACTTTTGATATATATTTGATAATAATAATGAATATTATCAAATTCTTCATCGTAGCATGCTTTACGACATTAGTTGTTATAATAATGATGAAACTGAATGCAAGCTAGTTGTTAGTATAAACAAGGCCGGTGTTGATTATTAATATTATGTACGAAAATAAAAGTTTGCTTTAAATATTTTTTTTTATATAAACAAAAATAACTGATAAGTCAGATAATTGTTATAAACTATCTGTCACGAATTTGTGTCACTAGTTTGTCCTAATCTGCCACCATCCGTCGCTAATATTAATACATGTAAAAATTCTAGACTCCCTAAACGACATGGTCTAATTTCGGCCGCACATAGCTAAAGGGGTGAGCAAAAACCGCACCGCGACTAAAATTAACCGCATAAACCGCAACCGCAATAAAAACCAAAGGTAAGGTTTTCTGTTTTTCAAAAACCGCAAATTTGCGGTGCGGTGCGGTTATTAGTTTTCAAAAACTGCAAAAAAACCGACGCACCGCATATATTATATATAATTTTTTATTAATTATTAATATATTAAATATTAAAAATAAGACAAGTTTTTAAGATATTAGTTGTTTGTGATTTAAGTTAATTGTTATGGTTTTTTTATTATTACAAATAAATATGTTTAAACTCTTAACAACGTTTAAGCTCTAAATTGTGGTTAAAAACCACAAAAAACAACCGCACCAAATCCATGCGGTTAATAACCGCAACACTAAAAAAAAAAAAAAAAAACCACAAAAATAACCGCACCAAACGGTTTTGAAAATGGATTAACCTCATTTGCGGTTAGTGGTGAGGTTGTGGCTAATAACGGCACCGAAACGCACCGCGCTCACATTTACCCAAAACAACCATGATTATAACTATATTAAAACTATACTGTTATAATAAGAAATTATGATAAAATGTCTTATTATTATTTTCCAAAATTAATCCATCTTAAAATATCAAAAACCCTACAATTTTTTTTTCATATTTGTTTTAAGATGATTTTTAGAAAAATGAAAATTACTTTTTATTTTCGATTTAATCGGTTTTTTGTTTATTTGATTCGATTTAATTGGTGCTTTTAAAGATGTAGCTAAGCCAAATAAGTTTTTAACTAACCCTAATTTAAATCATTATTGTCCTTATAAGTTTTTAACTAACCATAACTTAAATCATCTTCATCATTAACCACTTTTACAGTTTTTTTTTTTTAATTTCTTACTACCCTCATCTTTATGAAATGTTTAATAAAATATCATCATCTAATTATAATGTGTTGTTACTTAAGCATAAGTAGTATTTATCAAAAAGTACTTAATAATAGCATTAAATAAAATCAATATATTATAATACAAAAAAATAAAATAAGCAGTATTAAATCTAGATTCCATAAAAATGATAAGCTTTTTACCTAAATAGTTATAAAAATAACATACGACAGTTATAGAATTAATATTTAATATTGGCTAAAATGAAAAAATAATTAGTTAATAAATAATAAAACTTTGACGGTGAAATATATTTATAAAAGTAAAATGAATAATTATTGAATAATAGTGGTCGATTATACAACACGCAAAATAAATAAAAAAATAAAAACATTTAGTATGATAAATACAGTTGATAGTTGAATAATAAAAAGTTAAAAACTATCCTTTCTAATGATGAAAAAAATAGTTTTTATGGGTTAATTATTAATAAAGAACATCTCAAAATGTCTATTAGAAATACTCTTAAGTTCAAACTCTTGTATTGACAACCTCGAGTCCAAATATGGATTGTCATGTTAAGATTTCCTACGATTCCAATACGGATTAGAGTGTGTGGTTTCATTCATCTATTTATTGTACTTGCTCAAGTTTGTTATGTTCATATGATCTCAAGTTTATTATGTTTTTCATTACTAGTTGTCATACATATCTTCATATGATCACAAATTAATCCATGAAAATTTTAAGAATAGGCAAACTTAAAGCAATTAACATGTCTTACTCAATACCTAAATTAAGTGCAAATAACAATTACCTATCATTATATCCAAATATTTCAATTGGGAAGTATCCACCTACCCCTTCTTGTGTATGCTCTTGTGCATGAACCATGATATGATGTACCTACTAATCTTTTTATATAACTTCATTTTCACATAGGTTGCCATTTTCCCATAATCATTAATTTGTTATTTGCACCATTGAAACGTAGCAATCGCTTCTTCTTTGGCCAATTTTATTACAGAAAAGAGTTTTAATATAAATAAATACAGCATACAAACAAGAAGAATATGTTGGTTGATTCGTAGGTGAGATGCCAACTACATCCTATATCACACATATACATACATACATACATATAAACATATGTACACATCAATGTTTCTTTTAAATTTTTTTTCTATAAAGACAACTTCTCGTCATCTAATTTTACTAATAATGCGTCAAAGATTTTTATTCAATAAATGAAAGTCAAAATTAATTAAAAATCGACATTATTGAGTTGGATTTAAATATGGATTGGTCGGTTTATGTTGGAGTAAACAAGCAACCACCCCTAACTACTACATCTTTTTGATAAGCTTTTTTCAAATATAAATCTATTTGAGTGATAGAAACTAGAACTTCAGTTTTGGATTCATTAGGATACAAAATATAATAAGTGAAATGTTTTTACAGAACACAATTTAATCAGTTTTTTAATAGATATGTAAAGACGTATCTTTAGAATCACTTTCTTGTTGGCATAATCACATCAAGTCGGCTCCAAGTTTTGAAAAAAGGATGAGTAGATTTCAGTTTGAATTTGATTTTTGGGTGCGAATATTGCAACTCCATCAAACCGGGAAATAGTGATTTGAAAATTTCAATAGAAGAGTCAACAGAAAATAAAATATTCGAATCTTTTTTTTATAGTTAATGAATTACATTTAGATTTTGAAATCAGAAAATATCCTTCCTAATAAATGAAAATGATTTTGTCACATGTCATTCTCTAATGCATTATATCACATGTCATTTTGTCATAATTTTGAAATATTTATTTTCCACTTGTCATTTACTTCATTTTTCATTTTTCAATACATCATTAATTTAGTTTTCATAAATTAAACACTAGGTGTGAGACCCATGTATCACATGGGTTTATTTGAAAGAAATTAATATAAAATTCAAAATATTTGAGAAGTTTGAATTTATAAGAAAAGTGAGAACTGAATTATAAAAATTAAAGTGTTTTTTTTGTCTTTTAAATTTAAAAAAATAATTTAGATAATTAAATAAAGGAAATTAATGAAACTTTAAATTAGTAATTTTGAAATTAGAAGGAAAGTCCATTAATGAAATTGATATGCATTTATTATTAGATTTAAATAATATTTGGCATTTAATAAAATAGAAAAACCATAAAATGACAAGTGGAATAAAAATTAATTTAAATTTACTATAAAATTACATGTGGCAAATTGAATGAGAATATGACAAGTGGCAAAAAAAACCTTCATTTATTAGAGTAGATATCATAATCACTATATTAATGTAAATTTTCAAATTTTAAATAAATTTACAGTTTAAACCTTTGTATTTAACATTTTGTTATAATTAACACGTTTAGTACATGGGTCTGACAACTAAACAAATACTTTTAATTTTTTTCATGTTTTTTTCTTATAATTTTATAATTATTTTAAAGTTCAAATTAAAATAAACTTCCTATTTGATCATTCGTATTTAACATTTTATTTTAATCAACCCGTTTTATAACATACGGGTCTCACACCTAGTATCAATATGTATTTGGATAATTCCTAGGATCATAATTGCAATCAATTTTCATAGGGTATCAGGAAATCTGATTTTGGATAATCCAATAAAAGACAATTTAAAAGTGAGACCACTTTCAAATTCGAAACACATAAAATATCTTGTTGTTTTGCATTTCTGGAACACTTAAAAGATCCCTTGTGAAGAGAAAAGACTCCAACATATATAGTTACTTATAAGATCGTGTCGCACCGATGTGAGATACAATAACACTCCCCCTCAGAGTCGAAGGCTCAATGAGGATAGACAGGTATGTGTTGAGCCACAGGGGTGTGGGACGCTGACTCTGATACCATGTAAATATATGGAGCCCAAAATTATCTCTCTAAAAGCGCCCTTGTGGAAAGAAGGGGACTCCAACATATATAGTCACTTATAAAACCGTGTCGCACCGATGTGGGATACACTAACATTATATAGGGAACAAATGTAGTTAAGGGTGGTTACATTCATTTTGGCGCCAAATATGGTGGTTATAAGGTCGGTTATAAGGCATAACTGATTTTTACATTATAACGATGTCACCACTTGTTTCGGTGGGAAAATACATGTTCGGACTCTTTCCTAACATAGTAATATGTTTAGGTTTCGGGGGTGCTACCCTTTGATCCCGTCCGCTAACTGGTCAACAGAACTACCGCCAAGGGCTCTGCCCCTTGGAACCCTGTACCAAGGGTTGCTGCCATCAGACCCCCGTATTCCCGAGTTCACATTTATCACTCTGAGTGTGCACCCACACCTCCTGTCTCAGTGAGTAAATGGAGCTCAACCTTTCTCGATATTAATAATAATTACACTAAAATATATTGGTAACACTAAAATCAGCAACAATTACCACATTATATGACATACATCAATCTAAAGGCTTAAGCATTTTCACAATCGAATCAGACGATTTAACATAAAGTAATAAATGCAAACGTAAAAGTAAGAACACGATAACTTACGTGTTTCACACGATCAAGATGATTAGCTACGTCCAGTCACCGTACATGGTGATCACGAAAAAGAGTTTTATTATTATTGTTGTAAAAAGACTTTATTGTATGATACATTATATTACATGGATTCGGAGAATATAAATATTAGTTGGTTTGACCTAAAACTGTCTATAAATCCAAACCAGAAAACTCTAACAAAATTTGCCCATCAAATCTAAAGGTGAATCCTATATAGGAACTAACATATGTTTGGTCTACCTAGTGGCTATAAGGTCATAGGATAAATCAATCTTCACAACTTAACATCTATTATATTACATCCTACTATATTACATTAAATGTTACCAATATAGACCAATAACTATAACATATGAACATTTATATACAATCTAAATGTATTGTCGTGATGTTGTATCAAAAAGATGTTGGATACATACTTAACAATCAACAACAATAAAGTTTCAAAGAAATTAAAAAAAAAAAAAACACAAGGATTTAATGTGGTTCGCATAATCATAGTCGTCGGCTAATCTACACACGAATTAAAGAAACACCTAATAGACTTGTAGAAATACAGTCGCCATGCACACGCATACACACTTTCTGCTTCGTAGGGTTACAAATATACATAAAGTTATATTTATAACAAGGGGAGATGACCAAATGCTTATGGGGCAAACCCAAAACATCGCCATCTAATTGGGCTTCCTGGTCCAAGCACCACAACTATGTTGCTCGACATTGTAGACTTGCACCACAAACCTTTCTCTTTGGTGTTGCAAACCTTGCCATTACTCGAGCATTACAAAGTGCATTGCATACCTAGGGGCATATCTACCTTATGTGAAGGTGAGTCCTATGCGACATCCCCATTTTCACGGCCAGAAAAAAAATATTTATTCTTATTTTAAATGATAGTATTCTTTATATTTCAGAATTTGTCCCATAAAGGTATTTCTGAATAAATGTTTTCATTGATTTATTAAAAACTTGGGATGTCATAACTAATACAAGAAGCATAAGCATAAACATAGTCATTACATGCCTTACATTAACTTATTGTACTAATGGCCTAAACTCCTCGAATCTCTCAGAGGATTGTACATTCGTACCGCTACCTGTGATACAAAAAAACTGAGTAGGTCGGGTTTAAGAGTCTGGTGAGCACATAGGGTTTTCAACCCACAATAATATTATTTCTTTTTATTAACAAATAATTAACTCAATTACTCATTCCCGTTATTCTCACTCTCTGATCCTAAAATACTAAACTCAAGAGACCTACCTTAAAGATCTCAGTGAGTAGACAATACTACTTCGAAGAACCCGTAGCAATATGTGTCAATAAGGCAACACTGAGGGGGATAGAGTACCCAAATGAACAACCTTCCTTTTCCCTAAAAAGTATGATCATTAACACCATTTGTTGGTTTTTCACCGGACTATCTAGGATATTTAGTGGTTGTCATCTATATTATGTTAGATGACTGGTCCCGCTAATACAACGTTTAGCCTCTCACCATTATTTTATTTTCCGAAAACCTTTCACTACCCAACCCATTATTTTATTTTCCTAAAAATCTCTACTACCCAATGCAAATTTAAATATGATAAAGTAATTTATATAATTAAAATCTTATTATATTATTATACATAGCACAGGTATCAAGAACACATATAATAAGCATATATAGCATATAGAGATACTTCATATCTATATGTAAGATGAAAGTAAGTATGTACTCACTTATTAAAAGTGGATGCTTTGGAATTTGGGTAGCATCTCACCTAACACCTTGACTATTCCCTTGACATGACCTAGGTATGATTGTTACTAAGTCTTATTATGATATTCCTTATGACGAATGATAGTCTAGATTCCTCAACAATCTCAAGGTCTACATTAAAATTTATCAAGTAAGGAATAATCGGGTAAGATCATATCGGAGGTAGGGTTCGTTTGGTATACAAAATATATTGTTTGGAAATCTCACTTTAAACACCTCACTAAATCCAACCTAGACATCAATCATGTAAGTAAATCAATCAATATAATGATTTGGAATTACTGATAATTCTTATTTATAGGTTCATAATAACGACTATGAACATAAATATAAGTTACACTTGAAATAAAATATGTGTAGCTTAACTTACATAGATTTTAACCAAAAACGAGAAATTGCATGGGCAGAATCCCGACCCGATCACCTATTTTCTTGGACTCCTAGATATATGAGAGCCTCGCTAAAATTCTCAAGAAACCCGGAAAAATCGGACTTAATAGAAGAAGAAAGATCAGAGAGGTTTCCAATGAAATGGTGAGGAAAATGAGTGATTTTCGAAGGGTATTTATAGGGGTGGAAAGGGGTGCGTGTTGCGCATCTTGTTTGGGCGTGTCTTGCCCTTTGTCGGCTCTAGTGACATGGCTTCTTCTCAGGATGACACGTGGCAGCTTTTAGGTGGAGTGTCAGACGCACACCGAGCACCTTGTCGGTGCGCGCCCAAGCGCATGCATTTTTATCAGAACTTCAAAAATTCACAACTCTTCATTCGAGCTTTGTGTTCGAATGAAACGTCCCAAAAATACAACCCAAAATTTTCATTTTAAAATCATTATTAAAACCATAATATCATCGCCATAGTATAAAATCATAAACCATGTGTCTCAAAATATCATAATATATGTCAACATATCAAAATCTCATATCAAATATCAGAGTAAATCTCCTAGGCTAAAGACTGTGGTGTGTGCCGGGCGATCATCTCGAGCCCTTCCCTTTGCTAGTGGAAGTACCTGAAACTAAAACTGATAACCGTAAGTACGAAACTTAGTGAGCTCCCCCAAACCACCACATACCATACAAATACATACAACTAGGAGATACGGGCCCCACCTACTCTCATGGAGATTCGGGGCCCGCCCACGCTCCGTTGTCTAGGAGATTCGTGCCCCGCCCATATTCTGTTGTCTAGGAGATTTGGGCCCCGCCCACACACCGCTTTCTAGGAGATTCGGTCCCTACCCACACTCCGCTACTAACATGCATACAAGTATCACACAGACAACAAGTATATCTATCAAGCAATCACATAACTATACTCAAATAATACTATGAGATTCGGGCCCCGCCCACACTCAACTGCTAGGAGGTTCGGGCCCCATCCATACTCAGCTACTAACATATCACATAGACGGGTCGACCTTGGTGCCTTTGACCCATTCCTACTAAAAGAGAACTTACCTCGTAATATTGACTGCTGAAAACTCGAGTGAGGAATCCTTGTCTGCTGCTCCGACGACTCTCCAGCTATCAATTCCATACAACACTTAATCAAAATCTGATAATCCTTCTTAGGGTAAAATGACCATTTTACCCCTGGTCAAAGTCAAGATCCTGCTCAAAGTCAACCTTCCAGGTTGACCTAACTCGTCGAGTCAGCCTATTGACTCGTTAAGTTCTAGAACTCAGAAACCCTAAAATCACGACTCGGCTCGCCGAGTCACCCTATGACTCGTCGAGTTCCCAGGTTACCCATCATTGCGACTGGACAAACTAACTCGTCGAGTCGTCCTCAGACTCGACGAGTCCTAGCATAGTCAAAAAAGGGACAAAATGATCCAACTTGTCGAGTTCCTTGACAACTCGCCAAGTTTCATGACCATCATCGAGGATCCTTGATCGGGCTCGCCGAGTTCCCATATGAACTCGACGAGTCCCTTGCAGATCTAACCTAAACAACTGATTTCACATTTCTAAGGCTCCAAAATACAGATCCATATCGTTTCCAAGTTCCATTTCTATAAAGTTGGAGACTTGATGGTTTTGCACACCTCAAATAGACCCAAACTCAAGTTATAGCAACCTACTTCCATGAACATGACAATTACTTGGATAAAAACGGGTTCAAGACCTCTTTTATGGTTCTAGAGGCTAAATATCACAGGAAAAACGTATTGCTTGGCATACAACTCATGGATAGTAACTTATCATTCTCAAAGGGATCAAAAAGACCCATAAATGAACACTAAAAGAGATCTAAGCTATGGGTTATCAAGCTAAGAGCTTTTTACCTCAGAAGGTTGCCAAAGATGGATGAAATCCTGGATCTTGATTTTCTCCACAAGCTTGATGGCTCAAAGCTCTTCCAACTCTCTTCTATATCACAAAAACACACTCAAAACCTCAATAATCTCTCAAGGATGAAGCTCACAACGAATTAGGGTTTTGGAGGACAGGGAGGCTGGTAAGGGAGGCCCAAAAGGGGTTAAGTGGATTAAATAGGGTGCAAAACCCCAACAATAGGGTTTCCTCCTGACAGAACTACACGTTGAGTCCAGGCTTCGACTCGCCGAGTAGACCATTTAAATCCTCGCGTCCAATCTGGCATCTACTCGACGAGTTAGGGCTACCAACTCGTCGAGTAGCTTTTACAAAATTAACATTAAATGAACCGATGTCTACCAGGAATGGGGAGTTACTATTCTACCCTACTTGTTTTAGACTTCGTCCTTGAAGTCTGCTGCATCTGAAAACAACTCTGGGTAGTGCTACCTCATATCCTCCTTGGGCTCCCATGTCCACCTCGAACCCTTATGGTGCTGCCACTGCACCTTTACTAGCTCGACCCTCTTGTTCCTCATCTCCTTCGTCTTGTGATCCAGAATCACCACTGGTCTCTCAATGTAATTCAGGTTGTCATCAACCTGAATATCCTCTAGGGGTACCAGTGCTGAATCATCCACCAAGCACTTCCGTAGCTGGGAAACATGGAAAGTGATGTGGATCTGGCCGTGCTCGGCGGAAAGATCCAATTTGTACACTACCTTGCCCACTCGGGCTATGAATCAGAAGGGGCCGATATACCTGGGTCCCAGCTTGCCCCGTTTCCAGAACCGTATGTTTGTTAGGTTTTATACAAACAATCCTATGTGTGCATGCAACCCTAGTTTGGATCTATGTTTTCACTATTAGACATACAACAAATGAACATAAAAGGAAACCTTAGAATGCATCTAATATTTCAAAATTCACAAACAAAAGGGATTAGAGTACATACCTTTGTTGCTATATAGTAATAACAACTAAATCCTGAAGTTCCTTTGCTCTTGAAAACAAGTACCACAAATGTAGTACCTCTAATGGCTCACAAACACACAAGAGTGAAAGGATGTACATAAGAGAGAGGAGAGAGTGTAACTAGCTCTAGAAATCGTCTCTTCTAGGGTTTCTCAAGGGGTGGTACGAATTCTTAAGCCTAGGGGGTCTATTTATACTTGAGGCCAGCTAGGGTTTCAGGGTGGAAACCCTAATCCCGTAGCTTAAGGCCTAAGCAAGTCCATGGACCTCCTTGCATTAGGCCTTGAACGAAAACTCCTAGATTTTTCTAGGATATTCGGCCTAGCCCTAATAAGGGTGATCCAATGGCCCAAACCTCAACTATCAAATAATTACAAAACAACCCTATACTTTTAATCAGTTCCTTTAATCCTAAAATTAATTCCAAATTAATTTCTGATTGAATACTAATTAAAAATATGATTCCAAATTAATATATTATTCATATAATATATTAATAAATCATATTTATGCCCCAATTTATTATTATTAATAATAAATCATGCTCTCTCCTCAACAGTCATCCTGTCTAGTCACCAGTGTGAAGGCAACCCAAAAGGACCATGCTACTATCGGGTCAAGTACATCCCATTTATAGTTATTGGCTTAGACACCTAATCCAACAGTCTCCTACTTGGATAAGTCTAATAACTATAACTTCCAATGTAACTTCAAAATCTGATTAGTAATCGTAGCTCTCAATAGCCGCTGTCGAACTTTGGCCTAGTCAATGACACATCCTTTAGATAAGGGATCTTATAGTCCTCCATTATCAAGATATCATGTGGACAAATACATAGAACATAGTCATACTTATTGTCCAGCAGTTTGTTTCGTGATCTCTGATTTGTCTGACATAGAACTGTTGGGTTTTGAGCATTCTAACACTCCTAAGTGTACATGCAACCCTAAATACCTTGGATCTATGTTTTCTCTATTATACATGCAAATATGAACTTTCCAAGGTAGTCATCCTAACTAGCATAATAACATTTATTCATATGAACATATCGAGTTAGAATTACATACCTCTTTGATGTAGAATGTCTTCATGAAGCTTGAGTGCCTAGTGCCCCAAGTGTGACACCTCAAATGGTTCACACAACACCAAATACACTTGGAATAGATTAGAGAGAAATCTACACTTCATAAAAATCGGCTAGCCCTTTCACATATAATCTAGTGGCGATTTTGTCAACAATAAGATGCTTATATAGTTAGTGACAATTAAGGTGAACCCTAATTGTCATGGCTTTCCATTTCCTTGGATCCATGGGTTCAAATATACCATGGAGCATCTTATGGGTTTTAGCCCAACTTGATAATCCATGGAGTCTTAGCCTACTATACAAGTATGGATGATTTACACAATCAACCCATATATTTAATTAGTCTTCTTTTGATCACTTAATTAATTCTAGATTAATTCTTGATTAATACTAATTAAATAATCTTATTAATATATTAGAACTTATAATATATTAACAAATCTTAAGTGTTATTTATCTCATTTTAGTATATCCAAATGCATGATGCCATGCAACCCAAATGGACCATGCCGGGTCGGGTCAAGTCTTACTAATTATAGTTATGGACTTAGACATTAATCCAACAAGAACTTAATTGAACACATCAATTCAGTCCTGACTTGGCCCTGCACATAAGTCACACCAAATCATCGAGGGGCCCAAGATATCACTTTTACCCTCACAGGATAAAAGGAAAAGATAAACTTCGACTCATATGCTTGTACTATTTGCTCATCAAATCGTACACAACAATACGTTTTATAACATCAAGTTGTTGATGCGTTTACGCATTATCAATACACAACCAAATCATAAACAACAACTCATATATCTAGGTTTAAAGACTATATAATATTATCATCTCACAATCACTCGTGATTAAATTCCATGAAGTGATTCATGTGAGTGCAGGTTTAATCCAATACTTAAATATTATTTCAGGAGCACTCATGAACCTTGCAGCAAACTTTTGTTATGTCTAAACGCTTAGACAATCTACAAGTCAATTCATGACAGTCTTCTTTCATACTTACTTCCAACGTATGATCGACTGTGGACAGTTAAAATAATCTTACAATTTAGGAAGTCAAAACATGCAAAGTGAAACAATAGTAAATAATTAACACCATAAAATAACTTTAATTATAAATAAAACTCTTTTATTTAATCATCAAATGTTGATTACAATTTATCTGTTACAAGTTTCTAAAAGCTATCTAATCACTAAAACTAATATCGTCCTTCAGCCCAATGCTCTTAGCGTGCTGCAAGTGCTTAACCCTACTTAGTCCTTTCGTAAGGAGATCTGTTGGGTTCTCCTCTGACGATACCCTCTTTACTACGAGGAGTCCCTCTTCTACCCGATGTCTAATGAAATGATATTTTCTGTCGATATGTCTGGATCTAACATGATCCCTCGGTTCCTTGGTTACGGCAACCGCACCTTCGTTATCGCAGAAAATCTCCAGAGGCTCCTTTATAGCCGGTACAAATCCAAGGTCTCCGATGAAGTTCTTTAACCATATTGCCTCCTTCGACACTTCGCTTGCTGTTATGTACTCTGATTTGCACATTGAGTCAGCTACGATCTCTTGCTTGGAACTTTTCCAAGTAACTGCTCCTCCATTCAGGGTAAAGACCCAGCCCGACTGCAAGCGAAAATTATCCCGGTCAGTCTAAAAACTAGCATCACTATACCCTCGCACTCTCAAGTCATCTCTCCCACCGAGGATAAGGAACCATTGCTTAGTCCTTCGTAGGTACTTAATAATATTCTTTATTGCGGTCCAATGTGATCTACCAGGTTTCCTTTGATATCTACTGACCATGCTCAAAGCGAAGGCCACATCAGGGTGAGTACACGTCATAGCATATATGATCAAGCCAACAACGAAAGCATAAGGTACCCGACTCATATATGCTATCTCAGCTTCGGTACTCGGGCTTTGAGTCTTACTCAACTTGGTATTGCTTTGGATTGGCAACTCCCCTTTCTTGGAATTCTCCATGCTAAAACGTTTCAACACTTTATCGAAGTAAGTACTTTGACTAAGTCCTATTAGTCTTTTACTCCTATTTCTTACTATCCTTATCCCTAGAATATAAGTAGCTTCTCCGAGGTCCTTCATAGTGAAGCACTTCCCAAGCCAGGACTTAACCTCCTGCAAGGTTAGGACGTCGTTTCCTATGAGTAGTATGCCATCGACATACAAAACGAGAAAGATAACTATACTCCCACTGGCTTTGACATATACACAGGACTTGTCCTCGCTTCTCGAAAAGCCAAAATCTTTGACTTTCTCATCGAAACAAAGATTCCATCTACGAGATGCTTGTTTCAATCCATAAATGGATTTCTCAAGCTTACACACTCTATTAGGGTGCTTCGCATTGACAAAACCCTCTGGATGACTCATGTAAACATCCTCAGCCAACTTCCCATTAAGGAAAGTGGTTTTGACATCCATCTGACATATTTCATA
This sequence comes from Lactuca sativa, assembly GCF_002870075.4. Classification (NCBI taxonomy): domain Eukaryota; kingdom Viridiplantae; phylum Streptophyta; class Magnoliopsida; order Asterales; family Asteraceae; genus Lactuca; species Lactuca sativa. The sequence continues at coordinate 319,562,033 of NC_056627.2, read as the reverse complement.
ATCATGAAACACAGCTATGGATAACATAACCCTTATAGATGTAATCTTTGCTACTGGTGAGAAGGTCTCATCATAGTCAACTCCGGGAGTTTGTCACACCCCCGAACCAGACGGCGGAAACGTCTGGGGACTTGGGTGACTTTATTTAGGTAGTATGATCACAGTGTATATAATTGAAACATAACATCATCATCATCACACATGTAATATTACAACAGTCATTGTTTACATAAAGTAATTCAATTCAATATTACATGCCAAAATATTTAAGTATGATGAAAACAAAACATAACAAAATATCCATGTATTCTTGTTGACCAACCTGCTCAACGATTTCCTGAGAATACAAGTTAATTTAAAAAGTCAACATATATAATGTTGGTGAGTTCATAAGCATGCTTTAAGACAAAATGTTTTGTATTACTTTGTAAACACCAGAAAATCCAATATTTTCTCAAAAGCGGTTTGAAATGTTTGTGTCTGATCTTGTATTAAAGCATGTATGTTAATGTTTATGATAATGTAAAGAGAATGACCCCAGACAACCCGATGTTGTCTGTCTATAAAAATGTTGGAATCTCAACACCCGAGGTTGAGTACCAGTGCGTGTAGGTTACCGTGTTATCCGAAAAGGTTGTTTCCCGTAAATTTTATAATGGTGTTAATTCCTCTAAGTGATTCGTTATAACAATGCTTGATAATGACAATTTTGCCTGTCATGACGTCTATTAGACGCCGACTTGTTTAAGGTACGGTTTGTCACCCTAGACTGGCCTAGTCTAGCTGTAGCGAACAGCTCAGGTGTGGGGCATCACCCCCGTATAGATCTATACACAAACTCATGCTCTCTCTCCGGGAGACTCTATTATAACTACAGGCTACGTTTGTACATTCATTTGGTGCCAAACGAAACGTCTCACTAGATCCTTAATCAAATTTACGCGAATAAACGTATAAGGTATATTCCAGACCCAATAAACATGTAAGTGGACAACTAAGGCCCACTAAGCATGTAAATTATATTTCAGGCCCAACGAGTATATAGGGTATATTCCAGGCTCAATAAACAGGTAAGTGAACAACTAAGGCCCACTAAGCATGTAAATTATATTTCAGGCCCAACGAGCATATAAGGTATATTCCAGACCCAATAAATATGTAAGTGGACAACTAAAGCCCACTAAGCATGTAAATTATATTTCAGGCCCAATGAGTATATAGGGTATATTCAAGACCCAATAAACATGTAAGTGGACAACTAAGGCCCACTAAGCATGTAAATTATATTTCAGGCCCAACGAGCATATAAGGTATATTCTAGGCCCAATAAACATGAAAGTGGACAACTAAGGCCCCACTAAGCATGTAAATTACATTTCAGGCCCAATAAAAATATAAATGACGTAATTGATCTGTGGGTTGTTACGTTGGTTGTTTAAGCTTCGTTGTTTACCAAAATGACATAAAAAGTCGTTCTTTTTGTAAAAGATCATTTTTGGTCCTAAAAACCGAAAGTTTACAATTGTGGCACATTTTTGGCAAAAATGACATTTTAGGTCCTTTTGAGGCCAAAGTTTGCATTTAAGGCTAGTTTTAGTAAAAATAACATTTTTAATTCACTTTTGTCAAAAATATCATTTTGACTTAGTTTTATGAAAATGTGCATTCTCAGCCCATTTATAAATAAATTTATTTTTTTGGCCCAAGTTTTAATAAATTTACATTTTCAGTTCTTCTTTTCATAAATTTACATTTTTGGCGCAACTTTATAGAAAATGACACTTAAGCCACAAAAGTCCAAAAATTTACAATTTTTGGCCCAAAACCGTGAAAGCCCAAAAATGAGGCCCATTTGTGAAATTTTACACTTTTAACCCTTTTAAAATCACAAATGCCTCAAGGAATCATATTTATCAAAAATAATCCTTGTTGGGTCCCTTAAAACCGCGAGTTACATATAATAACCTCATTTTTCTATTATTTTGTCATTTTTGGCCCCTTTTATGTAATTTTCTTAGTTTAAAGGAACTTTGAAGTATTTTAAAAACCTTTCTTTACATAATAAGTTTGCAATAGATGTTATGTTCTATAATTATCATCATATTTTAACATGTCTTTAAGTTCATGGAGTTTATAACACATAATCACACATATATCATGAAAAACACACAAAATCATGCATACACACATAGATCTACACAAAACAACTTGTATTCTCCCCTAAAACATAGTAAAAACCAAAAAATAGGGGGTATGAACTCACCTTGCTTTGGAGATTTCGGTTTTTGATAAAGGGTGGATGAGATCTCAGCCCTAGAAGCTTCTTGAGTAGAGTTTTTCGAACTTAAGATGGATTTAAGGGCATGGATCACGAAATGATATGTTAAGGAGTGAAGATTATCATAAATGAAGTAAATCATAAAGCTTAAAAAGTAGCTTACTAAAATGAGTGATGATCTTTAAAGAAAACCTTGGTGAACACACCCTAGTTTATGAATTTTTGAGGGATGAAAATGAGAGAACCTTAGATGGCTTTGAGAGGAGGATTGTAGTGTTAGAAGTGCGGAATGGAGAGTGGTGAGGGAAGGGAGCTTTGGCTGTGAATAAGAAGAATACGGAGAGATGAGAGAAATGAGAAGGGACATGCATGGATAAATGAGTTTAACATGGGTATTTGATGGATATTAAGCATGGATACTCACCATGCAATGGTGAGGTGTCGTCCTCACAATTTTCCCCATATTATTTTTTTGTTTATATACTGACAACACAATACTTGCTAAAGTGACCAGTCTGACCGCACTTGAAGCAGTCAGAACCACTCGCCCTACAAGCTCCCTCATGTATTTGGCCACACCGACCCTGATCCTAATGGCCCCTCGATCTCAAATTTTCAACCTTCGGCTTCTTCCCCGAGCCCTCAATATCGGAGCCTGAACCTGCTTCCTCTTCCTCACTGTCTCCAAATCGATCTCCCGCTCGCGAGCCCGAGCTATCATGTCATCTAATGTCTTGCAGCAAGACATACTCACAAACTCTCGTATCTCATCGTTCAACATATCATGGTACCAGGCCTTCTTTTTCTCCTCGTCCGCCTCATACTGTGGAACCAAAAACGCCCTCTTACGTAACATGGCGGTGATCTCCGCCACGGTCTCGGTAGTCTGGCGAAGGTCTTGAAACTTCCTCGCCAGCTATTGAACCTCAATCACGGGTGCAAACTCAGCCATAAATCTCATAACAAAATCATCCTAAGACACCGTCTCAACATCCTCGCCTCCCAACACATAGTCTACCTCCTCCCACCAATCACAGGCTCTATCTTTCAAAAAACAGGATGCAAATCTGACCTTCAACCCCTCAGGGTAGAAGCTAGTCCGGAAGGTATTCCCGATGTCCACCAACCACCGTCTGCTAGAAATGGGGTCCTTCATTCTAAAGAACTTAGGAGCCCTACATGCATAAAACTCTCGAAAGGCAGAGACCGTACACCCACCAAAGCCACCATCTCAGTACAAAACATGCCTAAACGCCCATCCATTAAATCCATAATGCCCTCTTTGATCGAACCAAATATCACATGATTCTACTCCAAAATGTTGTAGGTAATCTCATTAGAAACGAACTCCCGCATCTGATCATCCAAGGGTCCAACTCTAGCGCCCAAACCCGGTCCCTCACCGAGACCTGAACCACCTCGAGTGACGACCATAATGAAAATAAACAATGCAAACCATCAGAAAACACCCGAAGAATCTCACACCATGCGGTCCCTTAGTATCCTTGTGACTCCCTTGAATTGAGAACGGATCATGTGCTTCCAATAGTACAGGCCCAATAATACCTTCCACGCGACCACACCTATCCGTACTTTCCTCAAGAGTTTTCCTAATTCCCCTGAGTGACTCCCAAAATCCCAACATTCAACAATCCAACTAAACCATGCATCTGCTAATGCTAACATGATTCCTAGGTTCTCTTAGGATTCCCTTCCCGCCACTCTCCTCCATCAACTGAAGAAGAAACCCCCACTAATACCCACTAACTACATTATGAATATAACTACATGCAGCAGACACTAGATAATTCTTCGATTGTAAGGTCTCACACTACAATGGCTGGACTCAAACAAGAGTTGTGCAATAGAGTTAAACCTAACCTTCTAAAATTATCTAATTTCTGCAACATGTACCGTAACATATTCACTTGATAATTAACTAGTATTAGTAGTGGTTCCTAAAAGCACAAATCAAGCAGCATTCGAGCATTGATTTCTAACCAGAGCACTACCTAACAAGTCATCCTAACATATCATCTATGATCCAACTAGCATGTTGTTCTATAGGCACATACAATAAGAATACAGAGGCATCTCTCCTATAATAAAAATCTGAGCAGACCCTTAGCCCCATTCTAGCATGTTATTCACATACTCACATACCGAATCAAAAAACATGCATGGGTATTCTGAGAACACTTACTTAAGCTCGACCGATTTCATGCATCACACCCCTTCTTTCTAGTAGACATCTCTTTAGAAAATCATTTATTTTGTGAAAAACTTACCAAGTCCTCAGTTTGAGTTCAGACACACCCAAGAGTGTGTCTGAATCCCTCAAACCTAGACTATGATACCAACTTGTAACATCCTAAAAATCATAAGTAAAAATTTCGTTTTTAATTCCACAAAAACCATCAAATATTCATATCAAACCATCATAAGTACGTCAATGTGAAAATAGTTATCAGGGTATAATCTCACAATCATAAAATAATGGACACGGGTGGATGTGCTGCGATCAGGTCGGACCCTTCCCCTTCGAACCGGAAGTACCATAAACTTAAACTTAAACCATAAGCACAGAGCTTAGTGAGTTCCCTAAAATACCACATACTATACATAAAATGGGCCCCACCCGGTATAGATCTGCCATGCGATGGGGCCCGCCCGCCACATTCATCAGGCCCGACCTAGCATCGGTCCCAACCTGGTATACATAAAAACACATACAATACATGCAAGAGTCACACAGATAGCTAGCATCATGTAAACATAAATCAATGGGTCGGCATTGGTGACTTCGAGCCGGCAAACACTGTGAGAAGACTTACTTTAGTCCGATGATAAAAAACCACACACAAGCTATTGCTACAATGGATCCTCATATTGAACACATTCAAACCAACACTAATCACTATTTAGGGTAATAACCCACAAATAAAATCCCAAATCATAAACCCTCTTACAAAGGGTAAAAGACCCTTTTACCCTTCCTACTCTGGGCCTAACTAACCATGGCCCATGGCCAAAACTGACCAGCATACTAAACCTTCACCAAATGGGAACACGAGCTAAACCCGTTACGCCGTGCGTACCAGGAGGGTACGCCCAACGTACTCATCAGATGTATAATTCATGTCATTAAGCTCTTAATGCTTAAATACATTTCAACCAACTTAGAGATCTTAACATAAGGAACGTCTTAACTGATAAAGTCCACAACTTGATGCCTGTGCATGGCTCAATAAGGCACAAACCGAAACCCTAAGTCCAAAGTACACTACAAGATCCAAAATCTCATGCATGGATGAATGAGAGTGTCCAACCTCATTGTCGGTTGCCTTATGCATGAAAATTATACATAGAACAGGATCAAATAGACTGTCGAATAAAAGACTCTACCCTAGAACCACAACCATACAAGTAACAGGAAATAAGGCCAAATCAGTTATTCTAGGGCTACAAGATGCTAAACGTATACAATTATTTTAAAAGCATACACTTAGCAATTACTAATACCAATAACTATTCCCATCCCATCATAACATCTAATGCTCCCAAGGCTACAAGACATCACATATTAGGCCAATCCATTGCTGACTAATCATCACTAGCATGCAAGTCTATCAGCTCTTACAATAGACATACAAAGACATCTCTCCTATCATTCTAGCATGCAAAAACCGAGCAGATCCTTAGCCCTAAATTGCATGCGATTCACAGATTCATAGATTTAAGTATAACAAATAACATGTATGGGTATTTTGGAAAAACTTACTTGAGCTCGGCTGATTGCATGCACCACACCCTTTTCTTATCTTAGAAAAATCTTTTCTTAAAATCTTTTTCCTTAGAAAACTTTACCAAATCCTCAGTTTGAGTTCAGACACACCCAATAGTATGTCTGAATCCCTCAAACCAAGGCTCTGATACCAACTTGTAACGTCCCAAAAATCATGCCATAATTTTTTTGTTTTTAGATAATGGGCCAGAATTGGTACCTTCGACCCATGGATATAGTGAGAAGACTCACCTCGACAGCTGAACCCACAAATAAATCTCTCACTGCTGATCCGCTAGAATCCCCGCGCTATCAAACAATTAACACCCAATTAACAATTGGGTTCCAAACTGAATCCAATAATCCATATATGGGGTAAAAAGACCATTTTACCCCACACTTAGTTTGGTCCAAGACTAAGGCCCTAAATCCTCATCATAAAGGCCCACAAACCAATAATCATCTAAAGCCCACTTATGGACCAATTTTCCAAATTGGGCTCAAACCCTTACATGGGCCTTACCCTAAAGCCCATTAACCTTTTCTAATCCAATGCACATATTCCCAGCTGCTCCAACAAAGCCCCAAACGACCAAGCCCAAAAAGGTAGCCCAAACCGAAGCCCAACACTCATAGTCTAATAGACCGAGTGCGCGGGGCGTACAAGCACGTACGTGCAGCGTACTCGCTTGGAGGCTTGTACAATGCACGTACCTACTTGTATGCACAACGTACTCACCCTATCCATCCCAAACTTGATTTTCACTTAATCCATTAAGACAAAGCTTCCCAAACACATATCTGACCTCCTTGAGTTGGATTATCACGTAAAGTTGCCAACTTTACCTCCATATATAATTAAATGAAGCTCTTAAGCTTAAAAAGGGACTTGATGGTTGAATTAATGCATGAATGACACCATTCTTCACATAAAGCTTGCACCTTTATGCTAAAGGATACCAAAACAAACTCAAATCTGAAAGAACCAGCCCTTAAACAACCAAACTCATCCATAGACCCAAAAAGAAGACCAAAATCATAATAAACTAGCCATGAAGATATCTAATCATACACAAGCCAAGATGCAAACTTGATACCTCAAAAAGCTTCCCCATAAGATGATGATTCTGGATCTAAAGCCTTTCCACCAAGCCAAACAACTTCAAGCTTCTCTTCTTTCCTTCCCAAGGGCAAAATATGCACCAAAGCCTTCCAATAACTTAAGAACACCACCAAGAGGCTACAAGGTCGATTTAGGGTTTTAGGGTATGGATGCTAGCTTAGAAATGAACCAAAGGGACTAACATAAGGCTTATATAGGGTACAACACTAGAAATTAGGGTTTCATCCTTTCCCTCGTACGCCCAGCGTACTCCATATACGCCTATCGTATGAGGTCTCGCACCCTTATCCTACTTTCGCAATACGCTAAGCGTACTCCTTGTTATGCACGACGTAGAGCCCATCACACCAGTACGCCCCACGTACTAAGGTCTACCCTCAAACTCTAATTCATTCCCAAGGCCATAACTTCTTCGATATAACTCCGATTCTAACCATCCTTATATCCATGAAAAAGGTAAAAAAAAAAAAAAACTCTATGCTTTAAACAACTCATACCTGTCTTACACTATCCTGAAAAAACATCCAAATTCCATAAAATATCGAGCTGGCAATTTACTAAAATACCCTTGACTCCAAAACTAACTTTGAATGCCCGAATCATCCACATACCATCACCGACACCCAAATGGGTAGTGATTCGGAACGGGGATTTACATGTGCTAATATATTTTACTCATATTTTTTCATTATAATTACATAAGAAACCACATGGTTTTTGATTCTAGATTCGCCAGTGTACAGACCCCTTTAGAATTTTATTCCTAGGTCGCTGCCAGTGGCCCTTGCAAGGGATGGAACCCCTTTAACCTCTCCTACTTTCCTCATTGTTAAGTCTCAGTAGGGCCAATGAGATCAAATTACATATCAGACTCCATAATCAACAAAAGAAATCCATTCAAAAGACTAGTCATGTGCCTATATATCTCATCTACATTTTTTGAAATACTTGTGATTTCGGTTAGACGGTTTTGGCCCCAAAGTGTGAAAACTGTCACTTATAGAATTAATTGTTAAACTGGGTGTAATAGAACTAACGAAGATGTTGATACGAGATAGAAACTTTACAAAGTAAGGGATATTGGAAAACTCAAACTACATTGCTAATTTAATACTTAAATTGCAATTGTTACGAACATAGGAATTTTATGGGTTGTTGTGATTATCGGTTCTTATAAAAGAGTTAAGTTTAACTAATTATAGTTTGCAAGATCTATCTAAATGAAATTAGTTAGTGATACTTAAATGAAAGACATGAAACTACAAAATGGTAGGAAAAATCTCTTAATTCCAGTGCGATCATTTCAAAAGAATAACTCATTCAGTCATTTGTTATTTGTTATGATGTCCTTGAGGCATTGAGAGAAAAGAAAAGAATATAAGGAAAATTTGTTGAGCTTTTATGAGGAATCATGTTAGTATTCCATAGATTTTCGGATTCAATTATTTGAAGTCCAAAAAAATTTGGTTGCATGGTAAGATAATACCTTCTAATATGAATTACTCATAAAATAATACCAAATCATCATATATGATTTGATTAATTTGTTTTAAAAATTTTAATTAACATAATGTGTAAGGGAAATTGAGCAATCTAACCCTTATAAATGATATTTTTGACATAAATGAATTTTTTTTTTGAAAAATAACCACATTCTCCGGAACACCTTGTTCTGGAGAGCTCCAAGAATTCTGGAGAACGGTTCCGGACCATGGTTTCGGAATACAGTTTCCTAGTTTTTTTTATTATTTTTTTTACGTGTAACATGTGGTTTTTCTTTTAGCGTAAGTTTTGGTTTTATATAATGTATAAGTTTTGCTTTTATAAAATGTATACCTTTTGGCTTTATCAAATATAAAATGCAATTAAAATTAACAAACAACTAATAAATACATAAACTAAATAAATGATGTGTCTGTAGGTGGTATTACAAATACGATATTTAAATTATCTTTGTCCTTGTACCCCACAAAATTTCCGTTAGTCGTTTTCAATAACCCAAAGCCCATGGACTGGTTTTATCCTCTATAGATGTAACGATCGTTTCCGAGGTATAAATTCATTTAATTCTTCAGCTTATTTAGTGAGCTATAATTGAATTGTTATTGTGAGTATACCTCTTTTTGGGGCGAAGTGTAAGCAACCCATAAGTCGTACGCGGGGCGTAACCCCCCCCCCCCTTGTACGCTGGGCGTACTGATTAAATGAAGCGCGGGAGGCTGAGCGTACGCGCAGCGTACCTTATGGTACGCCCAACGTACGCGACCAGGTGGCAAACCCTAATTTTAGGGGTTGAGGCGTATTTAAACCCCATTATAGCCTCCCATTTGGCCTCCTCACTTATCATTCACTCCAGAGAAATCCTAGTTTGTCCCCTTTGCTCCTTGTTTGTGTGTGTTTGATCTTTGAGCTTATGTTTGTGAAGAAGGAGAAGAAGAGATGTGGAAGAAGAAGAACTTGAGCACCTTGAGCTCATAGATCTGGGATGATTCCTTCATTTGGCATTCAAAAGAGGTATAAAGCTTCCAACTTTCCTCTTATAAGTTTAGATCTAGGAGTTTTTGGAAGTTTGGACCTTTTAGGTCCAAAGGAAGGACCTTTATATTGCAACTTCGTTTTTGGAGCATGGGATTGCTATCCTTGAAGCTCAAGAGTCCCCATAGCAGTAAACTTTCGATCTTTGTGGCTTATATGGAAGCATGCATGAGATCTAGTTAGTTTTATGGAAGTAGAATGTTATTTGTGGAAGTTTGAGCCTTTATGAGACTTGTAAGCCATCAAGTAAGCAACTTTATGACTTAAATAATGGAATAAGCTTAGGATCTGGATTTGTAGCTTCTGGATCGGATTATTAAGCACTTAATGAGATGTTGGCTTAACAGAGTTGTACGCTGGGCGTACAAGGATGTACGCGCCGCGTACAAGCCAGCAGCCGGTATGCTCAGCGTACCTTGGTGTACGCCCCGCGTACGCTGCCAGTTTGGGCTTTGAGTGTTGGGCCTTGGTGTGGGCTGGGTTTCAGACTTAGGGTCTTTGGGCCTTTATGGCCCATCAGACTCTAGTTGCTAAGGACCAAGGATTCAATATTGGTCTTGAGTAAGGCCTAATAACAGGGTTTTAGGCCCAAAATAGCAAATTGGGCCATTAATGGGCCTATAGTGGGGCCATAAATGGACTTAGAAGGAATTAAGGATTTGGGCCATGTTTGTGTCCCACACCATAGTAGGGGTAAAATGGTCATTTTACCCATAGAGGAATCCCTATTCTGATTTAGTATTTTAATTCCCATGATAGCTGGGAAGTAGCCGGAGCAGCAGTCAGGGATTTCTTATTCAGGAGTTCAGCAGTCAGCATCATGAGGTGAGTTTCCTTCCAGTAGGAACGGGTCTAAGGTCACAATGCTGGCCCGTTTAGCTAGCAATACTTTCCGGACTTTGGTCTGATGTACTGGTTAGTATGTTCGATGCCTTCGTGGCTCAGACAGGATTTATTTGTTATGTGTTCCGGGCCACGGTCCGATGCAGTATGCAGTATATATGTTTATGCTATGTTCATTTAGTTCCGGACTTCGGTCCGATGCAGTTAGTCCGGAATTCGGTCCGATGCATGGGACAAGGTCCCGGTCAGTTTTCCGGACTTCGGTCTGATGCAATGGGCAAGGCCCCAGTTAGCCCGAATGATGCTTGCTTTGTGCTCCTAGGAGTTCTAGTTGTCTTTCACTAACTAGTAAATGAATATGATAAGTTACATATTGCAAAGACTAAATAATTTCAGAAGGTTAGGTCTATCCCTATTTCGCAGCTCTTGTCTGAGTCCAACCGTTGTATGGAAGGGTCTCTCATTCAAAAAATTATCTAGTCTGAGTAATATGTAATTGTATTCGCGAGCTAGATAGGGGAAGAAAGCAGGAACTTCTTATGCAGCTGATGGCGGGGAGTGTGTTGGTGGAGTCCGAGATTTCCCTAGGGCAAGCCTAGGATGAGAGTAGCAGAGATCAGTAGTAGTAGAAGTGACTTGGTGGAGTCGAGACAGTACTTGAGGAAAGTACGGATAGATGTGGAAGGTAGTATGGGCCCGTACTACTGAAAGCAGAGGATCCGTACTCGAATCGAGGAAAGCTGAGATGAGACCAGGAAACTTGTGGTAGTAGTGATTCCTCGAGATATATCAGTGTTCCCGATGTTTATTATGTGTTTCAGAATGGTGGTAATACGCCCTAGACCAGCAATCGGCAGTTCAGGTGCCGGAAGGGGATCAGGACCAGGCCCGGAGGCCGGGCAGTTGGATGAGCAGACTAGGGAGTTTCTCTCTTCAGAGATTACTCGCACCATACTTAAGCAGACTCCTGTAATCTTTGGTTCGGTCAAGGAGGGTATCTTAGAGTTGATGGATGAAAGGTTGAGCACCTTCTGTGCTGAGGTGGCGGCCATGATGGGGTCGCGCATGCTTACTTTTAGGGAGTTTCGGGCATGCGGGGCTCCGGATTATCACGGGGCGCGGGACCCCATAGCGAGTACTAGATGGTTGGCAGATGTAGCCAACGCTTTCCGCACTAGAAGATGTCTCGAGGGGGACAAGGTCAGATTGGCGTCCTGTCTTCTGAAGGACAGGGCACAAGATTGGTGGGAGGAGGTTGGTCATGCCATTGGAGATGACGCAGCTTTGGATGCTATGACCTGGACTGATTTTACTACCAGGTTCAGAGCTGAATTCGCACCGGTCATTGAGGTGCAACAGTTAGCCAGAGAGTTTCAGGATCTTACCTAGACTACAGAGACAGTGGCGGAGATTACCGCCAAGTTCAGGGAGAGGGCTCTTCTTGTTCCTCAGTACGCGACTGATGAGGAAAAGAATAAGGCTCATTATCATGAGATGCTACGGAGTGATATCCGCCAGTTTGTGAGCCGGTCCAGCTGTAAAACGCTGGATGACATGATTGCTAAGGCTCGAGAGAGAGAGTTTGACCTTGATATGGAGAAAAAGAGGAAGCCGGAGGCGGCTCCTGGTTCAGGGAGTGCGGGCAAAAAGACCAAGGGTTCAGATCACAGAGATAGGAGTCAGCAGAGCCACGCTCGGTGTGGCAAGTGTGGGAGATTGCACGATGAGGTGTGCAAGGCAGGGAGTGTCGGCTGCTACAAGTGCAGTCGGACTGGGCATATGAGCATAGATTGTACAGCCACTATTACCGCCGTTGCGGCATCAGATGTGATTTGCTTCCATTGCAATCAGAGGGGACATAGAAAGTCCCAGTGTCCGATTTTAGTTGTTGCAGGGAAGGTGTCAGCACCTGCTCCTACTACTTTGAGGATTACAGATGGCCGTCATGGTCGAGCTGAGACGCCAGTGGCAAAGAGTAGGGCTTTTCAGCTGACAGCAGAGGAGGCGTGAGCAACTCCTGACATGGTGACGGCTATGTATTTTTCTCCGTACCTCAGCATTTATTATTGATTGTTTCTTATGGTTATATGTTTTGTATAGGGTCGTTCTCAGTGAATGGCATATCAGCTACAATATTGTTTGATTCGGGGGCTACCCGATCATTCGTCTCTTTTGCGCTTAGCAAGAGGTTTAGCAGAGCTCCAGGGGAGCTAGATTGTCCACTTGAGGTTGAGATAGCAACTGATAGGACCGTTAGGGTTGCAATGGTACACATAGGATGTTATCTACAGTTATTCGATGAGCACTTTCCGGTGGACTTGGTCCCTATTCCCCTGCGAGGGAATAAGGTTATAGTAGGCATGAATTGGCTGAGCCCCAATAGGGCGGTGATAGATTGTGAGCTGCAGTTAGTGAGGGTTCGCACTCCCAGTGGGGGAGAGTTAGTGATTAAGGGCGAGAGGCCACAGCGCGGACCAGTTTTGTGCTCAGCGGCGATAGCGAGGCGTTATTTTCAGCAGGGTTGCATCGGTTATGTTGCCTATGTTTTAGATGCACGGGAGAAGGGAAAGGCGACAGTTGATGATGTTCCGGTAGTGCGAGACTACCCGAATGTATTTCTAGAGGAATTTCCTGGAATACCTCTCGAGAGGCAGGTCGAGTTTAGGATTGACCTGATCCCTGGTGCAGCTCCGATAACCAAAGCACCGTATCGGTTGGCTCCCCCAGAGATGCAGGAGTTATCTACGCAGCTGCAAGAGCTGCTAGATAAGGGTTTTATTAGGCCGAGCAGTTCGCCTTGGGGTGCACCGATTTTGTTTGTGAAGAAAAAGGACGGGTCACACCGTATGTGTATAGATTACCGGGAGCTGAATAAGGTAACAGTGAAGAACCGTTACCCACTTCCGAGGATAGATGATTTGTTTGATCAGCTGCAGGGAGCATCTTGGTTTTCCAAGATCGATTTACGCTCCGGGTATCATCAGATGCGAGGACGTGCCAAAGACTGCTTTCAGGACCCGGTATGTTCGTTATGAGTTCGTGGTGATGCCGTTTGGGCTCACCAACACTCCAGCCATGTTCATGGATTTCATGAACCGCGTGTACAGGCCAATGCTGGATCGGTCTGTGATAGTATTCATAGATGATATCTTGGTGTATTCCAAGACTCAAGAGCAGCACGAGCAACACCTGAGAGAGGTGCTATAGATTTTGAGGAGGGAGAGACTTTTCACCAAGTTCTCCAAGTGCGAGTTCTGGTTGTGCGAGGTGCAGTTCCTTGGACATCTCGTCAACTAGAAGGGTATTTTGGTAGATCCGGCCAAGATAGAGGCCGTGATGCAGTGGGAAGTCCCGAGATCTCCATCTGAGATTAGGAGCTTCCTAGGTTTAGCGGGGTATTACAGGAGATTCATCCAGGATTTCTCCAAGATAGTTGTACCGCTCTCCCAACTGACTAAGAAGTCGGTGGTGTTTCGCTGGGGGCCTGAGCAGCAGGCAGCATTCGAGACCCTCAGGAGGAAATTGTGCGAGGCACCGATTCTTACCCCGCCAGAGGGAGTAGAGGATTTAGTAGTCTACTGTGATGCTTCGATCGCAGGTATGGGAGCAGTGTTGATGCAGCAAGGTCGTATGATAGCTTACACATCGAGACAGTTGAAGCCTCACGAGGCTAATTATCCTACGCATGATTTAGAGTTGGGGGCAGTGGTGTTTGCCCTCAAGATTTGGAGTCATTACCTCTACGGGGTCCGTTGTACCATTTACATGGATCACAAGAGCTTGAGGTACCTCATGGACCAGCCGAATCTGAACACGAGGCAGAGGCGATGGTTAGATGTGCTGAAGGATTACGACTGTGAGATCCTTTATCACCCAGGAAAGGCTAACGTAGTGGCCGACGCCCTGAGCCGCAAGGCAGCAGTAGCCCCGATCAGAGACATTTGTTTGAGGATGACAATGATTACTCCGTTGCTGGAGCAAATTAAGGAGGCGCATGCCAAGGGCCTCAAGGAGGAGAGGAAGAAGTGTGGGAGGATCGTGGGCCGAGTAGCTTCCTTTGACTATGATAGTCGAGGATTGTTGACCCTTCATGGGAGGGTTTGGGTGCCGTACTGAGGCGGGGTACGGCAAGTGCTGATGGATGAGGCTCATAAATCTCGATTCTCCATCCATCTAGGGGCAACAAAGATGTATAGAGATCTTAGACCCGATTATTGGTGGCCCTGCATGAAGCGGGATGTGGCCTGGTATGTAGAAAGATGCCTGACCTGCAGGAAGGTTAAGGCGGAGCACCAGAGACCCCACGGCAAGATGCAGCCGTTAGACATTCCTGTGTGGAAATGGGAGGATATCACCATGAATTTCATCACTAAGATCCCCAGGACCGCACGAGGAGTGGACGCGATTTGGGTTATAGTGGATCGGTTAACGAAGAGTGCTCATTTTATACCGACCCAGGAGAGCATATCGGCTGAAAAGCTAGCCGACATTTATGTACGAGAGGTGGTGGCACGGCATGGGGTGCCTGTTTCAGTGGTGTCAGACCGAGATGTCCGTTTTACTTCCAGATTTTGGAAGCGGTTTCATGACGAGATGGGTACTCGTCTCCATTTCAGCACCGCTTTCCACCCTCAGATGGACGGACAGAGCGAGAGGACGATTCAGACTCTTGAGGACATTCTCCGGGCATGTGTCCTAGATTTCGGTGGCAGTTGGGATACGTATCTTCCGTTAGCGGAATTTTCATATAACAACAGTTACCACGCGAGTATTGACCGCCCTCCCTTCGAGATGCTCTATGGGAGGAAGTGTAGGACCCCGATTTAATTCTTCAGTTTATTTAGTGGGCTATAACTGAATTGTTATTGTGAGTATACCTCCTTTTGGGCCGAAGTGTAAGTAGCCCATAAGCCGTACGCGGGGCGTACCCCCCCCCCCCCTTGTACATTGGGCGTACTGATTAAATGAAGTGCGGGGAGGCTGAGCGTACGCGTAGCGTACCTTATGGTACGCCCAGCGTACGCGACCAGGTGGCAAACCCTAATTTTAGGGGTTGAGGCGTATTTAAACCCCATTATAGCCTCCCATTTGGCCTCCTCACTTATCATTCACTCCAGAGAAACCCTAGTTCGTCCCCTTTGCTCCTTGTTTGTGTGTGTTTGATCTTTGAGCTTATTTTTGTGAAGAAGGAGAAGAAGAAAAGTGGAAGAAGAAGAACTTGAGCACCTTGAGCTCATAGATCTGGGATCATTCCTTCATTTGGCATTCAAAAGAGGTATAAAGCTTCCCACTTTCCTCTTATAAGTTTAGATCTAGGAGTTTTTGGAAGTTTGGACCTTTTAGGTCCAAAGGAAGGACCTTTATATTGCAACTTCGTTTTTGGAGCATGGGATTGCTATCCTTGAAGCTCAAGAGTCCCCATAGCAGTAAACTTTCGATCTTTGTGGCTTATATGGAAGCATGCATGAGATCTAGTTAGTTTTATGGAAGTAGAATGTTATTTGTGGAAGTTTGAGCCTTTATGAGACTTGTAAGCCATCAAGTAAGCAACTTTATGACTTAAGTAATGGAATAAGCTTAGGATCTGGATTTGTAGCTTCTGGATCGGATTATTAAGCACTTAATGAGATGTTGGCTTAACAGAGTTGTACGCTGGGCGTACAAGGATGTACGCGCCGCGTACAGGCCAGCAGCCGGTACGCTCAGCGTACCTTGGTGTACGCCCCGCGTACGCTGCCAGTTTGGGCTTCGAGTGTTGGGCCTTGGTGTGGGTTGGGTTTCAGGCTTAGGGTCCTTGGGCCTTTATGGCCCATCAGACTTTAGTTGCTAAGGACCAAGGATTCAATATTGGTCTTGAGTAAGGCCTAATAACAGGGTTTTAGGCCCAAAATAGCAAATTGGGCCATTAATGGGCCTATAGTGGGGCCATAAATGGACTTAGAAGGAATTAAGGATTTGGGCCATGTTTGTGTCCCACACCATAGTAGGGGTAAAATGGTCATTTTACCCATAGAGGAATCCCTATTCTGATTTAGTATTTTAATTCCCATGATAGCTGGGAGGTAGCCGGAGCAGCAGTCAGGGATTTCTTATTCAGGAGTTCAGCAGTCAGCATCACGAGGTGAGTTTCCTTCCAGTAGGAACGGGTCTAAGGCCACAATGCTGGCCCGTTTAGCTAGCAATAGTTTCCGGACTTCGGTCCGATGTACTGGTTAGTATGTTTGATGCCTTCGTGGCTCAGACAGGATTTATTTGTTATGTGTTCCGGGCCACGGTCCGATGCAGTATGCAGTATGTGTTTATGCTAGTTGATATGTGTTTATGCTTTGTTTAGTTAGTTCCGGACTTCAGTCCGATGCAGTTAGTCCGGTCCGATGTAGGGGACAAGGTCCCGATCAGTTTTCCGGACTTCGGTCCGTTGCAGGGGGCAAGGCCCCAGTTAGTCCGGACTTCGGTCCGATGCAGGGGACAAGGTCCCAATCAGTTTCTGGACTTCGGTCCGATGCAGGGGGCAAGGCCCCAGTTAGTCCGAACCTCGTTCCGATGCAGTGGGCAAGGCCCAGTATGTGCTTATTATGTTATTGTATGGTATGTGGTAGTTTGGGGGAGCTCACTAAGCTTTGTGCTTACAGTTTCAGTTTTGGTTTCAGGTACTTCCGCAAGTAAAGGGAAGAGCTCGGGATGATGGCATCGCACACACCACAACTTCAGTTTGTCCTGGGAGTTGTTTTAGCTTTTCATAGATGTGATTTGACACAATCTTGATACAGTTTTCTCGTGATACTTTGTTATGATTCTGAGATAACGACGTATGGGTTTATTTTATGATATTGACATGATGTTTTTAGTAATTATTAAACAAAAAATTTCGGGTCGTATTTTGGAATGTTACAATAGAAATCGATTTCCCAGCGATCAACGCCCCCAAGAACCAACACAAAAACACCCCATAATTCTCTCTGCTGTCAATTTGTTGTGGAATGCCTAGGGCCTTTTCAAGGGTCATCTTGAAGCTCTCAAGTAGGATTAAATTAGTTGGTTCGGTACCCCACGTAGTTGACTCCCACTAGTAGTTTGTGGATGCGGGCTCTCAGACCTACAAACCAATCCTCATTTTCCGAACAGTAGCCGCCTTCCAATGACTATCGTATATAGTCATTTTGAATGTCTTCAAATCCAAAGAACCCAAAAACCAATGAGCTTGTGGTATGTTAATTGGGATGTAAAGCTACAAAAAAGGTTAGAAATAATTAATTAGTATATAAATACTCAGATAATGTAATCCAAACAAAATATACCGAATCACACTCTTCCCAAGTTGGGTAAACAGATCTGTCAACCATTTACTCCAGTCATACACATTGGTGTTGAAAGTTGACTGCACCACTGTCCACTGAGCATCATCCGCTCTACGCTCTAGCAACAATGAGATCCACATCATGATGTGCTGCCAATTAATTTTTTGTAGTAAAGTAAGTATTATTATTAGAAGCGTAGTATGTAATAATCAAATGATTATATTACTTACATCATATGGCAACCATCCTCCATGACTATCCACATATAACCGTGTCCAAAACTCACGGGTAGCAAAACCGGTCAAATAATTGTGAGCACACAATAGTGAACCATCCTGTTCTTTATGTACAATGTGTACGGTAGGATCTACAAGACTGTCCAACGGTGCTGGTTGTTTCCGTGTAACACCTTTCCTCTTTATTTGTATCCATGACGACTTATAACATATGGACATAACTTTTTGGCGTTTAGAACACCTAAGAGGTGCTTACGCCATTGTTTTTGTAATCATCCTGCGAAATCTCTATTACATCTGATGGGTGAATAACTGGAGACTGTTGCTCAGGGCAGACATTCAACAACTGTTTAGGGCCGACATTCAGCGGTTGTTTAGGGTTGACATTCAGCGGCTTTTTGGGGCTGCTTCAGACATAATCATGCTCCCATAACTTATTGTTATTGCAGTATCCTTGTACGGTTTAATAATGTATACTTGTAAACGATGCAAAAAACATAACGACTATAAACGATGAAATAATTAAAAATATACCTCTATCCCCTCTGAGGTACCAACATCATCTCCGTGAGTCTTATTGATAAGTTTTAGAACCATGGCTAAAGTAGCCTCATGCTCTGCTAAACGCTCATCCTGAGACCGCAACTGCTCGCAACATTAACATACCTCATTTTTCAATTGACCAACCTCGTTCTGCAAGTCATTAATAATTTGGCTCTTGTCGATTAATGGGTCAGTGGGCGGCGGTAGTGGTGGTGGCGAGTGAGATGGATCATCTATCCGTGCCTTTTTTTTCTCAATGCTCATGGGTAGGGGAGTTTTTGGGTGATGGTGTTAGGAAAGGTGCCATGTGAACTTCAAGGTCAGGAAAATCAGGGCGATCAATCCACACCGAACTAACAACCCACCATTCAGCACACATCTCATTTTCCATTGGCTCCAACTTCGATACGAGTCTATTACCTTGCTAACAAAACTATAAAATTATAAATAAACATGAATTAAATAAATATTTAAATAACAAAAGTAACCGTACATCGTCTATTAGTAAAAAATGGTTGTAGTGAGTCTTTTGTAACGATCTAAGTTTTGACCATGCAATAGCCTGAGAGATTACATTTTGTTGTCGGGTACCAAATAAACTACTCACCGGAAAAAGTCTCAAGAATCCATATCTGAATGTTAGCAAACAAATGAATAAAAAAATAGTCAGAAAGTTAGCAAACAAAAATATATACTAAAATTTTCATCATATACTTACCTTAAAAGCGTATAAAAACCCATGTAAAATGTAGGTCAATTTTTGAGGTTCGTTCTCTTTCAGCTTTTCTGGATGTATAAGCTTCTGAACCTTATTGAATACAGTATGTAGTTATTTGTACAATTGATCCCAAATTATCCTCTCTCATGGATATCTGCCACATAAAAAAATTAGTTAACAATTTAATTTCTAAAAAATATTAGTAACAGTAGGTAATTTAATTAATCAGTAATTATAAAATAGATGATATTATACGTGTTGAATTCATCAAGGTTGGATAGCAAAGCGAAATACTCTTCTGTAATAAGCTGTTTAGTCAACCGCCCATTGAAACCATTCTCTAACGTGTATAGATTACATACACGGACTGCATCCTCGTTCAATAACTCATTAAGTGAATTTTTAAACACCTTCGTAACATGGTCTAACTTGATCGAGACATTCGTCGGGACCATAGGAAAGGCACGGGAACAGAAAGCGACGCCAGATGCAGAAACAAAAAAATAGTCACCAAACTGGAAGTCGGTGATGAGACAAAATTCTTTCTTCCCAAAAGACAACTCGCAATCCTCAATCTCAAAAACCATTTCCTCTACTTAGCTTCAGGGGTCGATGACAACTTCGTGGGAAAAGACGTAATGTAGAAGCAACGGATCCCCATCTACATTAGGAATGTCTAACCACCTCCCAAAACATGTATTTTGGAACATAGTCTCGCATCCAGGTTTGTTTCTGAATGCCACAAAGATTTGCTCATTGATTTTGGGTTTACACAAGAGTGTAATTAATGCATTAACAATCATGTCGTGCTGCACAAATAAAAAAGGTGTTAGCACTTCATTCTAAAATGGAAATGACCAATATTCCAGACCTGTACTTGATGTTCTAGACGCGTTAATCGTGTTCCAAAATGGTTCTTCACGTTCCGGAGCCTTCTAGCATGACATTTTAAGATCCGGAACACGACATTTCGTTGTAAATCAACAATAACTACACATATAAACTACTTTTCAATTGGTCATCCAACAATAACATCTTTAATTTAAACTCCGGAACGTTTTCGGTTCATTCCGAAGGTGGTCTATTACATCCGAAACAATAAGTAACAATATAAAACGAAGAACATACTCGTAAAATAACGGAGTCGTAGTGTTCGTCTTCCATGCTGGAAATGGGTGTCGAGTCAAAACGTCGTAATCTAGTTGGAACATCAGAATCAAGTCGGAATTGGAATGCGTATTTCTGGAATGAAGTTGCTGCCTCAAATTATATTCCGGATTTTGAAATTCAAAATCCCAATCCGTAACATATATGAGTCCTTCGGAATAGGTGTTCTGAACCCAATGAAATAGGTCGGACCACCCGAAAAATAATCCGAAATTCGATCAAGAACAACCCATTCCGAAATATATGGTTATTTTTGCAAAAAAAATATTATATTTTAAAAAAAACCCAAAAAAATGGTTAGACACTTAGACTACTCAATTCCCAATGTGTATAATAAAAATTAAATGATTTAACTTTGACAATTAAAAAAAAAGGACCAAAGAAAAAGACAAGCTCATTTGTTTGACAAAATTGCAGATCCGACAAGCACTCATCAGTCTCAAAGATGGAAGCCGCCCCACGTCATATATAACACTTTCCTCACCTAAACCCTGTTCATCTTTCTCTTTCATCGTGCTCTTCTTTTCTCTCTTTCGATATCGCTTGCATTGTGTTCATGTTGTGTTTGAATACTACCAGAGATATGGAGGCAAACGAATTCGAGCTTTATAATCATCTCTCTCTCTTTGAATCTACAGTTGATTCCTCTTAAATCCGCTGGTACGTTCTTTGTCATCTTCTTCACATTTTTTTTTTTCTTTTGAGCCGTATGGTTTGCTAGGAGTTATCAGGCGCACCAGAGTGACTAAAATAATGCTGATACTCGTTCATGCTCGCAATAATTTAGGGTTAATTCGTGTTGTTCTTCATTATATTAGTTCAATTGTTTCATCTAGTTTGTATAAAAAGCGCAAAGAACAGCTCGACGAAAACTTAAAATGAAACTTCTATGCTCATTGATGTGTATATCACTTCAAATCGCTATTTTGAGATTTTCTACCGTGATTTATTTATTTTTATCATTAGGATCTTTCAGATTGCAGCATCTTAATCCGATTCATAATATTGTGGCTGCAGGTTTGCCTGTTCTTTTTTATATCATAAAGTTCGACCTTGAAGTGGGCTCTTTTCTGGGGTATATACTCTTTAGAGAAATCGATTGAAAAGGACATTATCCTCTTTAAATTGTTGTTTTCTGTGAATCCAAACGAACATTGTCAACCGAGCTTCAAATCTATTGGACTGCTTATTTCTTCAACATCATCTCATCTTGTGACAGAAAATCTGATATCGGTTCTTGGTGACAATCTCTGAATTAGATTCTTAAGAAAGAGAGCAAAACTGAAAGGTCTTTTATCAGATATGCGCTGTGTCTTAATGGTTTCCTCAGGGCCTCCAATAAAAAAACGGTCTGGTTTGCGGATTAAACAAGCAGGGAGAGGTTCATACAGGGGTAGTTAGCTGTAATTGTTCTTTTAGATTATTTTGATCCAAGTTAATCTTTGCTGTATTGGGTGAGTTTATAATATATATTGAAGAAATAAGATATGGGGACTACACCTTTAAGGAGGTTCCTACAGAGTCTTTGCAACAATTCTTGCTGGAATTATGCTGTATTTTGGAGGCTTCAGCAACAAAGCCAAATGTATGTCCTTCTTTTCCTCTTTCCATATATGAATCAGAAAGTTCTTAGTTGTATCTATCATGATTCATAAACCCTTCTTCTTTCATTTTATATGTTTAAACTTTGAAATGGTTCCTCTTTCCGTATATTATTATAAGTTTATAACAAAATAATCCATACGCCTACCCCAGAAGCCAAATCTCATTGACTTTTTAAAAAAATTAAAATCTTTTCTTGTGTTATGGGGTAGGGGTGGAGATGTGATTATATATTGATATTATTGAGTGAATCAAAAGTGGTCCCTATAGTAGTTGATAAGCTGCACTTTTGGTCTCTAGAGATTTCTTTTGTACTCATTGCTTTGCTTTCCAACCAAATCCTTCCATCTATATCACCTATGACTTGTTAAAGCTTTCTATCACTTGCTAATTTAGAAAGGGTATTTTGGTCAACAATACCCCCCAAAAGAAGAGACAACCCACTTGTTTCTTTGATAACAACAAAATTCCACTATCTTTTTTGGATTTACTGGTCCATACACTCGTACAGACACGTAGAAAAGATATCTTATTTTTATTACACATCTTGGCCCCTGTCATAGTCAAGGTTAACAGCCTCCTAAATTGATTTATATATAGAAAAAAATGGATCATTCTTTTAATATTAATCTTTGTAATCATTTATAATACATCAATTATTTCTAAAACTCGAAAAGGAATAGTGAAAGAAAGTGTTGATGGGCGATGTAAATCACAATGTCCCCATATTCTACCATTATGTTGTTTTGATCATGTGAATGTATACACTGTTTTTTCATCAATATAATACAATTTCTGTCTACATTTTTTAGGCTTTTGATGTGGGAAGATGGATATTTTGACACAATGAAAGTTCAAGATTCCATGGAAGACTTATTTGCTGAGACAATGTTCAGAAACTTAGAAGAAGAAACATCTTCACATAACACATATAATGGAACTTCAGGTGGAGATGCAGTTGAAACAGCAGTTGCTTACATGTCAACCTTTCAGTATGCATTAGGTGAAGGGTAAGTCTTCTTTTGTCTCATTTTCTTTCTGTATGTATTGTTTAAATAAATTTCTTAAAAAATGTCAAAAACATTTTAAGTGATGAAAGTTAATGTGAACCACTTGTAGGGTTGTTGGTGATGTAGCATATACAGGGAACTCTCACTGGATTTATGCAAACACTCCAGTTCCTGAGGTGAGTTTCAATCTTCAAGTCCTGAATTACCAAAAGTAAATTTCGTAATTTACCATTTTACCCTTCCATTGGCAGCATCCAGATGAATGGTTATTTCAGTTTGCTGCAGGTGTCAAGGTATATTCATTATTGACTATTTTTGTATTTTCAATTCTTTACTTTTTTATTTTTACTGATAATTTCTTGATTTCTACCATGCAGACTATTTTACTGGTGCCTGTTTCTCCACATGGAGTTCTACAACTCGGGTCATTAGAACATGTATGTATTCATTCATTCATTCCTTCTTGTCATGTTAATTTCTGCCAGCTGGCATGATCTAATACACAATTAATCTTCCAGCTTCCTGAGGATGCACAAATGTCCAACTATATCAAAAACGAATTTTTCACACATCAAGATTTCATGAGTTATTCTGATCATACTTTTTCAACAAACCAACAATTTCCATCATCATTCATGATGCAAAGCTTCAATGAGTTCCCATCATTCATGGAGAACAACAAGAGTTCTGATGAAGTCAACTGGTCAAACCACAATGGACCTATAATTACTGATGCGGGCCCGTTGTTAAGCTTCCCTAAAGAATGTGAGCTGCATAAAGCCCTCGGGCCCGCTTTCATGGGGCCCGCAGATGATTCTTTCCAGAATCTTTCCATTAGTAAAAGTAAAAGTAAAAGTAAAAGTAAAACCAATGGAATGGTTTTTTACAATGAGAATGTGGAAAGTGTTTTGGGAAATATGAATCCTTGTATCCAAACGAGTGGTGAAAGTTCACTTAGTAATTCATTTGGCCAATTTTCTTCTTTGACAAAAAGAAAAAATATAAATGAAAACGAAAATGGTGGGTTTGAGGGAGAGAGTTCAGTATTTATTAATGACCATTTAGTCCCCGGGGTTTTTAGCAGGGTGACAAGTCATAATGATAGTTGTTCACCTTCTGCTATTTCATATGAGGGAGTAGGTGATGTAGTGAAAGAGGAAGAAGAGCAAAAGAGTAGAGGGGCAAAACCGTCAATTGTCAATAAACGAAGGGGGAAACCGGGTTCTAAACAGAAAGCTAGACCTCGAGACAGACAATTGATTCAGGATCGGCTCAAGGACTTGCGTGAACTTGTTCCAGATGGAGCAAAGGTTCTTCTTCTTCTTCTTCTTATTCTTATTCTTCTTTAAATTACTAAATTGCCCTTCTGTGTCATATCCTAGTTTCATTTGAATTTCAGTGTAGCATTGATGGTCTGCTGGATAGAACAGTAAAACACATGCTCTTTTTAAAAAGTGTTGGTGATCGTGCTAGCAAGTTGAGGCAGTGTGTTCAACCTGAGGTAAGTCTATTAATATTTATATATATATTTTTATTCATATCTTGTTGCATAATAAAATATTTAAAATATTTAATGCACAAAATCTAATGAGTGGATGATCTTCAGGGAGAGGGAAGCATTCAGACGAATGATATAACATCAGAAGAAAAAGGTGGTAAAAATGGGGCAAGTTGGGCATTTGAATTGGGAGGTGATCTGAAAGTATGCCCAATAATTGTTGAAGATCTTCAATACCCTGGTCACATGATTATAGAGGTTCATATATTTGCACTTCTTAGATACAAATTTACATATACATTTGGCACACAAAATAGTTGAAAATATTTTTGGCATATAAATTCATAAATTTAAATATATTTTTTTTATAACAGATGGTATGCGATGAGAGTAGTCGTTTCCTTGAGATTGCTGAGGTGATACATGGCCTGAACCTCACAATTTTAAACGGCGTGACTCAGAGGCGTTCAGACAACACGTGGGCCCGCTACATTGTTGAGGCATGAACTTTCTTTTAATTTAAAAATTACGACTTTCCATTTAAATTAAACCGGACTTGACATGATATGACATGACAAGTTGTACTGTGTTTGGTGTGTATTGGACCAGGACCGTCTGTCTGACACAGATGTCAATGAGACAAAAATTGCAATTTTTTGTCCCACTCGAAAAGGTGGGACAGGGACTCGCTCTCGATCTCTCGTATATACAAAAGACGTGAATGCCCTCCTCATCCTCCTAGTCGAAAATAGCCCTAGGAAGCTTATCCAGTCCTATGTGTGTCCACACACACACAGGACAATACCACTTTCTAGGACTATTTTTGAAAATGAGGACCAGGAGGGCATTTACGTCTTTTGTACATAAGAGAGATCGAGAGCGAGCCCCTGTCCCACCTTTTTGAGTGGGACAAAAAATTGCAATTTTTGTCTCATTGACATCTGTGTCAGACTGTCGGTCCAATGCACACCAAACACGGTACAACTTGGTTTGTCCTGTCCAGCATACGATAAATTATAATTTGATTTTGGAAGGTGATATATAATATATACATTTATATATATGCAGGCTCCAAGGGGATTTCACAGATTGGATATTTTTTGGCCATTGATGAAGCTTCTGCAACAGCAACAACATAGTTCGATATCTAGCAAAATTTGATGTCATCCGCATTCCCAATTATGATTTTGTGTTTTGTATTGGTAATTATAAAAAGGTACTTGACTGTTGATTTGATTTCTAGTATAAAACCTAGTGGCATCGTAGAGATGCACATGACTGAGCCTTCTGACAACCTGTAACGTTAGTTCTTGTGAAGGTAGAGAGGTTCACATCATGGGGAGTGATGTTATGTAGAAAATGATTATATGATATTAGATAATTAATTGTAATAAATAATGCTTGAATGTTTTTTTTTTTTTTTTTTTTGAATTTGATACACTCATAAGAAAGGTTTTGGATACAAATCTTAGCACGGGCACTATTTTACTATCATTAGCTAACAGTTTTACAGATATCAAGAAACATGTAATGTTTAGTTCAATTCTCATCTCTTTCAATTGGTGAAGGTGTCAAAATAGAAGAATCAAAATGGGCAACTTTTTGTAGATAGGGACATAGGGTTGACAAACACATTCTTTTTGTGTAATTTTGCTGATTTTTTTAATGAATAATTAACATTTTTAGAAACAACTGATTAACTTATAGACAAATAAGACAAATGTGTCATAAAACCCTATTAAACAATTTTCAATAATTTTGTCAAATCTTCAAAATAGGCATCAAGTTGGAAATAATGACGTCTTTTGTGAAATTGATGATTGTAGTGTCATTTAATCATTTTGCAGATGAGTTGACGACGTCATTTTTGAAAATGGTATGGAAATTAAGTTTGTAATCAATGAATGTTTAGTTTGTATCATTTGGGTTTTGGATATAGGCTTGCAGTGTTATTCTATTGTTTTATATAAATTTGGTTTAAATTATGAAAATAAAAAACGGTTTTCGGTTTTTGTTACATAAAAATATACTAGTTAATTTGGTTTAAGTTATATAATACATATACTAAGGCTGATGGGTATGGTGTCACACTTGTCACGGTCCACATCAACGTCACATCATATTTGACACACTGTTTGCCACACTTGCCATTTAGAAGACGTGAGTTGTCACGCTTGCCATTATTTCTTTCTTTTAATTTTTTTGTAAATTAAATTTATTAAGAATAATTAATTTAAACAAATTATTTTAAAACTAAATAATAATTAACTTATACTTTTGGGGTATAATAATTAACCTAAATAGAAGAGATTTATTTAAATTAATAAAGATTATTAAACATTAAATGAAAGGTAATAAATCTAAATATCAATTTTTATAAAGTTAAAGGGTAAATATTATATTTTTTATTTTAAGTTTGGGATATAAGGTGTAGCAAAAGAGAGTTCTCCGAGACCAATATTGAAATTTTAAATTCAAAACTATTTCTCTCTCATCGGTAGATATATGCCGAGTTATAGTGCCGAATTGTGTTTGCCACGGTTACGACGTGGTGTTCGCTGAAGTCACGTCAGCTTTGCCGAGCCTTCTACCGAACCACACCCAAAAACCTAAGTAATCAATACAAATATTAAACTATATATTACACTTATGTGTTATACATACAAATGCTTGACATAACAATTTATTATAATAAAACGAATTTGCAAAAGACCCCTAATATATAAGTCATCATAAATCGAAAAGTCATGACGGCTATTATAAACCAATTGTTCTAAAAACAAACAAAGACATCGCAATCTCCTAATAATGCTTGTTGCCGCACCCCCTCATTCAAAACAAATTTTATAACAACAAATTGTCCCAGTAAATGTCTAGTAGTTAATGCCATTTAGAATTTTGGCAACTTCATCTTGAAATTTCTGAAATTTTCCTTCACATTCAAGCCACACAAAACTGCCTCCCGAAGCAAAATTGTCATATATTTTTAAAGTCATGTTGTCTAGACATAACTAGCCTAGCACCCAACTATGTTGACTTGTTCAACAATTAAAAAAAATATAAATAAAAAATGTATAATAATAATAATAATGATAATAATAATAATATATGAGTGAAATAAGTAACCTCATACAATCAACATCCACCATAGTATTGTAATATTTGGCCAACCAACATAGTCAGACACATAACAACCCTAATCACCATCCAATTGTCCACCGTGCACTTAGTGCACATCTCTCTAACTACATTCGTACCCATGCTACAATATGTTGGGATTAATTTTATAAGATAATACAACAACATTAATAACAATATATATTAATAATAACCGAAACATTCTTATCTTAGCTTCTAACTAGCCACCCTTTATCTTACCGAAATAATAAATTCCATAATTCTTCATCTATCTTTTAAGAATTAAACATATGTATAACCCGGAGGCTTGAAATATCCGTATAAAATAAACTTTAATTATTCTTTACTCGACTGCACATAAGACTCTAATATCTATGTAGTGCGGGGGACAAGTCTAGATGAGGATGAGAGATTGCATACAATCAAACACTTTATAAAGTTAATGAGATTTGGGTAATAAATTTTTTGGTTTCAACTGTTGTGTGTATGTTTTGTTTTTTTTTTATTGCTAGTGTAAGATCGATGGGTTGAAGAGGTGGCGGAAACAGCATGTTAGGAGTGGGGTCCATCATCTCACTTGAAAGTGGATCTCATCATTGTATTATTAGACAAAACAACAAAAATGGTCTCTGTGGTTTCTCATTTTATGTGGTTACGGTCCAAACGTTTAAAAAGTTGCAGATTTGGTCATTTTCAACAAGTTTTAATGTGGTTTTGGTTCCTCATCCGTTAAGTTCCTTAAAATGACAATTTTACCCCTAGTGACCATTTTCATAGTTTTGTCTTTAATTATACTATAAGGACTATTTTTGCATACATTCTTTTTTATTTTAATGAAGTATTATATATTAATAGATATTATTTTTAATATATAATAGTATATATTAATAAATATTTTTTTATTGGATTAATAATTTATTTTAGTTGATTTAAAAAAAAATTTCGGAGTAATTCTTTTTTATTAAATTATTATATATCAATACATATAGTTTTTAATATATAATATTTATATCATAATAAATATTATATTATTGGATTATTAATTTTTTTAGTTAATTTTTGTAATTTTTAATTATTTTTATTGTATTATTAATTTTAATTTATTATTTTCTTCATATACTAAATGTTGTTTTATTGAATTATTAATTTATTTTAGTTAATTATTTTTTTTTTAATTTTTTGTCGAAGTAATTCATTTTTATTGAATTATTATATATCAATACATATAGTTTTTAATATATAATATTTATATTATAATAAATATTATATTGTGGGATTATTACATATTACGAAACCTTATTTTATTGGATTATTAATTTCTTTTAGTTGATTCTTTTTATAATTTCTTTTTGTTGGAGCAATTCTTTTTTATTAGATTATTATATATCAAAAAAATATTATTTTTAATATATAATATTTACATCATAATAAATAATATATTATTGGATTATTAATTTTTGTAATTTGTTTTTTTTTTTGAATGATTAGTTTATTGATATATTACTTTTAATTTATTATTTTTTTAATATAATAAATATTATCTTATTGGATTATTATTTTATTTTGAATGTATACTATTAATTGTTTTTATATTTATTAGTTTCACCAAAAAGACATCGAAATACGTAAAAGTGTCGATTATCATCGTCAAAAATTAGCAGGATCACCTCCAAACACCTTCATCGGAGGTTCAATAGATACCATATCCTATTCCACTCAGCGTTGTTGGTAGCCACCTGCGACAAGCTCTTCATAATCCACTGGAATGCTTCATATCTCACATAATGCGCAACAAATCCCAATAACATTTATAAGTGGTGGTGGTGACCGAGTGATGGTGGTGGTATTTTCCCAGTGCTTTCTCATTATAAGCTATATGAAATAAAAGTGTTTGGCAGCGATCCTAACAATTTCGATGATGAGAGACGACGATTTTGCGTATCCTGTGACTTTGTGGTGGAGCCAATAAAATTAACAAGAACTATTATTATAATCCGATAAAATAATACTTAGTATATGAAGAAAATAATAAATTAAAAGTAATAATCCAACAAAAAATAGTTTAAAAAAAAGAAATTACAAAAATGAACTAAAAGATAATAATAATCCAATAATATAATATTTATTATGATATAAATATTATATATTAAAAACTATATGTATTGATATATAATAATTTAATAAAAAATAATTACTTCGATAATTTAAAAAAAAAGAATTAACTAAAATAAATTAATAATCCAATAAAACAATATTTAGTATATGAAGAAAATAATAAATTAAAAGAAATAAAAGAAATAATCCAATAAAAATAGTTTAAAAAAAAAGAATTAAAAATATTAAAAAAAATAAATTAATAATCCAATAATATAATATTTATTATGATATAAATATTATATATTAAAAACTATATGTATTGATATATAATAACTCAATAAAAAGAATTACTCTAACAAAACAAATTAAAAAAAAAATCAACTATAACAAATTAATAATCCAATAAAACAACATTTATTAATATATAATATTATATATTAAAAATAATATTTATTAATATATAATACTTCAATAAAATAAAAAAGAATGTATGCAAAAATGGTCCTTATGGTATGGTAAAAGACAAAACTGCGAAAATGGTCCCTGAGGGTAAAATTGTCATTTAAAAAAAGTTAACAGCCAACCAGTTAAATTTAACGGATGAGGGGCCAAAACCACAATAAAACTTCTTGAAAATGATCAAATCTGCAACTTTTCAAACGTTTGGATCATAACCACATAAAATAAGAAACCACGGGGACGATTTTTGCAATTTCGTCGTATTATTACAATTATCTGTAAAAATTCATTTTTAACTTCCGGCTTCCTTCCTTTGACACCCATTTTTGTAGAAAATCATCACTTTAACATTTTTTTACTATAGAAACCTACAAATTCTTAATTTTTTTTAGAGTTTTAAACCTTTATATGTTTTTTTTTTTAAAATATAATGGCCCCGTTAACTTTCATTTTGTATCGGCTACTGTTGAAGATCAATGAGGAAAATGAAGGTGGGTAAGGATTTAAACACATGTTAGTTGAAAATGGTGATGGTGTAAGGTGATATAAGAAAATAGAGGGGTCGGGCCGACAAAGATTTTTAGGTGTTGTTTGCTTTTTTGAAATGAAAACATTTGAAGTCTGTGAACCATATCTGTAACCCTTTGCAGTAGAAAAGGTGGACTAAATTGCTGCAACATGTAATAAGAAGTTTGTTTGTTTTTTTAACGTCTGCGGGCTGCTACAATAAACTGAAATTTAAATAAACAGATTTTACCAACTTAAAATAATTTTTCAACACCAAAGTTTTAATAATTATAGTCTTACAACATTGAAATGAAATTCATACAACCAAATTAGTCTTACAATACCAATTTTTGTCTTAATACTAATTTCATTTTAAGTAATTCATTCTATATTTTGCATCAACTGCTCAACAATTTCATCTCGTAACTTAGACACATATTCACGGTTCGCTGCAGTACAATATTTTCCTCAACCAAAGTGTTGTTTAACATATAAGATATGTCACGTATTTATAACAAATATAGAAGTCACTGACTGACACTATTTATCTACACCACATCGAATAAAACCGATTCAAATGTTTCTTATTTGAATTTTCAATTTTAAATGATTGACTTTTAAATCTGATACCACAATAAAATTCGACTAAAAAATATTCTCTCGTTAAAAATAATTCTAAATCAAAAATTTATTTAGTTTTAGTCATATATAAATCGAATATAAAGATCATTGTAATGATATGATTTTTAAATACATTTATACAAAATAATTAACATAATAATTGATAAATAAGAATATATAAAATTGTTAATTTAACAAACAATATGTTCATTTTTTAAAATAAAAATTCCAAGACGATGATTATTTCTTCGGTTAGTTTCAACAGATTTGGTAACTTTAGTTGATTTGGTAACTTTAGTGACTAACTTTATAATTTGTTAATATTTGATTATAGACAATATAACACAAAAAATTATGGAAAAATATCACCGTAACCCAACCAACTATCGGGTTTTGTTTTAAAAGGTCCATTTTTTTTTTTATTTTTTTTTTATTTTTTTTTTTTTGTAGTTTAGAGGCATAAAGTCAATTTTTACCTACTAAAAGGGACCTTGACTTGTAATTGCCGGTTTCCTTCATGTTTTATTTTTTTTCACTAAAAAGAAAATTAAAATTAAAATACACCTCATTCTGTCACTCACGTCCTCACCCACCACAAACTTATGTTCATCTTCAAGAACACCCACCTTCCTTATTCTCAATCATAGACCTTCACATGAATGTTTGTCTCTCCAATATTTCACCTTATTCCAATTAGGTTTCACTCTCTGCTCGGTATCTTTGGTTAGAAGCAGCCCAACAGCCCAACAAGGATGTTTATTTGGTTTCTTCTTCATTTCGATTTCCTTGGTTTGAATATCTTCTTCATTTTGAATTCCATTGTTCTACAAGTTGGAGGGCCTAAGTTTGAGCTACATGTGATTGGTGTGGGAGTTATGTGGAAGATGAACAAAAGTGTAGTGTCACCAACTAAAACCGAAAATCAAAACCTACGTCGACTTGGCGCGTGTTTGTGGATGGGGCAAAATAGTTAACTTGCATAGAAGATGAATACAAGTACATATTTCACTTGTTTTTGTTTTTGTTCGTTGATATTCTTGCTTGGAAAGCATCCAGAATCGTTTTGCCCAAACCTAGAATTGTTTTTGTTCCAGATGTTTGTGTTCTTAATTCCTTACCATCAATTGAAGAAGGGGGTGAGAGACTGTGACATCCCCATTTTCACGGCCAGAAAAGACCAATTTTGTTTATGCTTTATAAAAATCAGAGTACCTATTTTAATAGAAGTGTTGCGGAATTTGTTCCCAGAAAAACATAATAAATACATTATCAAAGGATTTCCAAAGAAATGTATTTTTATCCATTTTAAAACATTTGGGATGTCATTGTCGATATAGAAACATAAGCATAAACAGAACTTACATTCATTTACACTAGTGATCTACACCTCTTTAATCTCTCAGTGTAATGTAACTTCGTATCGTCACCTGTGATTCAAATAAGCTTGAGTGGGTCAGGTTGGGAAACCTGGTGAGTACATAGGGTTTTCAACCCACAATAATATAACTATTATGCTAAACATCAAACAATCAACCCAATTACCCATCCTTATTATCTTCTTTACTCTTAAGGATCTACCCTAAGATTCATCTATTCCTCGTTCCTTCATTCCTAAGGATCATCCTAGGGAATCGACACGAAATCCATTGTTGTCAGGGTTCACTCAACAGGCACTAAGTCGCATAGTCGCCAGGGTTTAGGCACTAAGTTTCATAATCGTCAGGGTTTATACAACATGCACTAAGTCGTATAGTCGCCAGGGTTTAGGCACTAAGTCTCATAGTCGCCAGGGTTTATACAACATGCACTAAGTCGTATAGTCGCCAGGATTTAAGCACTAAGTCTCATAGTCGTCAGGGTCTTTCAGGGTACATCTGGTGAGCACGCAGTTCAAAACATCTGGTGAGCACGCAGTTCAAAACATCTGGGGAACACGCAGTTCAAAACATCTGGTGAACATGTATTTCAAAACATCTGGTGAGAACGTAGTTCAAAACATATGGTGAACACTTAGTTCAAAAGTACCTAGTGAATACGTAGTTCAAAAACACCTACAAGTTACGAGCCTGCTAGTGTTCCACTGGACTGTCTAGAATAGTCCGTGGTCGTCATCTATACTCTGCTAGATGGCTAGATCATCTTAAACATTGAGGCCTCTCATCATTTTATCACACATCAACTATTTCATCTACCCATGTTTTACCTAACATTTTGAGAGATATAAACTACATATACAGTTTAAATCATTTAAAACATGTATAAAATCGTTCATCCTGCATATATGCAAGTATACAGATAATATGCACACACACAACATGTAATTTATATAAAATACTTCATATCTATGTGTAAGATGAAAGTAACTATGCACTCACTTATTAAAGTGATGATTCCAAACTTGGGCAGCGCTTCGCTTTTAACGATTCTATTTTCCTTTGACAAAACCTAGCATTATTATCGCTAAGGTTTAGTCTAATATTCATTGAAACTAATTAATAGTCTAGCTATTATTACTATTATATAAGCGTTAAACAATACTCTTCACCCACTATGTACAGACAGGGGCCAAGCATAAAATACCGGAGGGCAGGACCATTTTGGCATATAGCAATTCTGAAATCCAACAACCCTATGCGGCCCTTTAAACCAGATTCCTCGAACCTCGAGTGGTTAAAAAAATATTATAACAACACTTATATATCTCATAATAATAGCCCAAATAATTATTATAAGGTCCTAACAACATTACTATATTTAAATAAAAGCTATATTAGAAATAGTGTAGGCGTAGCTCACTTACAACGAGTTTTTATTAAAAACCGGGCTCCGCTGGAGCAGAGCTTCTGAGCCGAAAAGCTTTTTTTTTCACGGAGCCTTCGTGCGCTCCGGGGGTTTCTTCTAGCGCTAGGGAAGTTTCCTAGGCTTTAGAGGGGTTTAGGGAGTCTAGAGAGAAGTTAGAGAGAGAAAGAAAGGCTTATGGTGTGAAGAAAATATGAAGAGTTCATCTCTTATTTATAGGGGTTTTCTCGTAGAGTAGGCCCTAAGTTTCGCCCGGATCTTCCGCGTACCAGCTCCGTTTTCTACGTTATTTATATCCACACAATGGTATTTACGACTACTACAAATTTCATTTAGACCTCTTAGGCTAATTCTCATTCTATCCCCGATTTGCAAAACCGTATCGAATTTATCGCGCTCGAAGAGTATGGACTAAGTTTCGTCCATATCTTTCGCATACGAGCTCTATTATCGACGTTCTTTATATCCACGCGTTGGTATTTACGAGTACTACAACTTTCATTTAGATCCCGTCTGCTAATTCTCACTTTATCTCAGATTTACAAAACTGTATCGAATTCGCCGCGCTCGAAGAGTATGGACTAAGTTTCGTCCATATCTTTCGCATACGAGCTCCGTTTTCGGCTGTCTTTTTATCATTGAACTCCTATTAAAGATATCTTCATTTCTCGTTCAGACTTTTTTGGTTAAAAATCGACCGATCTAAAATTCGAATTTCGGGCTGTGCACTGCTATACTAAATCTTAGAAAAATCATAACTTCCTCATATGAAGTCAGATTTGGACGTTCTTTTTATGCACACTCTCGGTTTAACATATACTACGACTTTCGTTTAGATTGTTAAGTCTAGAAAGTATTTTATCGTAAATTCACTTTTTACGATTTCGGGTGTCGTGCCGGTTTTGCCGTAAAACTTCGACGAGTCATAACTTCTTCGTTATAACTCAAATTTCGGCGTTCTTTATATGTACAAAGCCCTTGTAACATATACTATAACTTGGTTAAGATTAATCCTTCTAAATAATTTTCCATGAAAAAGTTATTTTTGATGCTCTTTGTCTATAAATTTACTAGCCCGATTTTGCGGGAGTTACAGAGACACACACAACAACAAGAAATAGCCCTGTTCTTGAATCGAATGGGAAGAGGCCACCTAAACCCATGTATTTCGATTTCTAATTTCTTTTGGGGACTACACATAGGATACATAGGTGGCTGCGAAAAGTTTGATTTATTTTGGGATTGTCCACGAGAGATCATTGTGTTCAGTTCACATTCACGAACAAGGGAGGTGGTAGAGATGATGAGAGATCGAGAGAGAGAGAGAGAGTGATGACATTGGAGGCTGATGGTAAGGCCTTCGGTTGTGATCATTGGCGAAAAATGGTTGTGAATTAGGGCTTTTCATCGGCGCTGACTAGGTGACCATCGATGATGGTTAGGGGTGTAAGTGAGCCGAGCTACTCGCGAGCTACTCGGGATCGACTCGTTAAAAGCTCGACTCGAGATCGAATTAAACGAGCCCGAGCCGAGCTCGAGCCCAAATATGAGGCTCGTTTATTAAACGAGCTCGAGCCGAGCTTCAGCTAGTGGGCTCGCGAGCCTAAATGAGCCTAAACGAGCCTATATATATATATATATATATATATATATATATATGTGTGTGTGTGTGTGTGTGTGTGTGTGTGTGTGTGAGAGAGAGAGAGAGAGAGTGTATATATATATATATATATATATATATATATATATATAGGCTCGTTTAAGCTCGTTTAGGCTCGCGAGCTCACTAAATTGTTCACGAGCCGAGCTCGAGCTTCATTTTAAGGCTCGAATCGAGCTCGAGCTTCTTCAAATTAAATGAGCCGAGCTCGAGCTTGGTTAGGCTCGGGCTCGGCTCGGCTCGTTTACACCCCTAATGATGGTCAACATACTAGCGAGGGAGTAAGGGGGCAACGAAGGAGGCTTTGGCTCTTGCACTTCGGGAGCTGCACTTCTGGAGCGACAATTTAACCGGAGGAAAAGAGCGACATCTTAACTGATGAAGGGGATGCGGCATCTTTTTTGATGATGTGGGTTTGTGATTTAATGACGTGGCTTTTAATCTATGTTGACTATGCTTCTAACTTGTGCTGACTAGATTGTTAGCCGGTAGTAAGTCAAAGATTTCAAAAATAATGACCTCTTAAAATTTGAAAGTGAAGTCTACAATGCAAGGAAAAAAGATAAAGGACCTTTTAAACCTGATAGTTAGTTGGGATACAATGACATTTACCCAAAAAGTATTCATATGAAATTTACCAAATGGTTTGAAATTATGTAAAATATACTTAAATTGTTTATAACATATTTCATAATATTATTAAAATAATAAATATGTTGAGAAAATAAAACAAATATATGTTTAATAATATAACTTAAAGTAAGGTAAGAAAAAATTTGAAGAGAAGAGCCAAATATTGTGTCGCGCAACACACACAACAATTTTAAGTCAAAAGTTAAGAAAAAACAATTATGAAAGACCAAGTGTTGCGCTTGATCTGCGTGACATAACAAGAAGTGTTTTTTAAAAAAAAAACATTTCCTTAGAATTCATATTCACAATCTTGTTTAAAAAATGAAAAGCTTTTATATATATGAAATGCTAAAAAAATATTATACAGCAAAAATAAAGTCTTAAGCTGATAGAGATTTTTTTAAAAAAAATATGGTTTAAATATAAGAAAAAATGAAAAAAAAATACCAGTTATATATATATATATATATATATATATATATATATATATATATATATATATATATATATATATATATATATATATATATATATATATATATATATATATATATATATATATATATATATATATATATAGCAAAAAGAAAGTCTTTTCTGATTTTGGTTACTGTTCTGAAGAAAATTCAATAATCTTGCCAAAATTGAAAATAGAAAAAATACTGTATGGACTAGGTTAAGTTTGAAGGTTTCTTGATTGTACAAGATTTCTTAGTTTATGTTTATTCGCAAGTTAACATTTTCATCCTCTACCTACTATTTATTTTGAGGTTGTGGGGAGAGGCTCATCTTTCTAAAGATACTAATGCTATTTTAGTATTGTTTTTTCCTTAGAACTTAAATCCCACGATCAATATCAATGCAATAGAATAAATTTGTTCTCTAAAATCTAATAAACTCCGGTCAATATATTAGATGCTTATATATTTGATTTTCTCGTGTATATTCACATAGGGATAATGACTTAGGAGGGTAATAACAGTTTCTTGTTTGTTCATTTTAGGTCCCTAACGTATTTTTTGTGCGTATTACACCATTAAAGTTATTATAACTGTTTATAAATAGTCATTTTAACAGGAAGAAACCGATAAAATGAATTATTTCTAAACAATTATAACAGCTTTAACGGTGTAATACACACAAAAAATACGTTAGGGACCTAATATGAACAAACGGGAAACATTATTACCCTCCTAAGTCATTATCCCCATATGAAACTGTAAACACCTATAGTAAATTTTTACTTTTTAAATAAGAAACTTGTAGGTCTTGGGGTTGGTAGTTTGGATGCTTTTAACATCGGCATTCTTTATAAATAGAAGTGGCGGGTTCTTAATGACAAGGGAGCTCTTTGGGTTAAAATTGTCAAATTTCGTCATGTAGAAAGTGGTGGTTTTTCGGACGATTCGAGAATATGAACTGGAGGGGGTGTTTGGCAAAAGATTGTAGGATCCATTAATCATCTCCATGAGAATGATTGTATTCGTTCTAATTCCATGTATAGAGTGGTGGGGGATGAGACTCAAACGAGGCTCTAGAAGGATGTTTGGTGCTTGGATATTTCTTTTAGGGAGTGGTTCGTGAGGCTCTTTGCTTTGACCTTTAATCAAGATGCTCGAGTAAGTGAATAATAGGATTCGGGGGATGAAATTTTCATCGGCGTCGGGGGATTAGAGGAGGGGCTGAATCGATCCAATTTGATTATCTTGTGGAGATATTAAATCCTATTCGCATAGGGGAAATGTCTGATAAGTGGTCTTGGGAGCTTGAATCGTCGGGTATCTTTACTGTTAAATCAACACAAAATTGGGTTAATGATATGACACTTCCTATGGGTAGTATGCCTACTAGGTGGAACCGTTTTGTCCCTATTAAAATTAACATTTTTTTATGGCGTGTGCTTTTGGATCGCATTCCGGTAAGAGCTAAAGTGGTAGAAAGGGGGGTGGTGATAGATTCTATATTGTGTCATGTGTATCATAATTCTCAAGAAAAGTGTGAAGCATTTATTGCTGTAGTTTTCAGTTGTTGATCAGGTTTGGAGTCGGGTTGGGCATTAGCTTCATTTGGACCTTCCTGTGTTTTCATCTATCCGTGATGTGGTTACAAAATCCAATCCGGCCTTAATTTGTTCTTCTCTCTAGCTCCCTGCTAGAGGTTTTGTTTTACTAGAGGTCAACCAGATGATGTGGTTAAAAAATTCAATCCAATCCAATCCAAACTTTTTCTACTTTTTATTCTTTTCAATTCCAACAATTTTATATGAAATACACATATAAAAATAAATACTAAAAATCTTAAAAATATATATTCAAAATAATAAATACTAAAAATCTTAGGAGGGTAATAACGTTTCCTGTTTGTCCATTTTAGGTCCCTACGGATTTTTTGTGCGTATTACACCATTAAGGTTATTCTAAGACTGGAAGGAGTGGGAGGGATGGTTCCCTCACTTTTGGTGGGCCATACCCTTCTTTCCCTCACTCTCCTTTCCCTCACCTAAAAGCCAATGAGTGGGTGAAAAGCCCTTCCCTCACCTTTTTTTTTTAAATAAATAAAATTAATTTTTTTTGTTATGAATTATAATTTTTAAATTAATATTAGACATAAAACTTAATTAAAAATCAAAAGCATTTCATTAATTAAAATAAAACTTACATTAAACCTAAAATATAAAAAAGTAGAAAATTAAAAAAAAAAACACATAAACTAAAAATCAAACAAACCACCAACGACCTGCGGAAAATATTTTTTCAGAATTTTTTCCCTCTTCTTCATTATGAGTTCGAGAGCCGGTCCCGAAAGATGATCGACGTTTTCCATCAAAAACTTCATCTCTTCCATTTCTTGTCTCTCCGCCCGCTCATTTTTCCTTGTTTCTTCTTTTTCTTTGTCGAAAGTCAAACGTTCGGAGAAATTAAGATTATATCGATCAAACGACGATGTTATCTTCCGCATTTCCTCAATGTCCACGTTGAAATCAGATGCACTCGAAGAAGTCCCTTTTCCCTTTCTCTTCGCTTTGTCCCTACCCATTGGGCGGACAATTTCTTCTAGCTCGAGTTCGTCGTCCTGATTTAAATCTACACCGACCCGAGCATCGGAGGAGGTTGTGTAACCACTAGAGCCCGTTTTCATTCGCTTTGATTGTTGGACTCCAAAAATAAAATCCCGCTCGTATGTTATCCACCTAGGACTTCAGACCAATAACTTCCAACAATCGTGCCACTTGAATGGTTTTTCGATTTCCTCAAGGTAAAACTGTAACGCTTCTTGAAGTATTTCTTCGTCGCCTTGGCCGCTTTTCTGTTAGGTTTTTAGGTTTTTGTACAACCCGTTAATTTTTGAAACCCCCTTGCTATTTCTCGAAACTTTGAGTTAAGTTGATGTTTAGTACGATAGTCGTCACATTTTCCTAGCTCCTCTCGAAATCGTTCTAAAATGCGAAACCAAAAATGTTCTCCCGGTTGTGCGTTTCCCTAAATCGAATCTTCAGAAATATCAACCTAAACTTTGACCAAAACTAGCTCTTCGTGTGGAACCCATAGTGTCGGCTTTTGTCTTCTCGGTTGTGTGACACCCTCACGCACTTGTTTTTTCCCTTTACGTCTTTGTGGTGGTGGTGTTGGTTGAGTTTCGGGAACCATGTCTTCTTCTTCCGCGTCATCCAATTCATCGACAAGTTGGTGGTGGTGTTGGGTTTGGGTTTGAGTTTCAGTTTGAGTTTGGGGTTGAGGTTGATTTGACGATTGTTGATCCGGAAACACAACAAAGTTTGAAAACATTTGCGACGGA
The DNA here is from genome assembly GCF_002870075.4 of Lactuca sativa. Classification (NCBI taxonomy): domain Eukaryota; kingdom Viridiplantae; phylum Streptophyta; class Magnoliopsida; order Asterales; family Asteraceae; genus Lactuca; species Lactuca sativa. Next base: position 319,521,689 of record NC_056627.2, on the reverse strand, counting down.
ACATTTGGAACTTGCATCGGGTAATATTGGCCAACATTTTGGTATTGGAATTGTAGTGACGATTGAATGGGAGAATCGAGTTGGAGGCGGTAAACTCCTTGCTGGGATGAATCGATAACAAAAATGCTGCGATGAGGGATGTTTATACTCGAACCATGACTTTTTTTCCATCGATCGGAACTTGGGGTTTCTTTGTCGAGATTCATTTTTTTTGGTTGATATGAAGTAGAGAGTATAGAGAATATTTGATATGTTTAAAAGTTATGTGTATGTATTTATAGTAGTTGTAAAAGGATTAAAAAAAATTTAAATAAAAAGTAGCCGTTAACAGCCATAGGAAAAAAAAATAAAAAAAAATCACTTTTCTACCGTTATACAACGGTATTTTTTCAAAAAAAAAAAAGTAAATGGGCCAATCACAGCAGGAGAGAGAGAGCCGGAGAGGCTCCCTCTCCGTTTCCCGCACCCACCTTACCCCCGCCGACGATGCGGTGTTCCGCCGGGCGGGAAGGATCCCGTGGCCTTTCCCCGCATCCGCTCCGTCCGGCCTAACCGTTTACAAATAGTCATTTTAACAGGAAAAAATCGGTAAAAAAGATTATTTCTAAATGGTTATAACAACCTTAATGGTGTAATACAAAAAAAAAAAAAAAAAATACGTTAGGGACCTAATATAGACAAACAAAAAACGTTATTACCTTCCTAAATCATTATCTTTATCTACATATGTCTCAACGATTATCAACAGGAATCAATCGCCAAAAAATAAAAAAATCTATACATCAATTGTTGACGTTTTTTTTTTTTTTTTTTAATCGTCGATATGTGTATATATTTAATCTACCCTAATAAATGAAAATGTTATTGCCACTTGTCATTCTCTCATTTATTTGGACACATGTCATTTTGTCATAATTTTGAAATATATTTATTTTCCACTTGTCAATTACTTCATTATTCATTTCCACTATATCATTAATTTAGTTTCCATAAATTAAACCTACTATAATAACTATTAATTTCAAATTTGAAATTTCAATTTCAATTTTAAATAAATTTACACTTTAAACATTTGTATTTAACATTTTATTATAATAACTCGTTTAGTATACGGGTCTAACAATTAAACACATAATTTTAATTAATTTATTTTTTGCACGTTTTTTTTCTTCATAATTTTCACTTATTTCATATTTCAAATTCAAAATAAACTTTTCATCTAATCGCTCCTATTTAACATTATGTTTTAATTAACCCGTATAATATACGGGTTTCAACTAGCATTTTAAATTTTGTAATTATCCGTTTGCCCCTTTTCATTTTTTCCCCTTCTTGTTCAATTTTCCATTTCCCAAATCCCAACCCTCAATTTCTTTTGAACAAAGATGACATCTATATTTTTTGTTACATTACATGGTTCAACATTGGCTCCAATAGTTGACTTTATTCGGTGAGGTCAGCAGGGACGATTGAGCAGCTTCATATATAAATGTTGGTGGTCAATGTTCAAAGTTCAATGCTCAATGCACCATATCTGCTTTTTCTCCTCAAAGGAAACATCTCTCTCCCTCTCTCCTTTGTTGAATCCAATTTCGTTTCCACCAAACCAGTTACTCTTTGCAGTGCTGCACATACTTCATTTGATTCGACTACTGATACTGTCTCTCTGTGAATGGTGTGCATCCACAGCTTCAACACCGTGTTCCACACACTTAATTGTGTCCAGAGCTTTTAAATCCAACATCCATTTTTATCCAGTTGATGTGAATGGATCCAGGACCTGGTAGATTTGGTAGTTTGGCGGATGGAAATGGATTTCAATTCGGGAATCAAAGTGTTACCGTATTACCTGATGAAAAAGCCCTAGATACTCGCTCCCGGTTCGACAATACGTTTTCGATCTATAATCCCGTCAATGACGTGAATGCGTACCAGAATCAACTCAATTTCAGAGGTATACAATTTGATCCTCCAACCAATTCCTCGTCGCCAGTTGTCACTTCGAGTCTGGATGACGAGCTTCATGAAGATTGCGATCTGTCGGATGCGATCTTGGGATATATCAGTCAGGTGCTTATGGAAGAAGATATGGAGGACAAGTCTTGTCTACTTTACGAGTCTTTAGATCTTCAAGCTGCGGAGAAGTCCTTCTATGATGTCCTTGTCGAGAAGTACCCTCCATCACCATCCTTATCCTATGATGAAGGTTTGTTTTCTGTTGACCAGTATATACAGAGCCCCCATGATAGTCCTTTATCACATCATAACAATACATATGTTGGTAAATTCACTAATGGTAGTATTGATTACTTACATGATGACTCAAATCTACGAAATATTGGTGATCGTAATGTACCATGTACATCAGTAAGTTCATCAAACAGTGGAAATAACATAATCGATGTAGATTCTCATCCAACCACTTTTCAGGTCTCTGAGATTTGTGATGAGAATCAAATGACAATGACGATGAACTTTAACAAGGGTGTAGAAGAAGCCAATAAGTTTCTTCCTAGTAACAACAGACTGTTAGCTGATTTCAATGGAGGTGGTGCATATGCATTTTTGCCCAAATCTCAGGATACTGAAAGTGATGAACTGAGAACCATTCCAACAAGGGTGAGGAAAATCCCTTCTGATATAGGGACCGAAGAAAGGAGTATCAAGCAGGCTGCAATCTACGGAGATTATACTGTAAGAACCAAAGAGATTGACTTAATGCTCCTAGATTCCATGGGAGAAGGTGATGTAGCTTTACGCATGTTTCGCAACACCCTGCAAAACGAAACAAACAAAGACAAACTCAAAGACAAAGAACCAAAATGTCTAACAAGAAGCCGAAGGAAAGGTGTTCGTAAGAAACAAAACAAAAAGGAAGTGATCGATTTAAGAAGCCTATTAGTGACATGTGCACAAGCTGTTGCTGCAGATGACAGAAGGAATGCAAGTGAGCTTCTGAAACAAATCAAACAACACGCTTCACCTTTTGGCGATGGGAATCAAAGGTTAGCTCATTGTTTCGCTAATGGTCTTGAAGCACGCTTAGCTGGCACTGGTAGCCAAATTCATAGAGGTCTAGTCAGCAAGAAAACATCTGCTGGTGATTACATTAAAGCATACCATCTCTACGTTGCGTCTTCCCCTTTTAGAAAGATTTCAAATTATGCATCAAACAGGACAATTCAAGATATGGCTCTAAACGCAACAAGGGTGCACATCATTGATTTCGGAATCCTGTATGGATTCCAATGGCCCACTTTCATCCAACGTATTTCACAGAGACCCGGTGGGCCCCCAAGTGTGAGATTAACCGGAATTGAATTTCCACAACCGGGATTCCGTCCCGCAGAAACAATCGAAGAGACCGGCGCTAGGTTAAAAGAGTACGCTAATCACTTCAAAGTTCCATTCGAGTATACTCCAATTGCAAAACGATGGGAGTGTGTGAATGTTGAGGATTTAAAAATCGAAAAAGGTGAGTTTTTAGTGGTGAATTGTATGTATCGATCGAAGAATTTGCTCGATGAAACTGTTGGAGTGGATAGTGCTAGAAACGTGGTTTTGAATCTGGTAAAGAAGATAAATCCGAATGCGTTTATCCATGGGATTTTAAACGGGTCATATAACGCCCCGTTTTTTGTGACCCGATTTAGGGAAGCGCTTTTCCATTTCTCGGCTTTGTTTGATATGCTTGAAACGAATGTGCCACGTGAGCGACCTGAAAGGAAGCTTCTAGAAGGGGAGTTGTTCGGAAAAGAAATTATGAATGTTGTCGCGTGTGAAGGGTGGGAGAGAATTGAAAGACCCGAAACGTATAAACAGTGGCATGTTCGTAATTTGAGAGCAGGGTTTGTTTCTGTTCCTTTTTCACGAGCGATTATGAAATTGGCAAGAGAGAAAGTGGGATTGTATCATAAGGATTTCTTGATAGATTTTGATAATGATTGGCTTTTACAGGGATGGAAAGGTCGAATCATTTATGCCATTTCTTGTTGGAAATCCGCGTGAAAAAGAAATACCAAAGATTTCAACTACTACATCTGATCTGACTCACAGTTTAGGAGCTAGTAAAACAATTTTTGCTTCTACATGGAAGTTTTTTTGGCTGTTTTTTAGGTTGTGAATTGTGATGTGTTTTGCATATAGTAATTTCTAGTGTGAATCATGATTCATTTGTTGATCTTTGTGTGCTAGATTTGTGGGATTTGGATGGAATTGGAATTCAAATTCAGTTCCACGCCTTGTTTGCAAATGAGTATGGAATTTATGTAATCTTTTGACAGATGGATTTCATCATTTCGTCTTAAAATACTTAAATAATACGGAGTAAATATCTTTTTAACCTTAACAAATTCCATTCCATTATTTCCATTCACTTACTTTATGATTCCAAATCCTTTAAATTCAAATTATCGACAAATTCTAATTTTTCTGTCAAAACATTAACAAGCAAAACGTCCCTTGGCGTTTTTATTATTAATAAACACCGCTCCAACATCTAGTTAACTAATAAAAGCAACAGAAAGTATTTTACTAGAACCAACGGAATAAACAAACATAAAGGAGGTTTATTTGTGTCTTCTAACAAATCGTAAAGTAGTAATGTTATAAACTCCTAGATCTTAATTATTCACTTTTAAGTAGATCTCATGGATTAATTAAGCCAAAATTATCAGATGTCATGCTTATGAAAAAAATTTATATATATAAATTATTTTGGTTCGTTCCAAGAATTGGATTCCACATTTGATTTCCTCAACAAAGTTGATTAATAAAGATAATAAATCTACAATAAGGAGAAAAATATTGGGAGTGGTATTGCTGGTGGCCTGGTGGGCAAAAACTTTGGGTAACCTATCGGACGATAAAACATTAAAACGTATCAAAGTGTTGTATAAAAAAATCTTAAAAGTATGTTATTTTTTCAATGAATTGGAGATAAAAGTCATTTTTCTCGTTATTGAAAGAATGAATCAAGAAGATTCATTCTATACAAGATTCTCTACTTCTACTCTTCTTCTAACACATACAACAACTTAGTTTACCAAACTTCAAAATATTTACATAACCAACCCTGAACTATATACAACTATACATTTTTGTCATAAAAGCAAATATATTCCAATACCCCCCTCAAGTTGGAGGATGATCAGTCATACCCAACTTGAAAACGTCATTATGGTCTAACCATTTAAGACTTTGGTGAAAACATCAGCAGGTTGTTGTTTAGCAGGAATGTGGAACAATATAATCAATCCTCCTTGAAGCTTTTCACGCACAAAATGACAATCAAGTTCGATATGTTTTGTGCGTTCATGGAAGATTGGATTCTTTGCAATATATATTGCCGCCATGTTATCACAATGTAAAGGAATAGGGGTAATTTCGAGAATTTCAAATTTTGTAAGCAATCGACTTAACCAAGCAAGTTCAGAGCATACCCTTCTCATGGAACGATATTTTGCTTCAGCAGAAGATAAAGAAACAGTTGCTTATTTCTTTGACTTCTAGGAAATAGAACTACCTCCCATGGTTATATAATAACCACTAACAGAACGCCGGGTAGTTGGGCAGGCTGCCCAATCGGAATCGCAAAAAGCCTCCAGCTGATAACTTGGTTTATTATTCAAAAGTAAACCTTTGTAGATTGTATCTTGTAAATAAAACAATACATGTTTTGCTGCATCAAAGTGCCTTTGACAAGGAGAACAATTGAATTGACTCAGAAATTGCACAGTGAATGCAATATCTGGACGTGTATGCAATAAGAAATTAAGTTTGCCTGTTAACTGTCGATATGATGTGGCATCTACGAGAGGATCATCATTAGTATAGAGGGATTTAAGCTTGCTTGGAAGTGGAGAGGTAATTTGGGATGATAATGAAACAGAATATTCATCAAGTAATTCCTTTATGTACTTATGCTGATGGGATATAATGGTTACATCATCAGTCCTGGTATGAGCGGCGGAGGCTTAAGGGGAACTCCTGGGTTCTAGCACTACCGTCGCTGGGAGAAGAGTGGTAGCAGAAGGATACGGGTGTAGTGGCATGGGTTGTTTGACCATTAGATGTTCCAAGAGAATTGTAATTTTCGCATGGGTCGTGTTTGATTAGAGTTCAGTGGTTCTCCGATGATTCGTCAGCCAGAGTAAAGGTTAAGGTTTGTAGTGGCCAGCATGGGAGCTTAAGGAGATGGTATAGTAGCATGAGAAGTGGATTGAGGTATCGGTCTGGACCAGAATTCAAGAGTACTCTTCAAGGTTTCAGAGAACGGGCGATCTTAGGGTTTGACAGGTAATTGATCGCTAGCATGGGTGAGCACAGGTTGTCAATAGTGGACTATTTGGAAGTAAGAAGGATTTAGAATCCTTCAACTAAGCGTGTCGCGAAGACTTAGTAGAATCTAAGTGGGGGAGAATCGAACGGATATTCAGGAGTAGAAATAGGTGTGAAACTTGGAGGAGTTTCACATCCCCGCCAGGGAGGGAGGCGGTCGAGTGCCCGTCTTGATGGAGGATTAGGTGAGTTGGGAGTTTGGAAAATGTTTCGACATTTGGTTCACACTTTCCCTTGGCATCGGAGAGCAGACTTCAGGAAACAGGTTAGAGGTCCAATTAGGCCTCGAGTTCAGTTGAGTGTTAGGTCGAGTGCGTGTCGACTTGGGATAGGTACATATGGGTTGGTGGTAGGGGTAAGGTTGGAAGATAGTGCTAGAGTGATGTAAGCCTGCGGGTGTAGCCGTGGCATTCACAGGGTTGATAGATAGTGATAGAAGTGTTGTAAGTCTGTGGGTGTAGTCGTAGCATTTACAAGGTACTCAGATAGTGTTGGAAGTGTTGTAAGTCTACGGGTGTAGCCGTAGCATTCACAAGGTTCTCAGATAGCATTGGAAGTGTTGTAAGACTGCGAGTGTAGTTGTAGCATTCACAAGGTTTCCAGATAGTGTTTGAAGTTTTGTAAGTCTGCGGGCGTAGCCGTAACATTCACAAGGTTGTCAGATAGCGTTAAAGTGTTGTAAGCCTGCAGGGGTAGCCATAGTTTTCACTAGGTTAATAGATAGTATTGGAGTGATGTTAGATCATGAAAAGAAGTAGCACCCACCATTCCTGGTGCAGCAGTGAGGACATGGAAATACACGAATTAGGTTACAGAAATTACCCAAATGGGTTAGATCTGGTTGAGCCAGTGATAAGACCGTGGGAACATCATGGCGGTTATGGGAACAAGGAAGCAATGGACCACATGAGGTCAGGTTGGGATATAAAGCTATCTTTAGTCATGTAGCAATCACTTTCAGTCTTGGAGTTGGTGACGTCGGGATTCAACATATGGATTCGATCGGTTGGATCGCGAGGTCGTTAGATCCATAGTGGCAAGATAACGGATGGAAACTACTGTCAGATGAGGATTTCGTTCAGAAGTCGTGAAGCGCGACTGTGTGGGAGCCTTTGGCTCAGTGACCAGGTAGGAACTTGGTATTTTAGATGTTTGACAGACGAATTGAGACCAGGAAGGTCTCAGTGGGGTTTGGAAAGCAGCCGGGAGGTATTTCAGTGTTTCAGGCAGTTCAGTGTTTTAGGCAGTTTAGTGTTTCAAGCAGATCAGCGTTTCGGGCAGTTCCAGTGTATCGGACAGTATTGGTGTTTTTAGAATTTCATGAACGGAAGGAGTAACCGATCGATTGGGAAGCGATAAGTCACTCATCATGGGATTAAATGATATCTGAGTAGTTGATTTGACTCTATTGCACAACTCTCGTATGCGTCTAACCGTTGTGTAACACCCTGTTCTGAAAATATACGTTTATGGGTTGCAAAGGCCAAGGCTAGGGGCGTTTCGGTCTTTTATGGGTTTTGAGTTTTTATTCGAGAGGTTTTGGGCCGGGGTGTGTCATTAGAAGCGTAGGTCTTCTCACTACCTTTTTGTGGATATAAAGTTCGTCGGAAACGGACTTGGAACAAAGGAGTTATGACACTTTGAGTTATTGATAGAAATGGCCCCTAATGGAAATAAATGGCAAGAAGAACCATGCATGCAAGGTGGCAAACACACGAGTACGCCCAACGTAAGGCTGGGGTATGCCCAGCGTATAAGGGTAAAAGATCGCATGTGCCTTTTGGCGTACGCCTAATGACAAAGTTATAAATTTTTAATGGACTTTAACAGTCTAAGTCTGTTAAAATATAACTTTAAAAATAAAGATAAAATTAGCCGACAGAGTCTAAACAAAAGTTTTAGATCTCGTCGATACCTATGTGTGAATATAAAGAACGTCAAAAATGGAGCTTGTATGCGAAAGTTACGGATTTTAGAAGATAGTTAGTTTTTCTATTAAGTTCCGGAGGTGACACATGGCACCATCAAAACAACACCTTCTTCCCCAAGGCTTCGCACACGATCGCGACACCTGGCACTTCAACACTCCGTGTTGAGCCAGTAACACTCTGTGTTGCACTAATTCACAACCTATAAATAGAGGCGCAAATCACTCCATTTCTCACACTATTCTAACCCATTCTCTCCCAACACCCCCAAACCCTCAAGGCTTTTTCCTAGCACCTCCTAGGTGTTAGTAACGAGTCCCAGAGCGCTAGAAGGGCCCAAGAAGAAGATCTTTCGGGTCAGAAGTTCTGTCTGTGCAAAACCCAATTCCTCGCCAAACCCCCTTGTTTCCTCAAAGGAAAAGACAATTGTTAGAAGCGAAGTGCAGACCGAATTTTGAGTCGCCACTTTAACAAGTGAGTGCATAGTTACTTTCATCTTACACATAGATATAAAGTATTTAATATTAATACATGTTATAAATGCTTATTATTTGTGTTCATGATATCTATGCTAGATGAATGATTTATACATGTTTACGTGATTTAAGCTGTATATGTAACTTTATACTTATAAATATATATATTGGTAGCGACAGGTGATGAGAGATAGGTGACGATAACAAGGTGATGATAGATATACGATGATGAATAGGTGATGCGAGATAAGAGATGATTAGGTGATGCCATAACCTTGACTTGCGATGTTGTGATGTTGCAATGTAGTCATATACCAGAGTATAGATGATGACCGCCGGCTAATCTAAGCAACATGTGGAAACACCGACAGGCTCATAACCTGTAGGTGATGAGTTACGACTTCAGACGATATGGTAACTACGTATTCATGCGATGATACTCTAACCTTATTGGACACGTATTGGGGGAGTAATCCCCAAATCAGTACTCTCTATGTGATGTAGGCAATGATCCTTAGGAACAAACATATAAGGAAATGCGATGTAAGGAGATGAGAGGTAAATACGATGTAGGAGATGACCCTTAGGATAAATCTTTAGGGAAGATTAAATGAAGAAAATGGGGATGTGTAATCGGGTTAATTGTTTGACATGAAATATGTGAAGAAACAAATTAACTATGTTATTTTTTGGGTTGAAAATCCTATGTATTCACCAGGGTTCCCAACCTGACCCACTCAGTTTATTGTATCATAGGCGACTATATGAAAGATACATTATGCTAAGAGATTTAAGGAGTATTAGGCCATTAGTTTAATTACTGTCAAGCTTGTAATATTTCGTTATGCTTATATTTCTGTATTGATGATAACATCCCAACGTTTTAATATAAATAAAAATACATTTATTCGGAAATGATTTGATAACATCTTTATCATGTTTTTGATGGGTTTTGGCTATAAGAACATCCTATGTGCTCATACAAACCCTAATGCTTGGATATAGGTTTCTCTATTGTACATGCATTCATCCAAGACTTTAAACCCTAGATCTAGCATGTAATAATCGATATTAACATAAGAATAGGGTTTAGATCTTACCTTTGATTTTTATGTAGCAATAAAAATATCAAATCCTCCTACTAATGGCTTCAGAAAGCTTAGAGTCACAAGTGTCACTCCTCTAATGGCTCACAAACACCAAGAGCAAGAGGATAAAGAAGGAGAAGAGGAGAGACACCCAAAGACGGCTGGAAACCCTAAGGAATTTGTTAGCCACGTTTTTGGTGCCCTAGGGGTCCTTAAATAGTGTGGCTATTAGGGTTATCTAACAAGGAAACCCTAATTTGACTGCTTAGGCCCTAAGCAGCCCATGGACTCCCTCCTTAGAGGCCTTGGACGATTTCTAATGGGTTTCCCCATAGAATTCGTCCACTCCATCCTCTATGGAGTCCATTAGCCCAATATTTAACTATCACACAATTGACAGTTCTAGTCCCCTTTATTTAATTAATGTCTTTTAGCCACAAAATTAATTCTTATTAATTGTTGACTAATATTAATTAAATTGTATGATTTCTTCTTTAATATATTATTCTCATAATATATTAATAAATCATAATTAATCCTCTCTCTCCATAATTCATCCTATCAAGTTGCTTTGGTGAAGGCAACCCAAAATGACCATGCACCATCGAGTCAAGTACATACCAAAATAGTTATGGACCTAGACACTAATCCAACAGTTTTCTAGGAACAAATTCTGCAATACTATTTTTCAAATGAGATACTCTAATTTTTAAATAAGCATAAACAAATTGGTCTTTTATGGCCGTGAAATTGGAAATGTTACAAATATGGTAGTGTTCTTTTGAAATATAGTACCCCTATCATTTGTTGGGTTTGACACCGTAGCAATAACATCATACTACCAAAAATAAAAAGTTAGTATCATGGACAAGATTTCTATGTGTTTCAGACTTGTTTTTGTTTTTTTTTATGTTCCATATTTGTTCTTCATGTTCCTGACACGTTGATCGCATTTTGAACATGAATTCGTGCCCATACACAATATCTAGCTCTATATAAGTTCTAATTGTTCCTAATAAAAATACTTGTACAAAAGAAGGCCTAAATAACAACTACTACTTCAAACGAAATATTTCATATACATTCTTATGTTTAACTACATTTAAATCAATAATATGCTTAAATAACATATTGTAGAGAAACTTACCCACAAAATTGTTAGCTTTTCACCATTAGAAGACATTTTTAATATATATATATATATATATATATATATATATATATATATATATATATATATATATATATTGAAAAGTTTGAAATAGAGGATAAATGAAATCCGAAATAATATATATATATATATATATATATATATATATATATATATATATATATATATATATATATATATATATATACTTTGAAATGTTTGAAATAGAGGATAAATGAAATCCGAAATAGGATTCTGAACTAAGTTCTCCAAAAATACTATATATAGGGGACCACAGTAATGAGTTAGGTTCACCATGTGGGTGACCCAACCAAAACGGATCTATAATATCTCATTATGGAGTTGGTGGTTATTTTGCAAAACAAATGTTTTCAAGTTGTTTCCTTTAAATTTACATCAAATTATGTTTAGTTTTAACAATATCTGTAAAATCTTCCATTATAATCGTGTTAGTGAATAACTCTTAATTATATATTTATATTGCCAAAAAATATAAAGTTACAAAAACAACTTAATTTCTTAATGACTTAGCCAAAAATAACCATCAAAACAGAGATGACACTAACACACATCACCTCCTTGTTTGACATGGTTTCTTGTTTGCGGTTTCGTCAAATGGGTTGCACTTTCGTGGCCCATTAGTCCAATATAATTAAACCCTAAATTTTTTTTTACCTCATTTTTCACACTCAATGATACAATAATTATGTGTCTTGATAGCTGAAAAAGACGTTCCATAAAACAATGTTTCAAGTAATCTTATATATAGTATTTTTTATCATATAAGCTGAAATTTAGAAATAATTTGTATAAGATTTGCATGGGAATCAGAAAAAAAAAAGATGAATGAAACCGTCATCTCCGATGGTACAAGTCTTTAATTCGTAGAACATGCATCAACTACTTGTACATGCACATACAACTTAAGAGAAAACCCCAAACCACTTAAGAGGAAACCCCACACCACTTGAGAGAAAAACACAAATGACTATATAACATCGCGATTTCGTATCCTCGAAAATGTGCAAAATGTTTTTTTAATTTTCCTAATTTTTTATAAATAACATGAAATCGAAAGTGAGATGATGATTTTGTAGACGAGTTGACGAAACCGCATGCATGCGTATATGGTTTCCTTGGCTATTTTTGGCAACCCTATTTTTTTTTTTTTTACAATTTTTTACTAAATTACTAAAAAATTAGACTATCTATGTAAATTTCTTTAAAAAAAATCATTTATCAAGGTTGGTTGAGTAAAGTGGAAACCATAAATAAACATTAAAGTTTGGTCAAATGTGGGTGGCACTTCAATACTTCAACTAATTGGTCCTTTTTTTTTAATTAATTTATTTTTTGTTGCTAAAAAAGGCTGCTAGGGATCAAAAACCACGGGCGACGATTGCACCATTTGGTGTAGTGTTAGTGGGGTAGTAGGTACGGTGAGTGACATACATATATTATAGTTCCTCCAAAACCCCCCATCATTGACCCTTTGGATTCATCATCTACTCTATTTCTGGCTTCTTTCCTCCCCACTTCATTCCCACACCCTCTGGTATGTTACGTCCTTCTTCCACCTGTTCTGATTCTTCGCAGATCTGTTTCAAAACTTATTATTGTTTTTGTTTACTTTCAGGTTGTGGATCACTAACTGGTGGAGAAATTTGAGGTAATGCTACTCCTCTATGGTTTCTGTCGGATTATTTGATAACTGGATTTGATGTATCAACGCTTAAGAAAGTTGATTTTGATTCAGAAGTTGTTACGAAAAAGCGTCATGATCTATGTGCACATTTAGGATATTAATTCGGAATCAAAGCAGTTTTCTGCATCCTCACCTTTAGTATTCCAACTAATTACATTCTTCTATTCGGAGGTGAATGGTTTAGGGAATCGACACGATTTCTGATTTCCTTTTACGCGATAACTGATGTGTCTTCTTCCAAAATGTGGATTTGATTTCGTAAATTACTAATAGTTTAACACTTGAGTTTACATCTTTATGAAATATACATGCATATAAAGTTTTCACACGATTATGTATCTGAAATCTCTGCATTTCATTTGTTAAGTTAGAGTACAGAATCTGCATAAATTTGATCTGGTAGAAAGAAGGTTCGGATCCAAGGGTAATAAGTGGTTTGCATGGTGTGTTTGTGACATAAAATTGATTTGTTGTCATGTTATCATTCAAAGAAACTTGTAAAAATAAATTGCAAAACAAAAAGCACATTGTTCTTGTGGAGAAGTAATGATAGATAATATGCTTTTGGTTTCATCAACGAAACTTGAAAATCTGAAGATGCTACAAGTAGCATCTATTTATCATCCCAACAACCTATTTTTTTATACTGATATATTTTTTAAAATTGATCCCCCATTAGGTTCTTTGCCTAATTGCTGAGCAATGGAGTTCTTGCAAGCGCCTGAGATCCAAATTGGCATTGGTTTTGCTGTTGTCATTGTTACCCTTGTTGCTTTCATCCTTTTCTCCTCCAAGAAAACCAAAGGTTCATCATACTCCATAAACTCACTTTATTTTATTATTTTTATTCCAAGTTCCATTTTGTCTCATGGGTTCCATCTGGTTTATCTGAAAGACTAAATCATAAGTTTATGTGTTGTTGTGAACAAACAGGGTCCATAGATCCTGAAAATTTTAAGCAATTCAAGCTTGTTAAGCGCACACAACTTAGCCATAATGTGGCCAAGTTCAGATTTGCTCTTCCTACACCTACTTCAGTCTTGGGACTTCCTATTGGACAGCATATTAGTTGCAGGTATTGATAGCAAACTGGTTTCTCCATTTCAATCTTGGCTGAATGCAAGAAACACAATTTACTTTTGTTTATTTGTGTTTTATAACTTTCATTTCTTTCTGTTACAGAATTATGCTTTCAGTTCTTTTTTTTTTTAAGGGATTTTGTTTTTAAAATCTACCCAAATCTATCAGTGTAGAGTTTTCATAGTACAATGCTGAAAAAGAAAGAACAATAGTAGGATGCTATAATAAACAAATCAATGAAAGTAAATTGCTTTTTCTGCTATTAAACATTTAAATTTTGATCTCAAAATGCATATACATAAAGGAATGTTTCTTTTTTTTCCTAATCAATTTGCTTGTTTTGTATTTGATCCTTTAGGGGTACAGATGGACAAGGTGAAGAGGTTATTAAACCATACACTCCAACCACTTTGGATTCTGATGTTGGATATTTTGAGCTTGTTATTAAGGTACATAATATATTATACAAATTTGTTTACACTTATCATTTACGTTATATATGCATTTTGTGTTTTCATATAAATCATCATATTGTGATGTGTAAATGTAGATGTATCCACAAGGTAGGATGTCCCATCACTTCAGAGAGATGCGTGAAGGTGACTATATGGCTGTAAAGGGACCTAAGGTAAATCAAGTCATTTATACTTTTTCTATGTCTTTCTATTTTTTTCTTTTCTATAAATTTATGTTTAATGATGAATTGAAACTAATCTAATTTGTAAGTTCATGTATTTATTTATTTTGGGCTTGAGCTTTAAAATATTGTAAATTACATTTTACAGGGGCGTTTTAGGTATCAACCAGGTCAGGTTAGAGCATTCGGAATGATTGCTGGTGGATCTGGCATCACTCCAATGTTTCAGGTGTTTATATATTTATTTATTTTAAACCTTATCAAGTCCTTTATTTAAAACAAAAATTATATTTTGTGTTGATAATGTTAGGTTGCTAGGGCTGTTCTTGAAAACCCTTCAGACAAGACAAAAGTGTATCTCATCTATGCTAATGTCACATCTGATGACATCCTTCTTAAGGCAAGTAATTATATATATACATAGTTTTAGTTTCTTATATTTAAATAATTTGATGATGGATTAATTACCACTTACAGGAAGAACTGGAGGGACTTACTTCTAATTACCCTGACCGCTTCAAAGTTTACTATGTATTGAATCAGGTAGGTATTCTTTTAATTAGTAACAAAACTAAAAAAAATCTATAATAAAGAAATGAATGAATCTTTCATTTTTGGGTTTATTATAAAATTATAAATTAAAAGTAAGGGCCTGGTTGGTTTTGTACATGTGTAGCCACCAGAGGGATGGACAGGTGGCGTTGGGTTTGTATCAAAGGAAATGATCCAAGACCATTTACCTGCACCTGCATCTGATATCAAGGTATCCTATTCTATTCCTTTCATTCAAATATTTATTCAACAGTGGTTAAAAAATAAAAAACCAAAAACTAAATAAAATCATATTTTGTGTATGAACAGATTTTACGGTGTGGGCCACCACCAATGAACAAGGCGATGGCTAGTCATCTTGAAGCTTTGGGATATGAATCAGATATGCTATTCCAATTCTAAATCCAAAACCTCCTATTGAGATTTGAGATTTTGTTTCTTGTATTTGGGATTTTGTTAGTGGGATTTCTATCTAGTTGAATAAAATTTAGTTTTTCCACCTCTAATTGATTGACTGATGCACTAACTAAGATGGTTCGTGATTGTGAATTGTTGCATGCAAACCAGATGCTTAGGTGAAAAGCCTCTTTTAAATCCTTCTTTCTGCACCAAGTTAAAATGAAACGCTAATATCCAGGCTTAAGTCGTTCATTTAGGTCAAATCTTGATGTTGTCTTTCATTATTTACATTCACAACTTTTCTATAAGTGTTGAATTGTTGCCCCTAAGGGTGTTCATTTGGATGGATGGTTTGATCCAATCCAATCAAGTGAACTCAAATTGATTTCGGTTCTCAAAACATGGATCCGAACAGTCCAAATTATGTTCAAATCCGATCCGATCCAATTGTTGGATTGGTTTTTATTATTCGGTTATCAAAAAACCAAAACATTTTAAAAACGATATATAATTATAATCCAACTTTACATAATAAACAAAAACAAATTATTTAGTTGTGATTTGAAATTTATAAATACTAAGAAGATATATTATAGTTAAATATTTTATAGATGGAAAACTTTTAAAAGGAAATGCATATTAATGTTTTTTTACCAGGTGAAACATTTTGAACCTATTTGAAAAAATAAATTACAAAATTAATAAATAACTATAGATATATATTATAAATAAATAAATAATAAATAATTATTCGATTTTTTGGACTATTCGGTTCATATTTTATAAACCAAAGCCAATTCAAAATCCAAAATAATAATTTGGTTTTGTTGAAAACCAATCTAAAAATCTGAACCAAATAGTCCAATCCAAATTGTCCAATTGGACAATTCGGTTTTATCCAATTAGTGAACAACCTTGGTTGCCCCTCAAACTTTGGTTGAGGGTTCAAATGAGGGGTGGGTTGGAAGAATAACAGTTATATATGAAAGTCATAGAGACAAGTCCTGGTTTAAATTCATTTGCATTTACGTTTGTACAGATTTGAGACCACAAAATTGGCCTTTACATTCCCCTTCTCTTTTGTGAGAAATTCAAATCACTTTACAACCACATTTCATCGTTTTAACATATTATACGCTGGTAAATCTTTGACACTTGTGACATCTTCAAGTGACAGTTCTCGCTCCAGTTGCATTCTTGTGGATTTCATAACCTCCTGCAAAATGCAACAATTTTAGTATTGAGTAAAAAAAAAAAAATAAATAATATTAAAAATTTGCTCACATTGAATTCCATATATGAAGCACGTTTAGCAAGCCAATGAGCATCCATGAGCTTAAAGGCAACACAGTACAGCTCATCAAATGCCAACTCATCGTTACTCAGAAATTCCAAAAACCGTATCCCTGACATAGATGTTGGCTTTCCTGCAAATCATCATAAATCTCTTAATACAACTTAATAGAGAAAGTCAAAGGTCAACTTTTAAATATATCATAATTCATAATTTGCAAATTAAGGTACAAAATTTTGTTTTGGATATATTAATTATGTTATTAAGTACCTGATTGAAGTTCCAACAATTGCACCAACATGAAAGAAATATTGATGCCAGCTACAGCAAAAGGATACTCCCATTCAGATCTATCTCCTTCATTTTTGTTTAGAAGGTTCTGGAATGCTTCCTGTTCATGTTCATATAATGAAAAAAAAATTATGAAAATTTAATAAATAGTATGTTTACGAATCGACAAACCACCTCCTAAAGTGAGGGAAAAGACACTTTTACCATTTGTGTCGTAACTTTTTACAATTTTGACCTCATTTACTTTTAGGCTAAATGCATGAAATAGCAACTTTAATCAACTTATTTGGTGTCTTTCTTAAAAATCTACCTAATTATAGCAGTGAAAATCACTTTATATTTATATGACACAGTTACAATTGAGTAATTTTGCAAAGTAAAATGCTGTAAATAATACTCCATAGTAAACATGGCCTAAATATTCAGGTAAAGAAACAAACCGGGTATTTCTTGGCAAAGAAGATAAGATTCTCTAGAGATATAAATCCTCCACCCCTGCAAAAATAGCATTCAAATTTATTTATTAAAATATTTAAAGCATAAAACTTTTGTTACATGGACTTTAACAATGTTATTAATATTACCTGAAGTCTGTAGAAGGATCAGATCCTTGCCACCCCATCTCTTTCCATACCTCTGATTTAAGCCCTGGGAGTTCCCTATTTGGATAAGCTGACCTCCATAATTGTCTTAATGCATCCTGCCACCCAAATTATTCTATCAAATTCTAAGAAAAACAAAAATCCCCAATAAATCAACCTCCTTTTTCAACAAAAACAAGAAACAAGATACTTACTTGATGCTCCAAACATGAACCATCAAAAGGGACTTCCAATCTTTTCTGCAGACTTCTCAATCTTGCCTCCTACCCAAGAG
Organism: Lactuca sativa; assembly: GCF_002870075.4. Taxonomy (NCBI): domain Eukaryota; kingdom Viridiplantae; phylum Streptophyta; class Magnoliopsida; order Asterales; family Asteraceae; genus Lactuca; species Lactuca sativa. The sequence continues at coordinate 319,503,853 of NC_056627.2, read as the reverse complement.
AAGAAGAAAAGTAACAAATGAATTCAGTATTTTCCTTGTTTCATGATATATTTCATTGTGTATTTTTTCTTATTGATTTTATTTATACTTGTAATGGAGTAAGTAATGGTGGAAGAAACTTCTTTGTTGGGCCACTTCCTGTTGTTGAAGGCAAAGTCCAAATCCTTGCAATAAATGATCCGGATCCAAGTAGAACTCTTGCTACAAGAAACAAAATGGAAATTTTCTCATCAATTAAAACTGAACATTAGAAAAAAAAAGGATTCTTCAAGTAATAACTCATACCTAACCATTGTGCCCATTCTGAAAGTATATTAGAGAACAGAAATGCCCAGTGGAGGTTTTCTTTTCTTTTTTCATCATACATAATATCTTCATACGTTTGTACCTAAAAAACAAAGATTAGATACCCATGATAAATATCATATTATATATTGTGATGAAAAGGAAATTGGGAAGATGAAATCATGAAAGCACCTGTAATTCTTTAGCCTTGTTGTCATCGTTATTCCCAAGTAAAGGTTCATTTAGGTCATCCAAATCTGCACCTATTAAATGCTCATGTTTTTTACCACCGACATCTCCATGATGGAGTCGTCTCCTTATCGTTCGTGATGTCATTAGTCCTAGTATGTTTAATCTGTCTGACGCCTGTTCAATTTTATCATGAAACCACGATTTTAAGTTTCAATTTTATATGCTCAGAAGCTAATGTAGAACTAGGTTCATAATCTTTAACTTCTGAAGTCAAACTACATATCTCAAAATCCAAATTTGATATGGATTGTGAACTGTATGCCCAAATTGATTAGAAAATCTTTCTATTTGTGATGAAAATTCACCAGCAATTATATTTTACTTGAAGATCTAGAGCAATTCATACGAACTTCGAAGTAAAAATTCACTAGGGTTGACATAAGTATACGACTTCGGAAGGTGTACTTGATATGTTATTAATCATCGACCAATTCACTAGGGTTGACATTAGTATACGACTTCGGAAGGTGTACTTTGATATGTTCTTAATCATTGACCAAATAGTCTTTCCTCAAAAGCAAAATTATGATTCGGGCATGACGAGTTAACGATAAATCAATTTCAATTTAATGCGATTAACAGGTGATGATATGATCAAGAATGGATCTTACCTTGAAGGGAGAGAAGCGGATCGGTGAAACCCAAATCGAGTTCCAGGGAAATTATATCGAGGGAGTTAGGTGAAGAGTAAGAAACGAGGCGAAGAACACCCTTTCTCTCTTTCCCTCCCTGTCTCTCCCTAGGCGAAGCGTCAGAAGAAGGAACAGAGACTTCCGATCCTTTCTTTACATGTACTTCACGTTTCTGGACGTCAGCCTAAAATGTTATTTCTTCGAAACAGGGCACACCGCAAAATCAGCGAATTTCGTTAACACCGACTTGATTGAAATGGATGGGTTTGGTTCGGTTTCCATAAAAACCATGGATCAAACGTTTATATCAATCAACTTTTATAGTTTTTTTTTTTTTTAGCCAATGACTTTTCATTTAACTTTCTAATTTATCTAATTCATCTTGCAACTTTGGTTTTAGTTGGAGATTATCACTTTGATCCAAAAAAAATTTAACCGACGTCAAAGGTCTAAAGTTTTTATTTTCTTATGAGTTTTAGCTTAATTTGTTTTGAATTTTTTTAATTACAATTTTCCTACTCATTAAATTCATTTTCTATTTTTTTAAATTTTGTTATATTTCTAATTTAAAATTAAACAAAAAAGAGTGTGTTATCATCCATTCACCCCCCCCCCCCCCCACCCCTCTTTTTTTCCCTCCGGTAACCACCACCGGTCACCTTCTTCACCGTAGCTCGCCGCCTCCACCTCTCACATTTTTAAGTTTAAGTTTGAGTCCTATTGTCTTGTAACCAAGAGTGGCTATTCCAAATGAAGATAGAGAGAGGGAGAGAGAAAGGGAGCTTGGGAGGGAGTGAGAAACCCTTGTCGATCGGCCATCATGTGTAGATCTATAAATACCACCACCACCACCGGCGTCGGAAAAGTAAAGAGACGAACTCAAGCCACATATAATGGTGGCAAAGGGTTTCCGATGAAGAAGAAGAAGGATCATTGTTTGGGAAACCCTAACTCGTCTGATACTCGTTAGTCTGAAACCCTAACTTGTCGGATCTGAAAACCTTAACTAGTAGTTGTCCTTAGTTGGCCAAATCGTTGCTCTACGTCGGCCTTTAGGTTCGACGAAGAAAGATGGAGAGAGACGAGGCTCGACGGAGACGGAGGCGACGTTTGTGGCTTGTTCCAGACGAAGCGAACTTTACAGATCTGGACTAAGGCGACGAGATTAGAGATCAGATCAAGGGTTTACAGATGGACGAGGATGCTATTCTTTGTCCCAAACGAAGAAGACGATGGTGGTCTATGGTAGGCGGTGGCGACAACGTTATGGTGAGAGAAAGAGGAGGTCTGACGAGTGGCCTTCGTCGGAGCCAGAGATCCAATGATATGTTTGCAGGTTTAGGAGGTCTGATGTATAATTAAAAAATGAAAATATAAAAGGCGAAATCGTCATTTTAAAAAATGCAAAACAAATTGGACCAAACTCACAACAAAATGAAAACTTTGGAACTTCGATGCTAGTCCATACATTTTTGGACCAAAGTGGCGATTTTCAGCTAACCACAGGGACCGTTTGTGTACTTTTATCTTTTTTCTTCTGATTTCCTTATTTTTAAATGAAACTCAAAGGAAAATCCTTATTTTTGCAAAGTTTATATTGTTTTATCCAAAGTTCATTTTCTTTCGGTTTTACTCCATAATTTTTATACAACTTGTTGCTTTTACTCATCTTACTTTCTTTCACTTTAACATGGGTGATCGCCTCTCCCCACAAACCACCCATTTTGGTATGGAACTCAAGTCGATAAACACACACAATTTGAAAAGAGTCGATGGACACACACATACACACCATCACAACCCCTCTTATCACCAACCAATCTTGCTTTGGAACTCAAGAATACAATTAACATACATATCGTTTCTGGATTTTTGATTTTCTACAAATCATTTGAGTGTTTGTGTGTCTACATCCAGATTAAAAACTTAGATATGCAAATCATGATGAATGATGATCATTTGATTTATGGAAAAAAGATTAACAAAAACAGCATGTTGATATATGTTTAAGAAGACACCTAATTTTAAAATTCAAACATGGGTTCTTGTGTTCTTGATCAAGAAAGAGGATAACGAATTACAAAAAACCTTCACATGACTTCATATACCACCTTATGACTTCATATACCACCTGACGTCGTATATGGTGGCTCCGATGGTGGAGCCCACGTCAACTCCACGCTAGAGAGGATACATGCTATCAGATGAGGTCTGAAGAAATCTGATTTGGGATTTCTATGGCGTCATGTAGCAAAGCAGGGAGAGAGGGGTTGGCGTGGGGTGGGATAATTCCGGTTATCATATGGTAGCAGAAGCATTTCATAGGGATCAAAGGGATATATGGAGCATGTGGTTTGCTTGGATAAAAAAGTGGGATAATTCCGGTTATCATATGCAGAGAATTATTTGGTTGAAGATATCTGGTGTCCCTGTACAGCTCTGGGATTCAAATGTTTTTACCATTATTGCTGGTAAGTTTGGAAGGGTACTTATACCTCAATAGTGTCCCAAAGATGCAATGAATTTGTCTTCTTGTAGAGTATGCATCTTATCCACTTATCAAGATGAATGTATTGATCAATGGATGAATGTTTATTGGAGAAATATGTCGTTTAAAATTAAGGTGCAAGAGGATGGAGATTGGAAACCACCGGCATGTGACATTGAAGATTATATGAATTCTGATTATGAGGTTGAAGAAGGTGAATTAGTGGAATCAGAAGCAGACGATTTTGAAAATGGATACTCGTTTGCTAAGGATCATGTTTATAAAAGGTTGGAGTTTGAGAGGGGTGATGGTAAGTCGTTGGAAGATGAGTCAGAGGTGCGTCCAGATCGGATGATTGGAGAAAAATCTAGATTCCAGGGCACGGTTGTCGAGGAGTCGATGGAAAACTTTAAAAATAATGACATTAACGGCGATGGTAGTTCCAAGATTCAAAGAATATGTGATTTGTCAAATGCTAGTATGGTGGTTGTCGAGGCCAACACAAATAATAACCCTAAATATTACACACTAAAATAGTGTATAATGGTAAAGGGATCGAATCCACGGAGATTGGTTCAATTTATAACTCTATGAAAAATCTCTTTGTAAAAATACTTGTAAAATGACAATAAAAATAAAATGGGGGGGGGGGGGTTTAGTGTTTTGAAATACTTGAAACAAACTAGAATTAACTATGATTTAAATAGACAAATGCAACAAAAATAAGAGTTTGATGTAAAATCAATAAGGGAGAGATGGTTGACTTAAAGTTTCCTCACTTTGACTTTTGATGAACATATCATTAGAATCCAATGGTGCAATACTTTGATTTAAATCCTTAATTTGGCTATAGTAATCCAAGGAGCTTGAGATTACCTAGACTTTTCTTAATTGTTGAAATGGCTAGAGAAGCTCATAACAATTTCCTTAGTCAAAGTCACTAATTCCAAATAGCATGTAATTAGTGAAAGTCAACTAGCATTAAGAACCAAAAAGTCACCAAATCCAAGAGGGGTCAAATGCTTTCACCACCATGTTGGAGGAAATGTTTTTATGATTGTGTGAAGCAAAAACAATACAAAAATCATTTGTTGCTTGCTAATTTGAGGATCCTTTACTTAATCAAGAAATTAGCCAACTAATCACCACAAACACATTTAAACTCATGAACTAAAACATACAAGTAATGATAAGATATTAAAGCACAAAACATTCCCATAAAGATTCAAGAACATGTTCATGGTTTCTTCAACATTCAACAAAAGTTCAAAGGATTAACCAAAAGTCAACCAAGATTAGTTTAGCCAAGCATGGCTAAACCCAAAGAAACAAAGTTAGAGAAAATTGTACCAAACATTAAGCAAGAATCAAGAGGTAAAAATATGATGTTCTTCAAGTGTTCTTGGCCTTCAAAAGTCTTCAAAACTCCAGAGAGAATCTCCAAAAATCGGATGTCCAAGAGTCTCCAAAAGATGGGCACCAACCTTCCTCAAATAGCTCAAAAGAAGAATTTCCGAAACTGCCCTTGCTGGAGGTTGCGCGACCCACGTGATGTTGCGCGGGTGGTCCCTGGATGTAACATCTTTGAGGTTTTGGGCCTCCATAGCTTAGCCCACTTAGCCCAGATCGAATCCAATCACCTCCTAGCCCATTTTCTTTAAGTTTTTCTTCATTTTAAGCCCAATTTGACCTCTCCAAATCCTCCAAAGCTCGTGCACTCTCCCGATTAAAAATCTACGCACACTTGAATAAACTCCCGCATCTTGCAAATTTAAAGTTTATTTCTCTCCAAGCCTTTAAATAACCATCAAGCTCGCTCCATGCATCATCTCCACAATCACCAAGCCTAACATCATTTTTGTCTACCAAATCTCATCGCTTCCCATACGTCCCGAACACTCCCGCTCCGCTAGACCCGAAAACCTGCAATTATGCTCACAAGATTCGAAAGTACCCGAAATAGTCATAAAATAACAAAAGGGAAAATATGCATGGAAATTATCTAAATTATGAATGAAATATGTTAAAATAAACTATAAAAAGAAGTAAACAAAACTAACTATCATAGTACAAATGGGATATCGGATACACCTGAGGTGGATGTGGAAGTCCAGAGTAAAGGCAACCCAAGTACTCAAAATGGTTTTTTGAGTGGTATTGGCCTGGGTAATAATATTGTTCAGTTTAATGATAATGTTAATTAGAGGGCATGATAATGTTAGCGGGCTTAGACAGGAGGAGTCTGGGGTCCAAATGATTCCAGATTTAAATAAGGAGGCAGGCAGTGAATACTCCTTCACTCATTCTCGTGTTCATAAAGATAAAAAGGCAATGGCTTCTATGAAATTCAAAGACATAATTAGAGACACAGCTCACAAAAAATGCAAAGCATAGGAACTTCATTCAAAAAAAGGTGTGACATTGGATATTCCAGTAGGCAGCTCGGAGTCAATTACCTCCGGGGATTCTATCTCGATGGAAGTGGAGAAGACGATAGATGTTGGAAGATTGGTTGGCTTTCAATTAAAAGGGTCGGAAGATAGCTTGAAGACTATTATTGAAGGAGAAGGTGTTAGAATTGTAGCATAATGAATTGTACGTCCTTAAATTTGAGGGGGGCTGGTGTAGTTCGTAAGCAGGAGTGGGTGAGGGATTTGAAAAGGAGGTATGAATTAAACTTTATGTTGGTGATTTGTTGTCATCAATATTATTTAAGTGTAATGGGATTACTTTGTTGACCAAAGCTGATCTTGATAAATATTAAACAAGTAAGGAAGGTGTGGAGTACACACTTGTTTAAGTTTGATCAAGTTTTCAAAGTACACTGTCATTTAGGGGCGAAACCCTTAAACGAACGGGGGTCCGGGGGCAACGCCCCTGGGAGCGGGGTCCAAGGGGCGGCAGCCCCTGGCGGGGGTCAAGCTATATAGGGTATGTTGCTATATAAAAAATGCATCAGAAAAACATATTTTCAGAGAATTGACCATTGTTTGACCCTTATCCAAACTTCCGTTTTATGTCAGTTTTTACAGTTTATGACAGTTTGAAACTGTCATATGACAGTTTTCAGACAAAGATCATAAATTCGGTTTTGGTCTCATTTTCTGGTACAAACGAAATAATCATCAAAGCATTCCAAATTCTTGTCTCTCTGAGTCTTATCCGATTAAAGAATTTTGGGAGTACCACCCAAATGCTTTAATCTGAAAGTGGTTTACACAATTCTCAGAATTTCAAGCCTTACTAAACCCCAAATCTAACACTTTATTGGTTGTCAGGAAACACAAATGAAGGTTAGTTCTGTTGATCTTGAGCAGTTTTGGGATAACTCTACTTATGGTTGGGAGGCTGTTGATTCCTATGGAAGATCCGGGGGGGGGGGGGGGGTATTTTGTATTTGGAATCCTTTGATTTTTATGGTCTCTGATGTTGTCAAGGGAGATTATTTTATATTGTTGTCTGGTATTTGGTGTGGTATACAGGAGAAAGTAAATGTGGTAAATGTTTATGCTCCAATTGATAGGGAGGAAAGATTGTGTCTTTGGAATGAGTTAAAAGAGTTGAAGAATGTTAGAGATGGTATTTGGCTCTTCATGGGAGATTTCAATGAGGTGCGTTGTAAAGAAGACAGGTTTTCCATGTTGGTGTGTAATTCTTCAATGGAAGAATTTAATTCTTTTATAAGAGATTGTGAGCTTGTGGAGTTCAATATGGGAGGCAGGAAATTTACTTGGATGAGTCCTGATGGAAAGAGATTAAGCAAAATTGATCGGTTTTTGGTGAATGATTTATTCCTTGAAACTTGGACCTTTGTTGCGGTTACGGCTCTTCCAAGACTTCATTCAGATCATTGCCCTATTGTTTTGATTAGTGATTATGTGGATTTCGGGCCAATTCCTTTTAAATTTTTTAATTCGTGGTTATTACTTGACGGATTATCGGATGTGGTTCGTATATCTTGGGAAAAAAATTTAGAAAACAGGAGATATGATCTTAATTTGCTTAAAAAATTGCGAAGGCTTAAAGGTGATATTAAGTTGTGGCGTAATAGTTTGAGATTAAAAGAAAATGAGGAGATGTCGAATTTGACTAAGAAAGTAGATTGGCTGGAATTACAGGCGGGAACTCAGCCTCTGTCTTCACTAGAGAGGGAAATGCGAAAAAAATGGTTGCAAAGAATTAATGAAATTGATGATATTAAGAGGCTTGACTTAAAACAAAAGGCCATAATAAGATGGGATGTTGACGGGATGAAAATAGCAGGTTCTTTCAAGGCATAATAAATGGAAATATTAAAAGAAATAACATAAGTGGGCTCAATATTGGGGGGGGGGGGAGGGGGGAACGGATTCGATGAAGATTATGAATGAGGTCTGGAAATTTTATTCTTCAAAGTTTGATGAGAAGATCACGGTGAGACCGAAGATTATTAATAACAGATTTAAGAAAATTTCAAGCAATGATAGAGAGGATTTAGAGGTCGTTTTCAACAGAGGAAATCAAGAAGGCGATTTGGAGCTGTGGGAATGATAAAGCGTCAGGTCCGGACGGATTTACATTCAAATTCCTAAAGGAATATTGGGAAGTTCTAAAAGAGGACATTGTAAATTTTGTGAAGGAGTTTGAGGTCATGGGGAGGATAAGCAATGGTTGTAATGCTTCGTTCATATCTTTGATTACTAAAAAGTCGGATCCGTTGGTTCTCAGTGATTATAGGCCGGTTAATCTAATTGGTTGCATGTATAAGATTATCTTTAAAATTCTTGCGACGAGGCTAAAAATGATTATGGAAAAGATAATTGGATTAGAACAATCAGCTTATGTGGAAGGAAGAAGTATTTTGGATGGCCCGCTCGTTATAAATGAGTTGTTTTCGTGGGCTAAAAAGAAAAAGAAGCAAGTTGTTATTTTTTTTTTTAAAGTTGATTTTGTTAAAGCGTTTGATTCTCTTAATTGGATTCTCTCCTGGAGCAAATGAATTTTGGAGCCAAATGGAGGAGTTGGATTAGAGGGTGTTTATTATCCGGAAAAGCTTTTATCTTGGTAAATGGTTCGCCCACAAAGGAGTTTGAGATTAAGAGAGGTGTTAGACAAGGTGATCCTCTCTTTCGTTTTATTTTTATCATAGCCATGGAAGGCCTAAGTGTTTGTTTAAAGGATGCTTGTGATCATCTTATCCTTCGAGGTATTTCATTGCCTAATAATGGTCCTATTTTGTCGCATCTTATGTATGCGGATGACGTTATGATTGTGGGGGAGTGGTATGAGCTCAATTTTATCAACTTAAATAGGATACTTAGATGTTTTCATCTTTCCTCAGGTCTTAAAGTTAATCTCGGAAAGAGCAAAGTTTTTGGTATTGGGGTTGATAATTTGGACATTGATCGTCTGGCTAGTATTTTGCATTGTGAGCCCGGTTGCTTTCCCTTTAAATATCTTGGTCTTCCTATTGGCGCCAATATGAACCTTGTTAAAAGTTGGAATTCGATTATAGAGAAGTTCAAGAATAAGTTGTCAATATGGAAGGCTAAAAATCTTTCGTTTGGAGGTAGACTTACTCTTGTCAAATCCGTCTTGGGTAGTCTTCCTCTTTTCTATTTTGCTCTTTTTAAAGCTCCTAAGAAAGTTATTGCAGTTTTGGAAGGCATTAGAAGGAGATTTCTTTGGGGAGGTGTTGAGAATTGTAAGAAGATCCATTGGGTTGCTTGGGAGACGATTACTCGACCAAAAAAGTTGGGTGGATTTGGTGTTGGTGATCTTAGATCGATGAACATTGCACTACTAGCAAAATGGTGGTGGAGATTTAGAGTGGAGCAAAATTCGCTTTGGTCCTCTTGTATTAGGGCATTGCATAATACTAGAGGAATTGATGGGATGGCTTTTGCAAGATGTGGGATACCGGGGCCTTGGCTGAAAATTTATCAGATAAACTGGGAGCTTGATGAATGGAATATTGGTCTTGATGATTTGTTTTGTAGGAAATTAGGAGATGGGAAACATACCCATTTTTGGAAAGATAAATGGTGTGGTGATATAATTTTAAGAATGGAATTCCCGGAGTTGTATAAGATTGAAAGTGAAAAGAATTGTAAGGTCTCAGATAGGATTAATATTGGCGACAGTGTTGTTTTTCAAGGCATGTGGAAAAGATGTCCGAGAAGTGGTAGGGAGTCGGTTGAGTTGGAGAAGATGACAAGTATGGTGGCAGATACAACTTTATCTAGAAAGACAGATTCATAGGAGTGGAAAGTTGGAGAGTCCAACATTTTCTCTGTTAAATCTCTTAGAGATTTAATGGATAATAATTTGGATATCCATAATCATATGGGGGATTTCATTGGGTGAAATGGGTTCCAATTAAAGTGAATTGTTTCGTTTGGAGGCTGCTTTGTAATAGAATTCTGGTGGCTTGCAAGCTTGTGGAAAAAGGAATTTTGTTGGATTTTGTTACTTGTCACTTCTGTGGGGAAATAGAGGAATCGGTTAAGCATATTTTTACACAGTGCTCGTTCTCAAAGAAGATATGGTCTTGGTTTAGTAATTGAAGTGGCTTACTGCCTTGCATTCCCAATAATTATGATGAGCTTAAAAAAACTATTTTGATTTCCTTAAGCATTAATAAGAAGAGACTGAAGCTCAGGTTGATGTTAATATACTCGGTGTTGTGGAGTATATGGAGAACTCGCAATAATTTTGTTTTTAAGAAGAAGAGATGTTCGCATCTCAAGACGACAGATGATATTCAAATCCTTGCTTTCAATTGGGTTAAGAATAGATCCAAGTTTAATTCTATCTCGTGGTTTAATTGGTGTATTTCTCTTTTATGCACTTGTAATTTGTAAATCTTTTTTGTGCTGGCCTCTTGTTAGTCTTTAATGCATTTGCAGTTCAAAAAAAAATTAAAATTATTAAATATTAAAGAAATTGTAAGAAATAACCTTTTTTTTATTATTATTTTTTTTTATTTCAACATGGACCAAATCCACAACAAAACATATTGAATAGTATTTGCAGTTTTAAAACATCGAGGACCTTGCAAAATTTCATGATATGCATTCTAGGTTAACAATTGAACGGGGCCTTAAGAAAAGACAATGTATAGTTGTATGTGTCGATAGGTGGCACGAGATTTGGTTATATATTTTGTACAAATGTGTACAGAATTTGAGATGCAAAGTTTTAGGTAAAATACATAAATATTCTACAACTATTATGAGTATTACCTAATTACAATATATGATAGTTGTATCTTTAAGATTATATACTTGGTTGTTAAGAATTGTAACTCTTTGCTTGTTGTGATTGTATTAGAGAATGTTTTCACTGATGATGCTTGTTGTGATTGTATTAGAGAATGTTTTCACTGATGATGAGTTCAGGCATGGAAATGACACAAGGTATATGCCCAAACCACAACGTATGCTTGAAACAACAAATGAAAAGGTAGTACAACATATTTTTATGGTTTTGTCTATAATAGCCTCGTTCATTCATTTCTTCCTATTAGGCTATACATCATACTTGGAAAAATCTATACAACTAAACCAATGTAATCCAAATATAAAGTAACTTTCAGAGCTATAATTGACTAGATTTTTCAATGTATGAAGTCTCTGATTAAAAAAAAAAATACAAGTACGATGGTTGAATGAAAAAAAAAGTACAATGGTGCAATAGGATGAAACTAAAGAATGATGCTGTAATAAACAAATATAGAGAAGTACGTTGGCACATAGAAAAACCATTACTATGAGAAACAACTTTAGGCTATAAATCAAAATGTTAAATGTATGATATCTTAAAATTCAAAATTGAAAAAAAAAAAAAGCAAAGTTACAAGAAATTACAAAATCAAATTATGGTTGCTTCCAAATGTCTTTAGGAGACACCACGATGCCCACGGCCACCACATTCAGAACACATGATGTTACCGGTTCCTCCACAACCTGCAACAACAAAATCAGCAAATGAAACATACACACCCTATTTGCTCTGATACCATGTTAGATATATGTGGAGTCTAAAATTGTCTCCCATATATACACATATTATATATGAGATCCAGTAACAAATTTAACAAGGGGTTTGGTTACCTAGGCATCGAACTTTGACAATGATGCCCTGACTCTCCATTATAGAGTCAACATATAGTCCAGATCCAGTGCAAGTGGCACAAAGAACAGCACCCTTGGCTTCACAACCATCACAACGCCTTTTATTCCCAATCTTCTTTTCATCTACTGACAACCCAACTGGTTTCTCAATTATCTCCTCTGGAACAGATTTATCATAACAGAAAAGGGACTCAAGACTGCTTAATCTTCTGTGCATATTCCCTACTGCATTCGATGAAGACTGCAGATCAAATATCCATCACCATCAGCTAATTTTTACACCCAATTCACATAAACTCTCATGTTTCAATTACTTTAACCAGATTATGCAAGCAATTAATTGAATAGGTAACATAAAAAATTCAGAATTTCTAGGGTTTTAATGTTAAGTAGGACTAAAGTGCTAGCTGGATTGATCTTATAACAAGGACTGTATCTGGATAATAATTTTGATTTTCTCTACAAAATGCTTCATCAATTCACAATTCTTTTGTTTATCGAAGTAAAGAATACTAACAATCTGCGAAGGAGAGGGATGAGCTGCACCATTGTCTGAGGTAGCTTTCATCTTGAGAAAGAAACGGCGTGTTGGTTTATCAGCAAAACAAATGGATTTCCCATGAAGATGTACGGAAGACGGAAGAGGAACAGATAAGCTCGCATATGGTGAAATCTTCGAAGCACACTCCATTATACGATAAAAATGATTGAATTTTTAGGGTTCCGAAGTAAGAATCGACTTATGGGGATTTCAGGAGGAGGAGAAGAGCAGTTATTGGGTTTTGGGGAGCGATCGATGATTTCTTTACCTTCCACCTCGTTGTTAACGACGAACGGATACAACTTTGATTACGTTCGACCTTCCGACGCAATTTGCAAAGCCACCTTACCAAAGAGAAGTCCACATGTTTTTCCCATATTTTAAAAAAGGCCATCCTTCTTTTGTTATTGCATTAAGCCACAAAAACTAATTTTTTTTTTCTTTTTTTTTTAGTGAGGGTGATAAAGGGCTTTTATGAAATCGAGAGAAGGGATAATCACTTGTAAGGGTGATTAGTTTCAGCTTTTATACACATTTAGTCATAAAATTTATTTTTGTGTTCTATATACTTTGAGCTTTTGAAACTGTTCAAAAAAAAAAAAAAATACTTATATAACCGTGTGTAACGACCCAATTTTTACGTCCAAAAATTTCGTTTAAATTAAGTGGTTTTGTAAAACATTTGTAGTAAAACATCATCCGATCATATCATTTCATAAAACATATATCGTGTCTGAAATCCCAAAACATGAAAATAATAATAATGTCAGAGTACAATCCCAGAACATCTCATAATGCGGAAAACCAATAAGTGTGTGTATGATGTGCCGCTACCGCGCCAGCTCCTTCCCCTTCGCTGAAGAGGTACCTGAAACAAAAACTGAAAACTGTAAGCACGAAGCTTAGTGAGTTCCCCCATCGTACCACATACCATACAATCATAACACATATATACTGCCAGGCATTTCTGGGGTGCCCGACCTACCCGGTACGGCCATTCTGGGGTGCCGACCTATCCATGCGGCCATTCTGGGGTGTCGTCCTTCACGTGTCAAGCCATTCTGGGGCATTGACCTACCCATGTCGAGCCATTCTGGGGTGCTGACTACCCTTCAGTCCTAACAACCGAATCTCGGGGACTCTTCCCCCTCCTACCACCTCTATCTCATGTAACATATCATGCTAGCAGCTAAACATGTCATAACATACTGTTAGGCATATCTGGGGTGCCTAACTACCCTTCAGTCCTAACAACCGAACTCTATCACTATCACATACCATATCACGCTAGCATATATCATATAAGGTAGTAACAACACAGATGAATATCACAAAGACACACACCTAGCATACGATCCCTACTGGTGGGTCGGCATTGTGGTCGTAGACCCACCGCTACTGGAAGGTAACTCACCTCGTAGTAGCTGCTGAACTGTGCGGGAATCCTTTAACTGCTGCTGCTGCTGCTCCGGAAATCCTCCGACTAAAATTCCCACAAAACACTTAGTCAGAAACTGACATCTACTCTTAGGGTAAAATGACCATTTTACCCCCTGACCAAGTCAAAGTCAAAGTCACTTCTAGATGACCTGACTCGCCGAGTTGGCTGGCCAACTCGCCGAGTCCTTATCCTTCCATTAGACCTCAAACCCGTCTCTACTCGTCGAGTTAGGCGATGACTCAACGAGTTTTCCTTCTAAATGAACATCGACTGAATCCTCATTCGACTCGCCGAGTTGTATGAACAAATCGTCGAGTTCATCATCAACTGATACTCAGGTCCTGCCCTTGACTCGTCGAGTTATATGAACAACTCGTCGAGTTAATCTTCATCTGATGAACACGTTCTGTCCTCGACTCGCCGAGTTGATGAACAACTCGTCGAGTTCAATGAAGATTGCGTTGGACTCGCCGAGTCCGTTCATGCACTCG